>NC_041380.1:560784802-560795726 GCF_002162155.2 Triticum dicoccoides | reverse complement strand
GGGGGGGTTCCGGGCTGTCCATGAGGCAGGGGGGCGCACCCTAGGGGGTGGGCGCGCCCCCACCCTCATGGGCAGCCCGAGACTCTTCTGACCTACTTTCGGTACTCCGTGCGCTTCTTCTGCTCCAAAAATGATCTCCGTCAAGTTGCACGTCAATTGGACTCCGTTTGGTTTTCCTTTTCTGCGATACTCTAAAACAAGGAGAAAACAGAAACTGGCACTGGGCTCTAGGTTAATAGGTTAGTCCCAAAAATCATATAAAAGTGTATAATAAAGCCCATTAAACATCCAAGATAGATAATATAACAGCATGAATACTTCATAAATTATAGATACGTTGAAGACGTATCAACCAGAAGATGGACACCGGAGGTGGGCCGAGGAGGCCACAACCCACCAGGGCGCGCCTGGGGGGCCTGGCGTGCCCAGGTGGGTTGTGCCCACCTGGTGCCCCCTCTGGTGATTATTGGATCCAATATTTCTTAAATAATCCATAAAAAATCTCCGTGAAGTTTCAACTCATTTGGAGTTGTGCAGAATAGGTGGCCTGACGTAGCTTTTTCAGGTCCAGATTTCCAGCTGCCAGAATTCTCCCTCTTGGTGTGTATCTTGCAAATTGTGAGAGAAAAGGCATTATAATTACTCCAAAAAGCATTATTATGGATAAAAACATTATAAATAATAGTAAAAAAACATGATGCAAAATGGATGTATCAATAGGTAGTATTTTATAGTGTCCACTTATTTGTTTTCTTATCAGTTACAGTTAGCAACATGGTTCTTCAGAGAGATGATCGTAAAGAGCTTATTTCTTATTGACCCACTCCAACAGGATCATTGGCCTCCATTGTCAGATATTTCTAGGATGAACATGTCCAAGATCCCGGTTCAAAACCTGTAAGGATGATCCCCTATTATGCTACTCTTGATCTGAACATTTTCTGATTACCTAAATTCTTATTGATATGCTAGTTAAGAAATATCTAAACATTTTTAATTTTGTGAAGAGCTTTCGTTGCAACATATATAATTATATATGTAAGCAATGGCTATTTAGATAGTAAAATGCATGCTGGTGAGGCTTTTCATTTGAATGGCCATAATCTTAATCTATTTCTGTCTTACTCCGAGTTAAACGACTAGATCCCGATACAAAAGATTAGATGACTGAAGGAAAGTGGTATCCAGTAGCTGCTAACAGGGTAGTTTTTTTAGAAAAGGAGCAGGGTAGAATTTGGGAAGGATCAATATTAAAAGCTTTCGATAGAACAGAGATTGATGAGGTCCGGGTGCATCCTGCATGTGCAATCATTATTGAGGAGACCTGTTGAGATGAAGTTAAAAGGCCGAAGGTATTGTATTCACACTACACCACAACACTTAATTGGGGGCAATTAACTGCCGGGAGAAGTATGTGAATAAGGGAAAAAGATCTGCCGGAAAGCTTGTTACTGCCGGTAGAAGTACTTTAGGGTAGAAAAACTGCCGGTAGAACTTGGCGAACAAGGGCGCATAAACTGCCGGTAATCATGTCCACATTAAAGGGCACACTATCTGTCGGGACAACCAAACCATGGCCCATTAGCTGCCGGGGACCGTATTTTAGCGAGAGACCGAAATAATATTGGGCCAAGGTGCGTGCTAGCGAGGGTAGGCCCGTGAGAGGCGAAAATTTTGGCACCGAACGAAGTATAGACTCGGCCCCAATCTCCCAGACTCCTCTTTCAAATCGCCCCCAAATCGAGTTTGTTGTGCCCTCGCCGCCGCCCCCAAAGGCGATGTGCCCTCGCCGCCCCCAAACTGCCAGTAATGGTATATGCCGGGAGAATATAAACTGCCGGGAAATACATGCGCCAGGGCAGAAAAACTGTCGGGACAAGTAATCCCCGACAGCCATTCTCGTGGCGGTTCTATCTGTCGGGAGAACTACTGTCCCGGCAGTTTATCTGCACTTTAAATAGCCTTTTCCCGACAGTTTTTCTGTCCTTCCATCAATGTTGTGGTGTAGTGTCACTTCTATATAAATATATTATATGTTATGTTCAGATAACCTAAAATCAAGTACAAAATTTTCTTTGCAATTACTATTGTGCTGTGCTATATTTGCAGGAACTATTGTTTTACTGGCTTAGTATATGCATGCATTACTGTCTTTTATCACACATATTTACCCCAATAAGAGTCGCGCAAGGGGCGGATGCTCGCGCATGCCAAGTCGGCAAGCTGTACTGTTGAGCGCGCACGCGTATTGGCCAGAAAAGAATAGGGAGAGGCAGATATATTTTCCTCAGATTAGCCTGTCCGTATACGGCCGCCCCCTCTCCTCACTTTCGTCTTCCTCTCCTCGCACACGCAACCTTTGCCTCCACTCCCTCGCCTCTTCCCCTTCTTCTCCTCGACATCTCCACGAGTGGGGGAATAACGAACTCGAGCTTGGCGACAGGGATTCGAGCGCCAGCACTCCATCTCCGGCGGAGGGGTTGCGCGCGGGTGGCGGCGATTTCGATCTGTGTGTGCCTCGTTGCTGGAGGCGGCCGCCCGATCCAGCAACTGGTGAAGCAACTCCCGACCAGCGACCATCCCTCCTCGCCCGCGTCTCTGCCCCGCACTCGTTTCGCCAGCAACCTCGACTAGATCGGCATCTGGTGCAGGAGGCTCGGGGTGGTTGTGGGCCTCGTGGCGGCGGCCTCCTCAGCGGCGTCGCCGGACAACCTCCACGCGCGGAGGAGGCATCTCCACGGGTTCCCTGAGGTGAGCACCCTTTTCTCTCTCGTCTCACCCTTTTCTCTCGATAACGCCCTGATCCATCGGCCGTCATCGGCCTCGCTCGCCTCATCTCCTCTCTCTTCACCAGCCCAACCATGGAGGATGGGACGAGAATGTTTGTGGCCAGCTAGTGGATGCGGGTCGGAGCAGCGAGACTCCCGCCTATGCCTCGCGCGGCTCGGAGAGACGCTGAGCTCCAATGACCCATGGACGCGCCGGCCAGTGCGGGTGGCCCGCTCGATGCTTTCAGCCAGAGATTCACAGGAAGCTCGCGACGTTGCTACCCTCCATCTCCCTCACACACGACTTACGCCGTCGCCAGGATCCCCATTTTCTTCCTGTACTAGTGCTGCTAGCTCGTTGGCGACGGTTATGACGCCATATGTGGCTTCACTCGGCCCCTCGTCCCCGGCAGCAGCCTTCTTGACGGTATGGTCTTCCCACTCTCCCTCTCCCTTAATTTCTAGGGTTTCGAAGTTGGTTTAGTAGCTGAATCATGGTCCATGAATCTGTCTAAAATGAAAAATTGCTACTGAATTGAAATTCTACCTGTTGATTCTGTTGCCCAGTGACCATCTGAAAGGTTCTATTTCGACACTGCAGCTGTAATCGGATTGTTACAGTTCAGATTAAGGGGATCAAGAATTGAAGATTAGTCATCTGTTAGCTCTAAACATGATTACGTATGATTGGATGGTTGATCTTAGTTGACCATGATAAAACTGTGGAGCATACACAGGATTTTCTAGCAAGGACCTTCTTTAACTTGAGTTCTGATGATGAAACTTGAACTATAAGATTTTGTTCATCGATTAGAAATAAGCAAGAATCAACCAATTCCTGATTGTACTTACCACAATGCAAAATAATGTAAAAATCTACATGCAATGCTCAGTTGGAGTTTGATTTTCACATCGACATGATTTAATTTCAGTCTTGTAGAGTCTAGACTGTGGCAGATCCTGTTCATGTCCATGCGGACGATTCAACTCTGCCTCTGCTTGAACTCGATCATGTGTTCCTTCCATTTGATGTTTGTATTGATCATAACACTGATTTGTTGCAAATGGATGGAAGACTGCTATTGTGACTTGATGTAGTTTTGGACTGAATATTCCTCACTTCGAGGAATGATGTTTGCTGAAATCAATGGGGTTTTTTCAGTACCCCAACAATTTTATTCCGTGGTACCCCATGGACTGGATCAAGTTTTTCTTCCAAAAATCTATTCAATCTACTATGAGGTTACTTATTTGATAGAGAGAAATGTTCTCTGTATAGTGGGTACAAGTACTCATGATAGATCCTTTATTTAATTCATGTTATCAGGTTGATGTATCAGTTTTATGTACCGCCGTGATGTGATGTTAATGATAATACTTGTCTTGAGAGTTATATCAGGTTCCAGCCATCCTTTGAGCTTGACATGGCATTTTTTGCACCCAGGATTAAATCATGTTATCTTGCTATTTGCTTCCAAGCCTAAATATTTCTCATCCATACATGATTTTATCTATAAGTTTGGTCGCGACATCGATTGCCTATCTTGACAACATTGGTGCTGAAGTTATCGAGCCTCCAAAGAATGGGATATTCAAATGTCACAGAACTCGTCGGTGATGTTATCGAGCATTCAGGGAAACCAAATGTCATAGTTTCTACAAATGTACATGAGATATTGGAATGCCCTGTGTGTTTGGTTCCCATGTATCCTCCAATTCATCGGGTATGTCTTCTTGCTGAACTAATCACATTTAACTATAGCATCTCGGTTGCATCATACTAGCCTTATTCTAGGCTTTTGGCTTTCTATGTGTATGCCGATATATTAGAATATCCAGTTGCAAAAGAATATGAAATTGCCAACCAAGGTAGGCAAAGCTAAAATAGGGTTTTGGTTTGTAACCTTTTTCTATGAATCACTTTCACACTAATAGGTGACATCCCTTCCTTTCTATTAACCACCCCATGCATCACGCCGACCTCTGACTAGCTCCCTGCAAACATTTTGGACTTACAGATTGCAGCACTCTCCTTTTTTATTTTCAATGTTGTTGAGAGTGTTCCTTGTGAAATTATTCTACTAGGAGGGTCTGATATCTCATGACTATTTTGAATTTACACTACATATTCTTAAGCTCAGAAAGAAAGTTATGAATGTGTTTAGACTCTAGAGGTACTTTAACTATTTTGTCACATTTCTGCATGCAGTGCTCCAATGGTCAAACCATTTGTTCTGAATGCAAGCCAAGGGTTCATAATGGCCGCCCAAAAGAAGCTAGGGTCCATCATGCCGGGAGAGTGATTCTTCCGTGTATTGTTAAGGGGTGTTTGTAACACAAACTCTATTCTCTCTTAATTAATATACGTGGCAAATCTTTTGCCCGTTTTCAAAAAAATAAAATAATGGCCGCCCAACTTGCAGGAGTGAATTGGGTAACATAAGATGCCCTGCTTTGGAGAAGGTTGGCGCCTCTCTAGAGTTTATGTCCAAGTTCCAGAACTTTGGATGCTTGCGAATGTATCCTTATTATTGCAAGTTAAAACATGAATCAGAGTGCCAATACAGACCCTATACTGGCCCATATGCAGGTTCTGTATGCACTGTCGCTGATGACATTCCATATCAATTTTCAGAGTGTTCTCCAAACTAATTATGTTTGATCTTTCTGTAGGTTTTAGGTTTTGTTGATCTATGTGATGGAATCTTGATATGTAGCATGACTTCCGTCCTGGACAGTTGCCGGGAATGCATCGAGAAAATGCAACATGAATTGATGTTTGAAGTTACAGCCTTACAGGAGCATCAACACAAATTTGCAACGACGAAGTTTATACCATGCTTGTGTAGTCAGTCTGGTATTTTCCTTTCTTGAACATATGAATTGCTTTACTCATTCTATATCTTGCTTTGACAAAACCAAATTTTTTTGCTTGGTATTTAGGGAAACTTGCAAATCCATTATTTGATATGGGAATTGCAGCTTCAAATGCATATGATACTTTTAATCTTTAGATTGCATACGTATGCAGGATCCATTCTCGGAGATGGATGGGATTGCTGGTGCTAAAACTGGTCCTGAACATCCTATGGCCTACGCATCCTATGCCCATTTATGTTCCTTTTTTCCTTGTTCTTGATGTACACACTATAAATCAATTTCACGAATTTCTGATATGATTGCTTCAATGATAATTTTTTGCAGAAGCATTTGCCTTTGGAATTAAAGAAGATCAGAGTATGACACTGACCTGAGATCATACGAAGCGGTGAGCTAATTATGTTGTACTGTGCTTCATGCTTTTCTTTCATAGTCTGCGTCATAAAATTTTCCCTATAGATTTCGGTGCTAGCAAATATGCTAAAGACATACAGAGAAGGCAATCAGTGCAGTGGATTCCAATATTGATGCGAGAAAAATGCCTTTGGGTTGAAGCCCACTTACTGATATTCTCATGGTCTCTCTCTGTGTGTGTAGCTATTCCTATTTGTGATTATCATCTTGTAGGATGTTAATCAGTACCTTACCTTTGACTTCCATTCAAAGTTGAAGCGATTATTACTTATCTATTTATCTGTTTCAATGAATAAGCCCACTTACTAATATTCTCATGGTCTTTTAACAAATATATATACCATCGGCTTGACGGCGAGGAGGGAAGCCCTGCAGATCGAGGAGGACGGCGCGACGACTGTGCTGTAGGTCAAGAGCATGGTCATGTCATGGTACCGCATATCGGTGGTGGTCCGCTTGCCTGCTATGGCGTCCAACACGACTACACCCTTTTACTTGGCCTGCTGTAAGATATGGTTCCTGGCCTAATTAATTTGTTCCTTCTTCCAAGTTCTTACGTAGTGTATGTTCCTTTCTGCTGTAGCAGATTTGATTGGGAGGGTGCTCTTTTGCTTTAAAGACATGATTGGTCGATGTATTTGGTTTTATGATGGCCAGGTTGAGCAAAATCACATGTTTTTTTTTTCAAGTTTGAGAAGAAAAAGACAACGGAACAGGTGATTGATCACAACCATACTTTCAGAGCAGAGCTTTTTCAGTTACAATTAAAGGCAGAAGGTAGCACTTGACATTATTGGTAAATTAATTCTCTCCATGTATGTATGTGCTAATGTAACTAGCATACATCTATACATGGCCTTACTGAGCATGATTTTGCATTTGCTACGACCTACTAACCTAATGTTATGACCAGCATATTAGGGGCTTAGCCAAGTGGGTTATGGCCCAAGTATCTTAATCATTATTAGGGGCTTAGCCCAATTATATTATCGTATTAGGATCGTTTGCTTAGGAGTCAAGTAAACCTCTCTATATAAGGAGAGGAGATGTATCAATCTAATCAAGCAAGAAGCAATCAATATTTGTCGGCTTCCCTTAGGGAGACGGAAGACCTAAACCCTAGCTGCCACTTGTGTCCGCCGCCGTCGCACCAGCCGCAAGGACGGCGCCCAGCCGCGGGCCGCCGCACAATCTCCTCCGACCTCCTCCCTCCTTTCCTTACAGGCTACGCCCTAGACCGGGTAGAACCCTAGTTTCTACCAATTTGGTATCCAGAGACTCAGGTTCGATCATGTCGTCATCCCCACCCACGCCTCCGCTGCCCATCATCACCACCGCCTCGATGACCATGGCCGGGTCCCGAACGCCGCCGGCCCCGATCACCTCTGCGCCGCCGTCGACGATCCTCGTCTTCATGCCGGAGGAGATGTCCAGCACCTTGCGGGACCTCGTGACGGCCGTCCAGGGCATCGCCCTATACCTGGCCAGCCCGCACGCCACCCCGCCGGCTGCGCCCCCGCCTACAGCCATCCGGCGCTGCACTGGCCGATCCAGAACGCATCTGGCCCGAGCGGGATGCCCCTGCTGCCGTTCCAGGCGGGACACACCAGCGGGCCTCCATCGCTGCTGCACCTACAGCCGCCCTCAGCCGCGGCCCAGCTCTGGCTGCCGTGGCCGTCCCAGGGCGCGCCTGCAATTGGCAGGACACCACTGCTGCCGTTCCAGGCGGGGCACCACAGCGGGCTGCCACCGCCGCTGCTGCACCTGCAGCCGCCCCTAGCCGCGGCTCCCCTCTGGCCGCAGTGGCCCCCTACTGCCACCGCGGCTACCGCCGCGTCCGCCCACTCTCCACAACAGCCGCTGCAACTCCAGGCGCCACCTCTGCCCAGCTCCGGACTGCCGTCACCGGCCGGCTTGCCGATACAACAGGTCCGGTTCCCGCCCTCCCCGTTGCCACTACCAGCTTGGGCGGCTGGGTCTTCGCCATCGCCAGTCTACACCACGGCTCCGAAGCAGCCGACCCCGTTTCCACAGTTCGACAGGCCATCCGGCTCCGCGGGTCCCTACCCGGAGTACTCCGACCAGGCGCCACCTGCCTCGCTGCTCCGCACCTCTGAGCCAGCTCAACACGGCACTCCGACCCAGACACCGCCGCGGTTCGCCAAGATTGACTTCGCCACCTATGACGGCACGAAGGACCCCCTCAACTGGCTCAACCAATGCGACCAGTTCTTTCGCGGGCAGCGCACGAGCGCACCTGGCTCGCCTCTTACCACCTCCGTGGCGCGGCACAGACCTGGTACTACGCCCTTGAGCAGGACGAGGGCAGCATGCCCCCTTGGGAGCGCTTCCGCGAGCTCTGCCTCCTTCGTTTTGGGCCCCCGATCCGCGGGAGCCGCCTGGCGGAGCTAGGCCGCCTTCCCTTCACCTCCACGATTCAGTACTTCGCTAACCGTTTCCAGGCCCTGGCAAGCCACGCGTCGGGCGTGACGGCGCAGCAGCGGGCCGACCTCTTTGTCGGTGGACTTTCGGATCACATTCGCGTGGACGTGGAGCTTCAGGGACCCCAAGATCTCCAGACGACCATGTACTACGCCCGCGCGTTCGAGCGCCGCGCAGTGGCCGTCCAGCAGGAGTCACCGTCCCGGGCCACTGGGTCGGCCTGCTCAGGCTTCTGCGGCACCCCTCGCCGCGACCGCGGCACGCCCGTTCCACTGGCTCACCTCAGTCGAGCTACTCGAGCGTCGCCGCCAAGGGTTGTGCTTCAACTGCGACGAGCCCTACACGCCCGGCCACGCCTGCCCACGACTCTTCTACCTGGAGGTTGCAGACTACATTCCGGAGGACGTCGTCGCTGCCGACCTTGCCGCCCCAGCTGTCGCGAAGGTGTTTGACGCTGGTTGATCACCTCGAGGAGTTCAGCAAGCGCTTCCCCACCTTACAGCTCGAGGACGAGCTGTTTGTGCAGGCGGGGAGAAGTGTTATGACCAGCATATTAGGGGCTTAGCCAAGTGGGTTATGGCCCAAGTATCTTAATCATTATTAGGGGCTTAGCCCAATTATCTTATCGTATTAGGATCGTTTGCTTAAGAGTCAAGTAAACCTCTTTATATAAGGAGAGGAGATGTATCAATCTAATCAAGTAAGAAGCAATCAATATTTTCTCAGCTTCCCTTAGGGAGCCGGGAGACCTAAACCCTAGCCGCCTCTTGCGTCTGCCGCCGTCGCACCAGCCGCAAGGACGGCGCCCAGCCGCCGGCCGCCGCGCAATCTCCTCCGACCTCCTCCCTCCTTTCCTTACAGGCTACACCCTAGACCGGGTAGAACCCTAGTTTCTACCACCTAAACACATCTACTACAGTACCTAGGTTTCTCTATAGAAAAGGTCAAGTGTAATCCTAATTTGGGCTACTGAATTTTAGCCCCTTCACTGGTTAAACCATGGTCGTCTACATGTTTATGACTGATGTTTCACAAGCGAGCTTCAGTCTAGCTACCACCTGTCCACTATTTAGGAATGCATACAAGCAATTCCTGTACGGAGCAACACCACACAAGTTCTATGTTTCAGAACAAGCATTCTGCATTTTCAGAGATTAACAACTGAAAAATTGTTCAGTCTGATAAAGTAGATCTATGCTAGCAACTAGCATCATCATTCTTTGTGCTGGATTGGTCAAACGTTGGACATTTGAAGAGAAGGAACTTCGTGTGAGATTAATATCTTTCTGATCAGTAGCATCATCCGTGACAAGGATTTATAATGAATGGCCATTAGAAGAGAGGAAAGGACGGACAGAAGGTGCAATATTATCATGTACAAAAGACTTACACCTTACTTGGAAGTTTCTATAAGGAAAATAATTGGGTTGATACCAGTTTTTATCATATTTGGTGCATTGCAGGTTTGCTACACAATTGAATATGTTCCATTATTTATTGATTTTCAACATTGGTGCATCTGGGTCCCACGCTGTGGCGTGGACACGGTGGCCCTGCCGAAGCGGGTGTGGTCGAGCCACTGGATGATGTAGCCGGTGGCTCCAGTCACGCACATCGGCTGGTCCTGCTCCGGCGAGCAGCCACCACCCTTCCTGTCCTGATATCGCCTTGCATCTCCTTTAGGCCATGTTCGTTTAATCCCCTCACCACAGGGATTGAAGGGGATTGGGGAGGTTTGAGGGAGATTTTGACTTGCAAGGGATTTAATCCCTTTCAAACCCCTCCAATCCATGCCTAACCGAACAAGGCCTTAGGTGAGGGTGTTGGACGCGGAGCAGGGAGTAAAAAATTGTGGAGCTGTCAGTCCGTAAACGCTCTTGCAAGAGTTTTACTTATCCACACCCGAAAAGCAGCTAAGCTGCAGTTTGTTAGTGATGTGCTACAGTTTCACTTATATGGAAAGAGACGAGATTCATTTGCATTGCTTGTAATGCTTTTCTCTTTGGATCAAAGAGCTCACCATTGTCGTGTATATGTGCTAACAAGAGGTGAACAAAGTAGCTGAATGGGCGAAGGCATACCTGGCACCGCAGAGTCACCGCTTAGGCGGCGCCACCGGTGGCGCCCCAACCTCTAGTACATATACTAGCATAATACACGTGCGTTGCTACGGAACAAACAAAGAAACAAATAGAAATTGATCAATAATCAAAAGATATTAACACATGATCATTGATCTTTAGATCCTAGGCAAACATAAAGAAAATGGCCTCGTCTCCATCTGTTCCTTATACTCGTATGCTTAATTCTAGGTTGTGCCTCTAGCTCCATTTCCATCACATCATCGCTACTTTGTGAGCGGGGAGATCTACACGTACGATGCAAGTTAGGTAAAAGAAGCCACCTCGTACCCCCTCGTC
>NC_041380.1:560757866-560784591 GCF_002162155.2 Triticum dicoccoides | reverse complement strand
TCCTTCCCCTCCGCCGCCGTCGAGGGACAGCGCCAGACAGGCGGTATGGGACGTCTTTGTCTTCCGTTGTCTCCTCGAGAGGTATCCGTCTATCGAGGTGTCGGTAGACGGATAAGGGCGGATGGCATAGACAGATTCAGCAACAAGTTTATGCACTCCGGTGGAACACAAGATCATTGATCGGAATATGTCGTCGCGTGCTATGTCGTGTCCTTGCTGGGGGCGGTGGATTGAAGCTTGGATTTGGGGATGAGAATCCGTAGTTCAACCTTGTGGTGGACTCACCATCATCGGCGCACGTGCAGTGATTCCTTTTTGAAGGCGTAGCCTAGTAGTTGTGTATTTTTGTTTATATTGTGTCTTGTATCATAGGGATTAGTAGCTATCTGGGGGAGGTACTGTCACGAGGTATACGGCCTCAGGGTTTGTTTTCCGATTTATTTCAAGGTCGACGGTATTCGGCTGCTGGATTATGCACTTTTAATAATATATGGCTGCATGCATCATCCTGATGTAGAGGTGCGGGGTTATCCTCATTTTTAAAAAAAAATCACACCATCGCTCAGCTATTAAAATATGAAACAAAAATAACTGAATCAAGGCCTAGTCACTCCATACTAAAATCTGAAATAAAAACAACTGAATCAAGGCCTAGCACTATGTTGCATTGATAAGTGTGACATTGTTGTGGTGCAAACATGATTGGAAAGCAAGTGGAACGCCTGCAACAAATAGCATGGAATTTGGTGATAAAGAACACCCCATCCGCATTAAAACAAATAACTCTTACCATGAAACAAATCCATCCATTATTGGAACTCAGCTCTTTCAAGCAGCAAAATCAACAATCTCAATTTCTCATCTAGTAAGCTTGCAAGTGCAATGCACGACAACCTTACGTAAAAAAAAAATCCTCATTCCGTCTAGAATTTTTTTTAACCGTTCACTATAGTTACAAGGCATGTAATCTCTTATAGTTATATTTGACTCGCTCACATGTCGATAGAGCACACAATGAAGGTATGATTACATATTTCCTAAAATGCTAGAGTAAATAGCATAAAACTACTACTTTATAAGTTAGGGTTCCAAAAAACTACTGGTTTTAAATTTTTTCTCAGATAACTACCAAATGGGTGGTCGGCTGTTTAAAAAAACCCAAAATCTTCATTGTTAAAAAATTAAACAGGTTTATGACAGGTCGGGCCCGCACCTAAACGATCCGTTTATTTGACCGTTTGTTTGACCGTTAACTGACATGTGGATTCCACATGTCAGTGGCTGTAAACTTTTCAAAAATGCCATCAGGTCCCTGCAAAATTTTCAAAACACAAGTCCCTGCAAAATTTTGAAAAAGCAATCGGGTCCCTCCCCGTGGTTGTGCACCAGCAGCCGGCGTGAGGTTCGCCGGCCAGCAGCCATGGCACCGCCGTGGAGCTCCCTTCCGTCCCGGGCGACGCGTGGAGCTCCTTCCGTCGCGACAGGAACAACGCCGGCGACCAGGTTGCGGGCCAGGCGGAAGTAGGCGGCTCGGCCGCAGCGTTCCTCAGCGCGAAAGGCGGGGCTTCTCTAGGAGGCCGACGGGCTGGGTCCAGGCGGAGCTCCTTGCCGGCCGCTGTCGCTTCTCCTGGGCGCGGCGCGCGGCTCGCGGCAGCCTGTGCTCCTGGGCGCGGCGGCTCGCGGCGGCCTTTGCTCCTGGGGGCGGCTCGCGGCAGCCGGCCCTTGCTCCTGGGGGTGGCTCGCGGCGGCCGGCCCTTGCTCCTGGGCGCGGGGCGTGGTGGGGGTGGCCGTGGTCGGGCCTTTGCCGGGAGGAGGAGATGGGAAAGAAAGAGATAAGGAGAGAAGAAATGGTAGGAGGAAGAAGAGACATCTTAGACGTGGGTCCCACAATAAGTTAACGGTCAAACAAAACAGTCAACTAACAGATTATTTAGGAGTGGGTCCAATCTGTCATAAATCGGTTTAAACGTTAGCAATGCGGAATTTGGGTTTTTTGAAACAGCCGACCACCCACTTGGTAGTTATCTGAGAAAAATTTAAAACCGGTAGTTTTTTAGAACCCTAACCTATAAAGTAGTAGTTTTATGTTATTTACTCTAAAATGCTACTATGAATATCTTTATAAAAAATCTTGTAAGTTATATATAATTCACTACCATCTGCATCTGCATCCTAGTGCTAGAAGCAATCAAAGCACTTTTGCACACCAACCTTCATGACGACCTTCCTTACTTTACCAGCTGCTCGCCGTTTGTGCCACCGCCATCGACCTCCACAAAAAAATGTCACCTCCATTGGTGGTGGCTTAACCTTAGGCACACCACACCGGCTGTGAAAGACATGATTGTGACCATGGGTTTTGCAGCACTGATGTGCATCCTCCATCGTACCATGAAAGTGAGTACCTACCACAAACTGATGAAATGATCAGTACGTGCTACCAGATAGCTCAAAAACGTCGCTTAAGGACATCAGTAGATCAGGGGGAAATATCCTGTGCTCCCGGGGCACTAGTGCTACCGGTGCTATGGGCTTTCGAGCCGTTGGATATGAGATCCAACAGATCTGAGGAGCTGTTGTATCTACACGCAATTTACGAACTCCTAAAGGTTTTTTTTGGAAAAATGTCTGATATTTGCTGGGAGCTCTTGGATCTGAGATCCGACGGACGAGCTCGCACGGGAGCATCTGGGCTTAGGTGCTCCGGGAGCACCAGATATTTTCCCAGTAGATCAGTGATCGCTTGAAGCCTGAGTTGGGCGTAAATAAAATTAAAACACATCAATATGAGAACCTCATTGTTTGGTAACAGATTATAAATGCAAATGCATTTGTTCCATTTTCTGTTGATTTTAAAGTGTGATGAACATATCATATTACCATTTTTACAGTCTCCTTATATACTTCTAATTTGGCTAATGACATGCTGGAAATTGCATTTTGAAAAACAAGCTGTTAACCAAGACAATAGGATGTGATATTTATGCCTTAGTCGTACATGTAAATAATGCTTACCAGTGTATATACATGTCGGGTCTGATGAGTGATGGGAAAAAAATGAAGAAGTAGTTGGGATATGTGTGAGAAGTCAACACTCAATCAGCATAGGTAGAGACACTAAGTAGATGACAAGCTGACTTCTTTTTCCGCAGAATCTCTGATATAACCCTAATGAGGCCAACTAGTTAATTTTAACTTGTCAAATGGATGCTAAGGGCAATGCGCACACAAAGAGAAATAATAAATTGTCAGTAAAGATTTGACGAAATAATTGTAAAAGGAAGGAAGACCCATGGAAGCAAAATCTCACTTGAGTTTTGTCCTTAAAAAATAGAGTCCACACCCCAGTCAGTATGCATAACAGCTACTTTAGTTGTCTGACAGTAGTAACAGTACTACGAACTTGAAAACACAATTCACCTTTGTTATCACAGGCACAATGGGATTAACATTGGCAAAATCAATTATGTGTGCCGCAAAACTTTCAGAGAACTCAACTGTGTCAGCAAATTGCAGCTGTAGAAAAAAGCTTGGAATTGCTATAATTCGAGTGGTAGTTCAATTGACATAGACTCATCAGACCAATTTTTTTTAGAACGAAGGCTCAAGAAGAGCCCGACTTTGAATTAACAAAGCCATCAATCGGCCAGGGATTACACAAGGCCACCAATACAACCAACTAGAAACAGAAAAAAAAAAACTGCAGGTACACGATGATGCCGAAGCAGTTTACAAGTACCAAAGACTACACGCCCTATAAAAGTAAACAGAATAAGCACTAGCTTGTAGTCGACGAAGTCCTCCAAGTGAACTATAATCAGTAGGACAAACAGAGGGGAACTTCGGGCGGAGCCATTGCCCAACGTCGATGAACCGAGCCCTCATCTACCCTGGAAGGTGCACATCGAAACCATGCCACTCCTCTCCAAATCCGGAGGGGACCCCTGCCCCTCGCCTTGGCTCGAAAGGCGCCGGACCACCGGAAGATGAAATTGCCCTCCCTAGAGCAAGGAAAGGGCATGATTCTGGGCACCAAGGGAGATACTCAGCTCGACACGCCGCTGCACGAAGGGTACCAGATGAAAGTCCACACCGCAGCCCACTGATACAAGCACGAAGAGGAAAAACTGCACAAGGGAGCTGTCACTGAACAAACAAACAGCAAGGAGAAAATGGAGCATCCATAACTGGAATCAGAACAACCCGCAGAATCAGCTCCGTGGCCTTGCAACCGCATCTGGTTGCTGCCAACACAAAGGAGAGGATCCCTATCCCCTTCCTGCCCGAGGCAAAGACGTTGAGCAAGCAAGCACAGATCGGCCAACGACCATCGAGAGGACAACACACTAACACTAATTCAGAGACAAAAGCACCATGCTCCAAATCCCTTGCCGAAGACGCAGCAAGCCAACCACCACCGCCCAGCACCACAACACTCTCCCACCTTGCCCAAGCCGGCACCTTCAAGAGGGAGGCGGAGCACGCCGCGCCGTTGTCGACCTGTCTCAGCAAGACATGGGATTTCTCCTGGGCATGGAGCGGGAGGGAGAGGGCACGGACCTCGACGGCGCCTCCGAGGAGGGGAACGGCACCGGCCGGTGTCGCCGCCGTCGTGGCTAGAGCACACCAGCCAAGGATTTCTCCCGGTTCGGTCCGCACCTCCAGGCAGCCCAACAACGGATCCGGCGGCCAGAGGCCACCGACGACCAGATCCGGCGAGGCAAAGTGCTGCGTGGGGGAGGGAGACTGCCTTCAGATCCAGCCGCGAGCGAGGAGGGCGCAACACCCGCTGCGGCCGGCGACAGCTCCCGCCGTCCCTCGCCACCCTCGCGGCCGAGGAAACGGAGGAGCACCACCTGCGACGCCGCTTGCAGAAGAGACAGCGCCGCCTCGCCACCCGAGGCCGCCGACTCGGCGTCCGGAGCCCTCCAGGCGGGAGCAGCAGATCCTCGCCGCCGCCGTCCTTGACGACCCCGCAGACGGCGCCGGACGTCTCCTCGGGCGGCGGCGAGGGGGAAGGGGGAGGGGGGAGGGAAGGTTCGGCGGCTAGGGTTGGTCGCCACCCGAGTCGCCCCAAGCGGAGCGACGCGGGGGCCGGGGGGTCTCTCCTCTCATCAGACCAAATTGATTGTGCGTGTTTAACGCATCAAGAAAATAACACTTTATATGGTTTTTCTGCACTTTTTCTTGTTGAAGTAAAATATATCTTGGTGGAGAAACTGAAGATTAGCCCATCCAGTTTACTTTAACTTGCAAGAAACTGTAGTTGCCCTTGTGCGATGCACATATATACCTAAACCGCTGCAGGAGCTCACCCTGTCCGGCGGCCTGTATGACACGAAGCATGTGTTCACGACGGAGCAGATGTACTGGTCCGGAAACGTAGGGGTGGCAGGGTAGTGCAGGCACGTTCTGCAGCATCCGCATCGAGATGGCCTCCTTGGTGGCAGCCACAACTCCGGCCTCAAAGCAGCAGCTGGCGATGGCGTCGACGACCACCCGCAGGCGGAGCCGAGGGGTGAGGGCATGCTAAGTGCCATGACCTCGTGGATCGCGGCGAGAGAGGCCGACGTGACGGCGCCGCCGGACTCTTCAGAGCTCACGACACGACATGGAGAACGCCCGCTGCGGCAGCGGTCGTGCGCGCGGAGGCGGCCATGGCGAAAGGTCAATGGGCCGGGCGCACCTAATAGATGAGCGTAAAGAGAGGCATGTTCACGGAAGAGGAGGTGTCGAGCGGTCGCCGGAGAGTGCCGCGATCGATGGACATGGAGGGGCTGGGTGGTCGTGGGAGATGGGGTGTGGATGTGGATGGGTCGTGTTTGGGGGAGAGATATCTGGAGAGACAAACCGGAAGGTCGGGGAAGGAGTTGGAGATCGTGCGAGTTGTTTCGTTTTTTTCCTGTCCTCGAACGTGCGTTGTTCCCTTGGATCCCTTTTAGCGCGGGCAGGTTGAATGAGGTCGAACCATCACGACGTTCGATTGCCCTTTAATAATAGAGATATTCTCGTGGTCAGTTTGGCACTACGTGCGCATTGGACAAGAAACTATATATGGAGCATTTGATAGTGGCGTGCCCGTTCCCACGATCAGTTTGGCATAAGGTTTTGACGGTCTGGGGTCCAGGTCTTCAGACTCCCGGACCGGCGGATCGGCTACTGCCTTGGTGCACATCTGTCGCGCAAGGGACCGGACTTTTTTCATCATCATTGAACATTTGTTTATTTTTTGAGGGGACTGTACAAAACTTCTGTTGGTGATCACACTTTTAAACTAGTTGACTTTTCATTGCATGGACTGAAGTGCGAGTGAGTTGCTACATATGATCTTTGGTCAAAGATTTTGATGTTGTGAAATGTTACCAGCGCACAGCCATATTCATCATCTACAACATCTCAAATCCTCACCATATCTTGCAAACAAGTCATTTCTCCCGGATCACACGACACTTCTTGCAAATCTCTTAGTTTTTCCATCTTCTGCTGCTGGTTAATGGTTATGTGGACACAAATCATCGTTGAGCAATTGACAAAAACGAGCCAAAAAAATGTGGTTCAGATAACCAGACTGCATACTTGCAGGTTGTAGCTGGTGTCTGAAGCCAATGCTGCGAGGTACAGCTACACGGTTTCAGATCTGTGGTTTGCGCCAACTTCGTCCGCCAATTAACTAGCACAAGTACAGCAACAATGGGCCTAACCTGGACATGAATCATGGGCGAAATTCAGCAACTGATTGCAGGATAAAGTTTCTTATGCGGCCTCCAATGGCAGTTTAAACGCAGGTTTCGCCGACCTTTGAGTAAGAAAAGAACAGCATACTTGGGACCATACTAATTTGCACTAAATTTAAGGTGATCAGTGGATTAACCAAAGCATCCCGCAAGCTTGTTCCAGGTCGAGGCATCCATCAAGGCCATTTTATGCAAGAGGGGTCTCTGAACTGTTGTTACTTGCAACATAACAGGGTGACTGTAGTGCTCATCGTTTCTGAAAATGCCCTTCAATTGCAGCTGAATTCTTGTCACACAAGCCATTGCTGCAACTTATAATCCGGATGAAAACGTAATAGAAAAGTTTGCAACAAAGAGTACAGAGGAGCCGGTTACAGAGTTGTGCTTACAGGTTGGGTCAGTTTGACCTGTGAGCAAAAAGTCAACCATCTCGGATTCTACAGCATTTATTGCAAGTCTCTGGGACATCGTTACAGCTAACTAACTATGTTCAATTTTTTTTTTGAGAAATTTCCATGTTCATCTTGTGCTACTGGTTAATAGTCTGGACTCTGGAGACCAGAAAGACGCAGTAGTACACTGACAGGTCTGCACAGTTCATGCAGAGACCTCATTTCATATCTTTGTTTGGCCAATTTTGTAAACTAAATATTCATTCGGTTTTCGAAGGCAGCAGCGCCAGCGTGATGCCCCCCGATGCGGGAGCTGTGTGCTGCGGTGTGCCGGTTTCAAACTGCCCATACTTTAGAGCTAGTGGTCGAAGTACAACAAGTAGCATCATATGCCAGCCGGTTGTGGCTTTTGGGAGTTTTGTTCTTGGCGTTGTGGCTCTGTGTGAGCTTGCCGTTTTCTTTTTTGCTTTGAGACATTAAGACCTTGTTGAACCTCATTTTTATTTTTATATGTGGCTGTATGCATCGTTCTGATGCAGAGGCCGGGGTGTCCCCCCTTTTCGAAAAAGAAAAAAAATGCTTAGCAGTAGGCAAGCTGTTCCAAGCCCTGTTTTGAACTAAGATTACTGGCTGAATCATTTTGACCCATGAGCAAAATGTCAACCAGCTCTAGCTCCCGACCAACCAGACGATTTGATTCTCATTCGTCCAAACAAATAAACAATGCCTTCTGACTTACCTGACCAAACAAAACTACTGGGCTATTTGACTTTTTTTCATCATCGTTGAACATTTATTTATTGTAGAGAAGACTGAACTGAACTATTTTGTTGGTGATCACAGTTTTAAACTATTTGACTTTGATTGCATGGACAGAAATGCAGGTGAGTTGATACATATGATCTTTCGACAAAGATTTTTCTGCTGTGAAATGCTATCAATGAACAACCATGTTCTTTTGAGAATCAAGTTAATTTTTTTTGAGAATCATGAACAACCATGTTCATCATCTTACAGCATCAAATCCTCACCATATCTTGCAAACAGGCCGTTTCACCCGGATCGAACATATGGCACTTCTTTTCCATCTTCTGCTCCTAAATTGACAGCTCTGCACTCTCCATGTGGACACAAATCAAAGGAGATACTTATTGTATATTTGAAGCTGGTGTCTGAAGCCAATGCTGTGAGGAAAGAGTGACAATTTTCAGTTCTGTGGTTTATGGCAACTGTGGAGAACTAGCACAAAGATTACCACCGGAGCCTGTCTGTCAAGTTGTGCATTACAACAATGGCCTAAACTTGGACATGATCAAGGATGAAAAGCAACAAGTCGTTGCAGGATAAGAGATTTCTTATACGGCCTCCAATGGTGGGTTAGACGCGGGTTTCGCCGACCGTCAGGCTAATAAAAGAAGAACATAATGTTTGGGACAAAGCAAATTTGCACTAAAGTAAGGCGACCAGTGAATTAACCAAGGCATCCTGCAAGCTTGTTCCAGGTCGAGCCATCCACCAAGAACAAAATTTTAACAATTTCTCTGAGAAATTATCTTGTAGTCTGTAGTGCCTTACTTTTTTGGAAATGCAGACATACTTGAATATTTCAGTATGGACAGTGTCCTTCAGTTCTGCATAATTTATAGCTGAAGCTTTGACACACGACTAATGTATCACTGTATATTACTTCCCTGCTTATAATCAGGCATAGAGAATCATCGAGGATCTGCGGAGGATTATATTTGACAGAGTAGCTAATGCATGGAAAATGATAGAAAGTTTGCAAAAAATACCGCGGAGGAGCCTGTCACAGAGCTGTGGTTATTGGCTGAACCAGTTTGACTCATGAGGTATAGTCAACCAGCTCCAGCTCAGGAGCTGCGTGCTCCGACCGACCAAACGCATTGATATTCCTTTCATCCAAATAATGGCTTCTGACTTGCCTCTTTAAACAATGCTACCAGGCTCTTTGACCTTTTTTTGGTCTTATCTCTGAACTTGTCTCATAGCGATGATACTTTAAAACTATTTGACTTCACATTGCATGAACTGCAGTACTGCAGGAGAGGTGCTAAATGTGAGCTTTAGTCAAAGATTTTGATACTGTGAAATGTTATCTCTGCACATTATGTTCATCATCTACAGCATCAAATCGTTATAGTATCTTTGCAGGCAAGTCATTTCATCCAGATTCTACTTCACTTATTGCAAGTCTCTTAGACGTCGTTACAGCTAAGTAACCACGTTCACATTTTCTTTCTGGCATAAAACCATGTTCATCTTGTGCTACTGGTTAATGGTTTGGGACCAGAGAGACATAGTAGTAGCCACAGTGACAGGTCTGCACAGTCCATACAGACACCTCACTGCACATTTCTGTCTGGCCAAATTTGTAAACTGAATTTTCATTCGGTTTTCAAAGGCAGCACCAGCGCGGGATGCCCGACGATGCTGGAGCTGCGAAGGTGGAGTGCCGTGGTTTCGAATCTCTGGTTTGGAGCAAACTTCAGAGCTACTGGTCGAAGTACAGCAAGTAGCACCGTGATTAGCACTGGTTAAGCTGTCCCAAGCAATACTTTACATGGATGCCCTGAACTTGGACGTTAATCCTGAAGAAAATACAGCAAGTTGTTGCAGGATAAGCTTTTCTTACGCGGCATCCAATGGCGGGTTAAACGGGGCCTTCACCGACCTCTGGACTAATAAAAGAACATCGTGTTTGGAACCCAGCCAATCTGCACTAAACTAAAGTTAATCCATGATTAGACAAAGCAAGCATGTGAGCTTGTGTTCAGGTTGAGGCACCCATCAAGGCTGTTCAGTGCATGAATGATGTCATGTATGCCTCCTTGGGGGCAACATTTCACCAAATAATTGTTGGGAAGATATTGTGGTGAGATGTCCAAAACCCACCTTCGTTTCAATGCACGAACCTGGATGTTTTCATGGATAAATGTTTAACTGTCAGCTTGCCTGATCGTCTGATAATCTAGTCGCCATGAAAATAACAACGCACAGTAGCACCAGACGAGATCTGCTCGCAGTGAGCTGTGCGTCTGAAAAAATTAAGACCAAGAGATTTGCAGCAAACAAGGCAGCATGTATGCAAGTTCCTTGAAGCTTCCCATTTCTGTCGTCCAGCGCTGTTCGGTTTTACCAAACATTTTTGAGGCATTAAAAATTCAAAAGCTGATATAGAATGAACCATGAGCAAGGAGGTTGCTAGATAAACTGATTCTGTATAGTATTGCTAGAAAGCCAGTAGTCCCATGAGCAAGGAGTTCTTTTTTAGGAAATCCCATGAGCACTACAGTTCTAAGTTCTAAGTTGAGGTTACTATCAGAAATACTGAACTCAAAGAAAACTGTCAGCATCAGGGAAATGTATCTTCAGAAATCATAATTTTACATATTTGAATTTTCTTTTGGTTGTGTATAAAAGTATTTGAATTTTGATCAAATATGCAGACTGCTCTTGCCAGTTTCACCTCGATATTGCCACAAATTCCCAAAATGCACACATTTGAGATACCCTTGTGTGCTAAATCAGTCGAACAACATACCCAATCCAATCGAATAAAAACATTTCCAAAGGATGCATATATGCATTAGCAATGTGGTAACTAGGCATAGACTCGCAACCATGATTTAACAGTACTGATCATACAATGATGGGATGCCAAGAGATAACCGTTCTGAGAACTTTCATGCTATTCTTGCTTTTTCAGAGATCTTCTTTTTCTGATCGAGCAAATTCACAACAAAGATGCCAAGACCTAACACATCGATACACGCACATCCTTGCCGTTGCAGGACTTAGGAGCACCACATAACACCACACAAAACTTCAACATCCAAACTAACCGTCAGCAAAATCAACCTGAAACTTCTGAACAACTTACACCCTATGAACACACACACACACACACCAAAGAATCTGTCAAGCCTAGCCTAGCTACAAACGAGAACCGAACGCCTATGGACTATGGTCAGTCATGGTAGCAGAGGAGCATGACTACGCATCGCTGGATGATGTAGAGCCTGGCCTTTTGTTGCCTCAACATCCTGCTGATCCTTCCTCTTCCTGACCGCCTCTGCTTGCTGCCATGGCTCTTCACCTTGTCCATACTGGCTGAACAGAGCAGGAGGATGGCTGAACTAGGTGAGCTGGAGGGCTCCCTGCTCTGCTCTCCCACTGCTACTGCTGGGTGGATCTGTCTCTGCTGTGGTTGTGGCCAAATGTGCAGCATTTGGCGTGCTTATATAGGAGGGTCAAGGCCAAATGGCACAGTGACAGGCTCGCTCACATGATCCTCACCTCTTTGCCTACTTGCGCGTATAAAAATCTGGTGATAGAGATTAGAGAGACAGCGAGGCATTGGGCAGAGAGATGGGAATGGGGGCATATACCCCTTGTAGAAGTGTGGAGCTGCTACGCAGGCACCCTCTCTCAAGGTGACAGCTGATTCGAATGCGAGTAAATTTGCCCCTGTATACTGAACTAACATATATGTGATGCTGCTGCCAGTTTTCCGATTATACCATTTAGCATCAGGAAATTTTACTGTCAACTTCAGGAACAATAATCTTTTCTAGAGCAAATAATAATTTTTCCATGAGCCATGTACTACAACTTAACCTGTTCGTTCTTCTAAACAAAGCTTAATCTGCTCGTGTTACAGCTACTTTGAATTTTGAGCAAATTTGCAACCTACTCTTGCTACTTTGTAAGGTCTTTGTGAATAATTAATAAAATGGTTGCATGCATCGTCCAGATGCTGTGGCCGGGGGTAATCCTCCTTTTCAAAAAAAAAAGTAATGCGGATTCACGAAATGCACGCCTTCGAGATGGCAATGTGTTTGTAATAGTTCACACCTTGAATGAAGTAAGAACACTCCCCAAGGATGCATATTCTCATTCACAATTAGGTAGAGACCAGGAATCATGCTCCGAGCCTCCAACCGTACAGATAATAAAAATGGAACAGAGATCATACTGAGAAAGAGGATAATTCCGTCCGGTACAACTCTTATTTGAACGAAGTGCAAAAATGCGATCTTTTTTGTGCAATAGAACAAACACTAATGCCTTAATTGAGTCAGTAAAGATAAAACATGTTTATCAAAGTGCTTCTCTGATTGCTCAAGACATGTCTTTTCAACTGAGGAACAATCCAATCTCATTTCGTTCCATTTTTAGTCAAATAGTGAAGGATATTTAATTAATACTGCCAAAAGCGGTGGAGGGGAAAGAGAGAAACCTTTTCATAGATCTTTCATTTTTCGAGACCTTTCATTTCCAATGGAGCAAATGTGAAATACACAATGAGGATGCCAACACCCAACAGACCCATACATGCACATCCTTGCCATTGCAGGACTTAGGATCAAGCACCAAACCACATCACACCAAAACTTGGACATCCAAATTACTCTAGCTGTCAGCAGCATGAACTTCTTGAACTATCCTACCTATGTACACACACAGACGCACGCTCCAGAGAACTACTCTGTCAAGCCTAGCTAGAATCAAGGATCAGATCAGGAGCAGAAGAGCAGAGGTGGATCTGCTAGTGCTAGTCGTGGTAGCAGAGGAGCGCGACGACGCATCGGCGGATGATGTAGAGCCTGGCCTTGTGCTCCCTCAGCATCCTGCTCAGCCCTCCTGATCCTCCTGACCCCTTGTGCTTGCCGCCATGGCTCTTCACCCTGTACTCCATCTCGAGCTAAAAGGGGCGCCTGAACAAGAGGGTGGTTGAGCTTGCTAGGCTCTGCACTCGCACTGCTACCAGAAACGGAGGTGACTCTGCTCATCTGCTGTGTGGTTGTGGCCAAGTGCGCAGCGCGTGCGATGCTTATATAGCGTGTAAATGGTCAACTGGGGAAGAGAGACAGAGGGGCAGGCTACTTGCGCATATCATAACCTGCTGGTCCATCGATCGAGAGAGGGAGGCTGGCAATGGCATGGCATCAGCTATACCCACCCACCCTCGCTGCTCCCGGAGGCCACGGCCACGGCCACATGCTGCAGCAGCTACGGGCATCTTCCACCCAAGTTGCATGCGCGAACTCCGATGCCGCTCCAGGGGACACCGCCTCGGGAGCCAGTACATGCGTGGCCAAAGCAAACGCCAAACGACACGGCCGTTTCCACTACTGGCTTCTTCCTCCGTGGGATTCATTCGTGCGCGTGTGTGTCGTGGAAGGTAATATATCTTGATGCAAAATCCATTCCGCGGATTATTAGTAGTTTTTGTGTTTTCATTCTGCTCCGGATTGTATGCAGGAGACTCTATGTAACTTTGTTGCTTAATCAATAAAAATGCCGTTGTTTCTCAAAAAAAAAAAGAGTTCAGTCGGATCTTGCGGTTGTGTTGTGTGCTCTTGTTTCTCTTACGGTTCTATGAGAAACCCAAGCTGGTACTCTTGATTTTTCTGTTGACGGAATAAGCATCTCATTTAGCTATTAATTAATTAAGTACTACCGGTGTTCTTCCTCCCGTCAAAGACTTCATCATGTTGTGGTAACCGGCTCTTGTTGGGACTCATCAGCCGGCTCGTGCGGGCTTGGCGATCTCTCGTTCTCCGAACCGTGTGTGTCTACAGCGGTTGGGATCATGAAAAGTGGAGGAGACAACATCGATGACTTTGATTGGATGGTGCTTCTTGAGTACCCGGTCTCAAGCTCTGGCGTGAAAACCCTAGGTCTGGCCCTAGTTTGCTATACCTAGCAATGGTGGTGTTCTTTGCGCCGTTACCTTCATGAAGGCATTGCTTGGACTTTGTTTTTCAGGGTGAAAACCCTTGATCCAACCTTTGATGGTTGGATCCGGCGACGGCATCACTTACACAATATTCCTTTTTTAGAGGTGTTGCTTTTGAAGATCCTTTCTTGGAGTCCTGGTGTTGTCGAGAAATGTTTGTGCCGATGGTCACCATTGTATATCATCAATCACCTTATCATTTTGGGAATTTGTTTTTTTTTTCATCTGCCTATGCAAAGCTTTGGTCTTCTATGACTTTGCTTTTTGCTAGCGTGATCTTTGTGTGTGTATTTGTGTTGGCTGTAATGCATCCTAATTATGCAGAGGCGGGGTGTCTACTCATTATGATTATATCCCTCGATGCTACATTATGAGTCAATAAGCGCCCTTTATCAAAAAATGAAACCGTACAGACCAAGTAACTAGCTTGGTAGGCTACCAACAAGAAAAAATGTAATAATTAGGGTAATTCTTGGTGTAATAATTAGGGTAAAATAAACACCATATTTTAATAGTTTGTTCATCTGGTGTAATAATTTCTTCCCATGGATCTCAACCTTGGATCAACGGTTCCCGGCATCGACCGCTCATTAAGACATTATATTACCAAGCAGATAAGAGTTAGCAAATTGGAGACGGAATACTCTCGACTGTGGGTGTAGCCACTTGGAGACGGTAATGCGGGCTTCGTTCAGCCAATCTCTGTGACGGTGTGTGATGTGCCATACAATCTCGGTTGCTATGTCATTGACATGTGGGCTCCTCTGCTATACCATTTTGCACAAATAATTATTTTATTATAAATTAAGGTTGCGTGTATGTAGAAGACTAAGTTATCCCTTTTTGAGAAAAAAAAAGTTAGCAAAATGGTGGTAACGATCACGAATATGGAAGTTGTGCATCGTAGCCCTTACAATTGGGAGGTATCCCTAGGATCAAGCAGACGTTACCCGTGTTCGGCAGGTCCTGGTATCCGTCCTTGTTTATCTGGAAGCCGGCACCCCCTTGTGTATCGTTTTGGGGGGCCAACGGTGGGTTGCAGTGGCGGCTTGTTGTCTCGTGTGAGGGTGGTTCTGGGCCGTAGCATACACAATGTGGGTGGTTGAGCGCGACCCCTAGTAACTAGCGGCAGACAGCGTGTGTCGATCGGCAACATCATCGACCGTGTGTGCATGGATCTAGGGGTGCAACAAAAACCATTATGGTTATTGGGCGAGAAAAAAATGAATCTATTGGCTTGCCATTAGCTAACAGTATCAGATGTTTCAGTGTGCACCATGGCAAGGCTAGGTCTTGTCCAACTCACGCTAGAACCACCCACTCGCTTTGCACTTCTAGTCATTCATCCGATGGAGATGGTTAGACCACCGGCTCCTTAATAGGGGTGGCCTCGGTAGATAAACACTGACTTGGTCTAGTCTAAGTGATCTTTGTCAGGCCAATTCACATTTGAGAGAAGTTTTGATTGTGGCCTTTCATGGGTGACTAGCTCCAAAAACACAGTCATGGGCTGCGCAACTCATGGAAGGTTGAAATGGTGACGAGAACATCAATTCCACAAAGAAAACATATGGCCCGGCCATCACTTTTGGATCTAGAAATGAAGTACTTGCTCACCTCCTTGTTGAAGGCATGCTGTTAGGCGGATGTACTGACTTGATTAGTGGGGCCTGGCCTCTCTAAGATGAAAGTACTTGTCTAAGTGTTAATCAGTTGGATGCGAAAACATGGGTGCGAGTGTGTATCTCTATACGGAAGACATTTCTTTGGAAGAAAGGTGTTTTTGTTATCATGTTTCCTAATAAACTTATGGCTGTAAGTATTCACGTATGCACGGGTGGTAAGACTATTCACAACTATAGATCATCATTTTTTTCCTATGTAGCTCATAATTAAAATATTTTTTCATGAAACTTTGTTGACATGTTTTTTCATGATTCTATTTTGAAACTTGCAAGGGTATTTTTGAAAATTTCCAAAATAAAGAGTTCATGAGCATACTACGATCATATACAAACTACACAAATATTTTTATCATTTATATCATGCCTTCGAGTCCTTCTCACCCGTGTAGAAACTACGCCTATCCAAGACACCTCATCTGAAACGGTACAAAAAACCGTCAAGATAAACCTTATTCAAGGCGGTTGTTCTCCAAAAGCCAATAAAAATATGATACACAATCTGAAAGATGGTGAAAAGATTTTCTAGCGGAACAGGTTTCAACCAGATAGATTATTGCCGTCCATCATTGCTTGGGAGTGCTCGTATCACATATATACCATAGTATCATAGTACCTTTTCTCTCCTTCAATCCATCTAACTTTCTTATCCAGCTCCATGATGTGTGGGACAGTTTGTGAGGAGGCCCAACAGTTGAGTGACTAGTGGGTATGTTTGGAGTTAAAGGTGGTATTACATTCCACCCACGGATGCTTTTTAGTTGGATTATATAGTCTGTAGCAATTATATCTTTTGAGCCAAATATCCAATCGCAAATGTTTGGATATTAATATTCATGATATTTAAATCTTCAAAACAAGATCAGTTTTGAACATGTTTGAAAAAAAATCAAATTATGAAACTACATTGAATCTTATATGAAAGTTTTCATGTGTGTTTCATCATACTTTTACATGTATTATTATTATTTTTCATTACAAGTTTTCATTGCCTTTTCATTCCGGATTTCAGTACTATTTCATTCATGGTTCATTTCTATTTTTAGAGTTTTCAAATAAGTTTTCTTATCATTTTGTTAAATTATCTTTCATGGTTGGGTTGGGCTCTTAAAGTATTCTTTTCACATATTTTCCATACGATTTCATTTCCATCTCATCACTATTTTACATGTTTTCATTTTTTTTCATACATTTCCTTTGCATGTTTTCCTTATTGTTTCATTGCACAATTCATTAATGCTTCATCTCAGATTAGATTTAAGTTTAATTTTGGTTTATTACACCTTTTTTGCATGTTTTCATTATTGGTTCATTCTAATTTCATTAATGTATCATCTCGTATTTCATATAAGTTTCATTACGGTATCATAATTTGAATTTAAGCTTGTTCAAAACATGTCCAAGATTGATCTTGATTTAACGATTTGAATGTCATGAAAACAAATCTTCTCACAGATTATAAACCGGATCATTGGCTCAAAAGGTTTCATGTTATAAATTTTAGGATCAAACTAAAAGTATGGGTGGGTGGATTGTGAGGGTGAAAGAATAAAATATGTTGAGTGCAATAAAGTCCTGCTCCTAAATAGTGGATAGGTCCCAGCAAAAAAAGAAGAAGAAGAAACAACGTATGATAAAGGAAATGAATAGAATACTTCGTATGTGATATGTGTACGCAAACACATGGCACACTTTAGTTGGCTAGCAGGACACCGGTAGAAACCGGCTTTGCTAGAAATCCTCTCTCTAGATGGGCCGGCTTCACAAAAAGAATCTGAGACGGTTTCGTCGTGAGTCAACTCAACGTGCAGTTGTTTTGGCCCATTAGGCCCAGCAACCAGTTACTAATAGAACACTAACAATTCTTCTCTCTGTACACAAACTTCCTCCCATGGGCGGTCTTTACGACCTAGTCCTGGCATCCCAGCAGCTTGAGCCTGGATTAGCTTTATGAGCTTTTTATTTCGTTGTTATCGTTAAATCGCTGCTATCATTACCGAGCATAACTGTAATGGCAATGCAGTCTTTTTCTTAGGGAACAACCATGTATACTCTGGAAATCATGAAACCCGAGAAGGTGGAGGAGTAGCTAGCAAAAAAGGCCACCACACCACATGAGCAGATTCGGTGCTGAAGCTGCGCCCCGTACTGGCCAGTACGGAAAGGACACTAAACATACGTGTATGTGTATTATTGCAGTGTGACAGTACGATGATCCTGGAGATATCGCAGGTGCGTCCCGATCTCCCGATCGATCGCCGTGCTAACCACCTAGCTAATGCCGGGCTCCATTTTCGTTGCAGATTTTCGATCGGAGAAGATATTCTTGTCTAGCTACCCACTGTGATATCTTCGAAACGGTTCTAGGACATGTGTGGTGGTTGGTGATGCTACCATAAAAAGAATTCTGACCATGGGACAAGGAATCATATCCAAGAGACCACCACATTGGTGTACATTGTGGCATAAGAGATTCAGTGGTATGCGTTACAAGTTACAACAATGGCCTGAACATGGACATGAATCATAGATGAATGCAACAAGTAGTTGCAGGATAAGAGATTCTTACACGGCCTCCAATGGCGGGTTAAGTGCGAGATTCGCCCACCGGCGGGCTAATAAAAAGAAAAACAACATGCTTGGGACCAAGCTAATTTGCACTAAATTATAAGGTGACCAATGAATTAACCCATGTATCTGCAAGCTTGTTCCAGGTCGAGGCATCCATCAAGGCCATTTGTATGCAAGACAGCAAGGGGAGTTTCTGAACTGTGGTTACTTGCCACAAAGAGTGCAGAGGAGCTAGTTGCAGACAAAGTTGTGGTCGTTATTGGTTGAACTAGTTTGACTCATGAGCTTAAGTCAACCAGATCCAGCTCAGGAGCCGCATAACCTGACCGAGACCGAACGCTTTGATATTTCTGAACTGTGGCACTTTGAACCTTTTTCTCCTATCTCTGAACTCGTCTGGTAGTGATGATACTTTTATACTATTTGACTTCACATTGCATATGAACTGCACTACTGCAGGGGAGGTGCTACATGTGAGCTTTAGTCAAAGATTTTGATACTGTGAAATGTTATCTCTGCACATTATGTTCATCATCTACAGCATCAAATCCTTATAATACTTTGCAGACAAATCATTTCATTCGGATTCTACAGCATTTATTGCAAGTCTGTCAGACGTTGCTACAGCAAACTAATCATGTTAATCTTTTTTTCCTTTTGGCATAAAACCATGTTCATCTTGTGCTACTGGTTAATGGTCTGGAGACCAGAAAGCCACAGTAGTAGACTGACAGGTCTGCAAAGTCCACGCAGACGCCTCATTGCACGTTTCTGTCCGGTCAAACTTGTAAATTGAACTTCCATTGGGTTTCCAAAGGCAGCGCCAGCGCGCGATGCCCGCCGACGCGGGAGCCGCAAAGGTGGAGTGCCGTGGTTTCGAATCTCTGGTTTGGAGCAAACTTCAGAGCTACTGGTCGAAGTACAGCAAGTAGCACCATGATTAGCACTGGTTAAGCTGTCCCAAGCAATACTTTACACGGATGGCCTGAACTTGGACGTGAATCCTGGAGAAAGTACAGCAACTTGTTGCAGGATAACGGTTTCTTACGCGGCCTCCAATTGCGGGTTAAACGGGAGCTTCACCGACCTCTGCTAATAAAAGAACATCGTGTTCGGAACCCTGCCAACTTGCACTAAACTAAACTAAAGTGACACCTTGATTAAACAAAGCATCATGTGCACTTGTGCTCAGGTTGAGGCATCCATCAAGGTTGTTCAGTGACAGTGCATGGATGATGTCATGTTGTTGCAATGCACAAGCCTGGATGTTTTCATGGATAAATATTTAATTGTCAGCTTGCCTGATCGCCTGATAATCTAGTCATGATGAAAATAACGGCCCATAATAGCTCCGGACGAGATCTTCTCGCAATCAGCTGCGCGTCTCAAAAAATCAAGACCAAGAGATTTGGAGCAGCAATGCAGCATGCACGCAAGTTCCTTGAAGCTTCTCATTTCTGTCGTCCAGTGCTGTTCGGCTTAACCAAACATTTTTGTTGCATTAAAAATTCAAAAGCTGATACATATAGAATGAACCATGAGCAAGATAAACTGATTCTGTATAGTACTGCTGGAAAGCCACTAGTCCTCGCTCCCATGAGCAAGGAGTTCTTTTAGGGGATCCCATGCGCAATGTATCTTCAGAATCATAAATATTGCTTATTTGTATTTTCTATTGGTTGTGTGTATAACTATTTGAATTTTGGACGAAGATATATATACGGCCTCCAATGGCAGGCTAAACGCGAGATTCGCCGACCATCGGACTAATAAAAAGAACAGCATGCTTGGGACCAAGCTAATTTGCACTAAGTTAATGTTACCAGTGAATTAACCAAACTATCCTGAAAGCTCGTTCTAGGTCTAGGCATCCATCAAGGCCATTTGTATCCAAGACAACAAGAGAGATTTCTGAACTGTGGTTTCTTGAAACAAAGAGTGCTGGTTACAGACAGAGCTGTGGTTATTGGTTGAACTAGTTTGACTCGACCAGCTCCAGCTTAGGAGCCGCATACCCCGACCGATCAAACACTTTGATATTCCTTCATCCAAACAGTGGCTTCTGACTTGGCTCTTAAACAGTGACTTTGACCCTTTTTTTAATCTCTGAACTTAGCTTATAGTGATGATACTTCAAAACTATTTGACTTAACATTGTATGAACTGCAGTACTGCAGGAGAGGTGCTAAATGTGAGCTTTTGATACTGTGAAATGTTAGCTCTGCACATCATCTACAGCATCAAATCCTTATAATATCTTTGCAGACAAGTCATTTCATCCGGATTCTACAGCACTTTGTGCAAGTCTCCCAGACGTCGTTACAGCTAACTAACCACGTTCACATTTTCTGTCTGGCATAACACCATGTTCATCTTGTGCTACTGGTTAATGGTCTGGAGACCAGAAAGTCATAGTAGTAGCCAGTAGTAGCCACAATGACAAGGTCTGCACAGTGTATGCAGACACCTCACTGCACATTTCTGTCTGGTCAAATTTGTAAACTGAATTTTCATTCGGTTTCCGAAGGCAGCGCCAGCGCGCGATGCCCGCCGATGCGGGAGCTGCGAAGGTGGATTACCGCAGTTTCACATCTCTTGTTTGAAGAAAACTTCAGAGCTACTGGTCGAAGTACATCAAGTAGCACCATGATTAGCACTAGTTTAGCTATCCCACCATAGTTTACATGGATGGCCTGAACTTGGACGTGAATCCTGAAGAAAGTACAGCCAGTGGTTGCAGGATAAACCTTTTCTTACGCGGCCTCCAATGGCGGGATAAACGGAGTATTCACCGACCTCTGCACTATTTAAAGAACATCATGTTCGGAACCCAGCCAATTTGCACTAATTAAACTAAACTAAAGTGGCTTGTGTTCAGGATGAGGCATCCATCAAGGCTGTTCACTGCATGGATACCTCCTTGGGAGCAACATTTCATCCAATAACAGTTCACTGTAGTGCAATGCACAAACCTGGATGATTTCATGGATAAATATTTAATTGTCAGCTTGCCTGATCGTCCGATAATCTAGTCACCATGAAAATAACGACCCATAATAGCTCCGGATGAGATCTGCTCGCAGTGAGCTGTGCGTCTCAGAAAATCAAGACCAAGAGATTTGGAGCAGCATGCATGCAAGTTCCTTGAAGCTTCTCATTTCTGTCGTCCAGTGTTGTTCGGTTTTACCAAAACATTTTTGTTGCATTAAAAATTCAAAAGCTGATACAGAATGAACCATGAGCATGGAGTGTGCTAGATAAACTGATTCTGTATAGTACTGTTGGAAAGCCACTAGTCCTCCCATCCCACGAGCAAGGAGTTCTTTTAGGGGATCACATGAGCAATGTATCTTCAGAAATCATAATTATTGCTTATTTGTATTTTCTATTGGTCGTGTGTACAACTATTTAAATTTTGAACAAAGATATGTACAGACTGATCTTGCCAATTTCGCCTCGATATCGCTAAGAAATCCGAGAATGCACACCTTTGAGATATGTACAGACTGATGGCGCCGTGTGCAAAATCGTTCAAAAAACCGATCCAATACACCCAAAGGATGCATATGTACGTTAGCAATTACGTAAGTAGGCAGAGACTCACAACAATGGGATGCCAAGAGATAACCTTTCTGAGAACTTTCACACTATTTATTTCTTTCTTTTTCTGAGATCTTTCATTTCTTACCGAGCAAACTCACAACAAAGATGCCAAGACCTAACACATCAATACACGCACATCCTTGCCGTTCCAGGCCTTAGGAGCACCACATTACACCACGCGGAACTTCAGCACCCAAACTAACCGTCAGAAAAATCAACCTGTAACTTATGAACTACACACACACAAACACCAAATAATCTGTCAAGTCTAGCCTAGGTACAAACGAGAACCGAACGAAGAACCGAACGCCTATGGACTATGGTCAGTCATGGTAGCAGAGGAGCATGACGACGCATCGCTGGATGATGTAGAGCCTGGTCTTGTGTTGCCTCAGCATCCTTCTGATCCTTCCTCCTCTTCCTGACCCCTTGGGCTTGCTGCCATGGCTGTCCATCCTGGCTGAACAGAGCATGAGGGTGGCTGAGCTAGGTGAGCTGGAGCCTGGAGGGCTCCCTGCTCTGCTCTCCCACTATTGTGGTTGTGGCCAAGTGTGGATTTGCCGTGCTTATATAGGACGGTCAAGGCTAAATGACATAATGACAGACTCTCTCACATGATCCTCACGTCTTTGCCTACTTGCACGTATAGAAACCTGGTGAGAGAGAGAGAGAGAGAGAGACATTGGGCAGAGAGCTAGGGATGGGGGCATATACCCCTTGTACAAGTGTGAAGCTGCTCCACATGCACATGCAGCACCCTCTCTCGAGGCGACAGCGTATTCCAATGCCAGTAAATTTGCCCCTGTATGTTGAGCTACTCCTTTGTAACTTGTTATAATACGTTTCAGAAAGGTGTAACAGCTCCCGGGTGCCTAGGCACCCTATATGAACAGTAAATTCAAAAAAATAGAAAACAAATTCAAAAAAATTTGAAACTTTGCAACATCAAAGATGGTTAAATTTTGTAGGTTATTGCAAGTTTTCATGCCAAAATATCATGTAGAGAAAGGTGTACAAACGAGTTTCAGATTTTAGTGCTAAAAGTGCTTGAAACTTCAAGCACTGAAATTTTTCGTGTGAGCTCCTCGAATGGTTTTTTTGGCATGAAAACTTGCAAGTACTTACAAAGTTTAATCATATTTGATGTTGCAAAGTTTCATGTTTTTTGGATTTTTTTCTATTTTTTTGAATTTACTGTTCATAGAGGGTGCCTAGGCACCCGGGAGCTGAAAAACCACTCTCTTTTTTTCTGAGTGAACCATTCAGCATCGTGGAAACGTTACTGCCATCTTCAGGAATAATAATCTTTTTTAGAGCAAAAGGGCCAGAATTTTTCTTTTCATGTATAGCTTGATCTGGTCGTTCTTTCTTAAGAAAAGCTTAATGTGCTCGTGTTACAGCTATTTTGAATTTTGAGCAAATTTGCAACCTACTCTTGCCGGTAACACGAATTTGTGAATGCACGCATTTGAGACGGCCATGCATGTGTGTGAAATTGTTGGCGCTGAGCTGATCCAATCGAATGAAGTACGAACACTCCGTAATGAAGGATGCATATTCAGAGACCAACGATCATGCTCCAGCAGTACATATCATGAAATGGAATGCCAAGAGATAAAACTTGTATTCTTGAGAACTTCCACAATTCTTTCTTTCATTTTCCGAGATCTTTCATTTCCAATCGAGCAAATGTCGAACACACAACGAGGATGCCAACACCCAACGGACCCATACATGCACATCCTTGCCATTGCAGGACTTAGGATGGAGCACCAAACCAAACCACATCACACCAAAACTTGGACATCCAAATCAGCTGTCAGCGGCATGAACTTCTTGAACTACCCTACCTATGTACACACACGCCTAGCTAGAATCAAGAATTAGATGGGGAGCAGGAAAGCAGAGGTGGATCTGCTTAGTCGTGGTAGCAGAGGAGCGCGACGACGCATCGGCGGATGATGTAGAGCCTGGCCTTGTGCTCCCTCAGCATCCTGCTCAGCCCTCCGGATCCTGATCCTCCCCGGTGCTTGCCGCCATGGCTCTTCACCTTGTACTCCATCTCGAGCTAGAACGGGCGCCTGGACAGGAGGGTGGTTGAGCTTGCTAGGCTCTGCACTTGCACTGCTACAAGATGTGGATCTGCCTCTGCTCATCTGCTGTGTGGTTGTGGGCTTGTGGCCAAATGCGCAGCGCTTGCGGTGCTTATATAGCATGGAAATGGCCAGCTGGGAGAGAGGGGCAAGCTTTGCCTACTTGCGCATATCATAAGCTCATAATAACCCGGTGATCGAGATTTGAGAGAGAGAGGGAGGCTGGCATGGCAGTGGCAGATACCCAGTTACCCACCCCTCGCTGCTCCCGGAGGCCACGGCCACATGCTGCAGCAGCTGCCGGCATCTTCCTCCAGGTTGCGTGCGCGAACTCCGATGGCGCTCCAGGGGACACTGCCTCCGGGGAGCCAGTGCATAGCCCTCCGGACACCGAATCGTCGGCCGCGTGATACAGATGCACGGCCTGTCAATTCCACTTCTGGCTTCTTCTTCCCAGCTGGGGTTCATCCGTGTGCGTGCGTGCGTGCGTGCATAGAATTAGTAGCCTTTCGCTGCGGAGCAGTCCGGTCGGATCTCGCGGTTATATATGTATGTGCTCGTGTTAAGCTGGTGGATCAGCATTGTACAGTGTGTTCCATTCCATGAGAAATATAGGCTGATGCCTGTAAGTAGTACACACATGAGCTTGCATCAGATTTAGGAGCTCTTTGTTTCCTTGTTATCTTGAGCAACTTTGCTATCACTAATTCACCATCAGTTTTCTTCCGGTGAGGTGAGGTGCATATGCAGGTCGATGGTGTGCATCACAATGCCGAGGGCTGGGGATGGGAATTATCTCTGAGCTGATCATAACAAGTCTTGTAACTTCAGCAAGCATAACCGTAATCGCAAAACAACAGTGCACGATGGAAAACATAAAACCGGCCACACATGTGCAGACTATATTCGGTGCTCGGAAAGGCCATTAAACATCCGGTGTATTGTCGCGGTGTGAAGGTACGGCGATCCTGGGGAATGAAATCCCAAGTGCCACATGCATTTGCCGTACTATGGAGTAGCTAATGATGGGCGAAGGACAGCTCCATTCTTGTTGCGGATTTTCATCGCACAAGATGCTCCTGTCTAGCTAACTACTGTGATAGTATCTTTCAACAGTCCTATGATATCATATGTGTGATGAGCCGTGATGCTACCTAATCCTAGTCATCTGGCTGATTCTTGGGATAAGGAATCATATCTAGGAGACATTAAGTTTTGGCAACACAAAACCACTAACCGCTCGTTTTGACGCCGTTCCGACCGGTGGGACCCGCTCTCTGTAAGCCGGTTGCTGCAGGATATACATTGTGCCGGTGAGAAATGGCGGGAAAAAAAAACAACAGGGCATGGATTGTGAATTTTAGATAAGCTGCTCCTCTTTAACTCTGCAAAAGAAGAGGGGCGAAGAAAGTACAGCAAGTGGTTGCATTGCAGGATAAGCATCTCTAACACGGCCTACACTGGACCAAACAAATTATAGAACAGCACGACCCAGCCAATTTGTACTTGAATAATACGACCCCTGAGTTAAGCAAAGCATCTCGTGCAAGACGGATTTGTGAACTGTGGCTAGCTGCTACATATAATTGTCTCGTGGATGACGTAGAGCCTGGCCTTGTGCTCCCTCGGCATCATGCTCAGCCCTCCTCCTGATCCTCCACTCTGCGTGTCATGGCTCTCCACCTTATTCATCCTGGCTGAACTCGTTGAGCAGGAAGGCCACTCACTGCTACCGGATGGATGTGCCTCCGCTGTGGTTGTGGCCAAGTGTGCAGCATTTGCCGTGCTTATATAGCATGGAAATGACCAGATGGCTCTAAGACAGGCCCTCTCACTCACATGATCCTCACATATTTGCCTAGTTGCACGTATAAAAACCTGATGAGACTTTGGGTAGAGAGAGTTGGGCCATATACCCCTTGTGGTTGGCTTACTTCTCTAGCAGAGACACGAATTCTGAAACACCCTTCTGTTCCTCTCCTTCCATATAGCATGCAACTGAAAGGCATTCCAGCCTGCGCCGCTTTGGAGAGATGCTGTTGAGCTTGGGCCACCGAGGTCGAGGACGAACCAATGAGAGACACTTCAGGATCAGAAACTGAAAAATCAGCCAAGATTTGCCCTGCGAAGGGGCAATGGAGCAGAAGATGCACCGCAGATTCCAGTTGCTGATCGCAAAGCTTGCAATTTGGGCCATGTGGCCAGCCCCTTCTCAGAAGCCTGTCTATAGTCAAATTTTTGTTTGGAGAAGAAGCCAGTAATAGAATCGCAACTTTCCCTCAGTTTCAATCTTCCAAACTCTGTTCAGATCCGACTCCTCAATCCTACCAATGAACTGCGCATCGTAAGCAGCTTTTGCCAAGTACCCTCCGTCAGCAGTCGGAATCAACTTCAGAGGATAATTACACGTTATGAATAGCTTCCCAGAGAGAAAGGAACTGCTGCAGCTCATCTTGGGAGTTCAGACTAAAGATATTCAGATGAGGCTGGGTGTTTTCTTTCTAAATGGTTACAGTTAGCTCAACTCAGCACAACGGCTCGCCACGGCGGCCGCTCGGGAATGCCTGGCGCTGCTGCCCCTCGTTGGGTGCAACGAGGACGACGCCTGCCACGACGACCGGTGGGCGGAGCTCTGCTGCTGCTTACAAACTGTCTTGGTTCGCCCACCCTGGCTGCTACACTGAAAGCATGCCGGGATGTCGCGGTGCTCTGGCGTGGGCAATTCAAAAGTGACCGGCAGGAGCACATCGACGTCCGGCTGCACGCCCTGGCTTCTCCCCGCTAAGAATGTTTTTCTCCCCTCAAGGCTCTTCCCTCAAGCCTTTTTACTCACATCTGTAAACACTTGGGGTCTGCCCCGCTGGTATAATATATAATAGTTCAGGTG
>NC_041380.1:560748527-560757194 GCF_002162155.2 Triticum dicoccoides | reverse complement strand
AATGCTACACTTACAAGCAATTCCGTAAGTGAAGCAATTGCGACTACATGAGAAACAAGATATAGCAGAACGAACATAAAGGGAAACTTACCACCTTCTGTACTACTACTGCTACTATATATTCCAATGCCTGTGTTGACTCAATGTATGCTGTCTGTGTATGAACCACTATGCTGCCAATCAAATCCTAGAATGAACTGTTAAAACTTGAAAAAAAAAACACCACATATCAATCAATATAGGCTGTATAGCATGGCGTGCCGCCGCGGGCTACACGCTAGCTAGTAATTAACACAATGAGTCTAGCCGTTATGATCGCAGGGTATTTTCCTTCATTCCTTATCCACGCACCCACCGTAGGGCAGAGGACCCGTTGCGCTCGACTTATTTCACCATACTCACATATGTGGACAGCTCATGTACTGAATAGATATTTCACAGCATTGCACCATCAAATAGCATACTAGTTCTTCTAAAAATAGGATGGCATACTACTCATTTATCTGCCAACAAGCGACTATTTTCACATGCAAATGGGTTTGTCCCAAGGAGCATACCAACAGTAACCACGCAGGCGTCCACCACCTAATGAACAAAAGCACTTCCTCAAGACCTGCCTCTCCCATGGTTTTCCCTGTAAATTTGGATTGTACCATTCCAGTGAATTCCAACGTGGCTGCAAAATGGCAGAGAACAGTCAGGTCCCAGGTGATTTACTGAAAGAAATCAGGGTGAAATTGGACTTCTGAACTCAGAAGATAACTTGCACTAAAACAGGGTAAACTGCAGGAAAGGTAAATGAAATGAAGAAACGCTATAACAACTTAAATTAGTACTTTGTTTTCTCAGTTACCCAGCCTCAGCAACACAACTGAAGGTCTCTTATACGGAATACGCCTCAGCCAAGATACATGCAAGAGAGAATTATAACTGTGCGCTTATGCTACTGACTTGACAAGAACCACTAGCATCTTTGAAGTTATTTTGTATCCTTCCAAACAGCTATAAAAAGTAAAGATTACTGAAGCCAAGGCCAGCAAGTTAATTGGTAGTACAACTCCTAAGACTGATGAATAAACAAGTTCATGCTTCAGCATCCAAATTGCATCTTCAGTAATAATGGACCCAATTTTGCTTAGTTCTAAACTATTATCCTTAGAAACAAGAAGGGGCACTCTCATTGCTAATCTCTCCTTCCCAAAGTTGATAATCACAAGCATAATATGATGATCACAGCCATATGCTCCACAAGCTAGAACATATCTGATAAGCACTTCTACAAACAGAAAAAAAGGAACCGGATTAAGCTAACATGCCAGGATTACTCCATACAAAGAAGATGTGGCTACTAGTGAAGATCCACTAGTTATGAAAGCACCAACCTCAATTTTTATGTCGCATGTGTAGAGTTTGTAACTCTGAGTACAATGGCACATATGGGAGATATCGCGGGTCGTTGTCTCCTCCAAGATCGCAGATCTCTTGAACTTGGTGATGATCCATATCATAAGATACCAAAGTATTATCCCACCCCACAGTTAAGAAGATCATGTTACAGTGTGGATGCATTGCAACCCACTGAAAGCCTTGTATAAGATCAATATCTCTCTCTCCAAATATATATGAAGCGTCAGTGCTACGCTTCAATATCCATTCTTGACTGCGGTAGTTCTCAAGAACATAAACCACCAGTTGAACCATACCATCATCAGTTTCCAGAAAATTGACAAAATGCAAATAACCCTGAGACTTCTGAATGAGACCAACAGTGCCAAGTTCAGGGACAGGTATCTTCCTCCATGTTTTCCCCTCGGTGTCCACCACGGCTATATCATCATCCATGGTGAGAAAATGCAGACAGCCGTTAAGAAACACATCTCCCGAGTGATGACCAACAAGGGAAACAAATGCTTCATCATCTTCCGCATCAATCCATCCGTTCTCCTTGTGAACCCATCCCCCTGTTTTAGAGGAATACACCTCCATTCCAGGCTGGCTGATGTCGTGATCCTCGGAGAACTCAAACACATGGAAGTGATCCGACACGGCAGGGTCGAAACCCAGACGTGCCATGCACTCGGTGCCGGCATTGACGGAGTCGGGCAACCGGACCCACTCCTCCGTCGCCGGATTGCACACAACGTAATGGAAGTCGTCCTGGCCTTCCCAGCAGCGGCAGAGGAGGAGGCCGTTGCAGCAGGACAGCAGGAAGATGCTCTGGTGCTGGGGCAGGAAACCGAAGAGAGGAGAGACCAGAGGGCGGCCTGTCCCGGTGACGTTGGTGAAACTGGGAGCTGGCGCCGGCTTGCTCTCGGGCACGTAGAAGAAGCCCTCTAGGGTCTGCGGCAGCTGCCTGCGGTTGTGCGGGTGCGAGATGATGCCCCGCCAGGTCCTGGACACGCACATGCAGCGGCGGAGCGACTTTACGGGGAGACGGGAGAGGATCTCCACGAGGAGGTCGTCGGTCAGGCTAGCCACCGTCCGCATCTCGAGCAGAAGAGTGAGACCTGAGGCACGCGGATTTATTAATGGAGAAATGGTCAAGAGATGCGGGAAGAAGATGAAGGAAGGTTACGAGGAGGAGGAGGCGGCGGTGACCTTCCGCCGCGGCAGATCGGTACGGCACGGCACGGCGGCGGTAACCTTGCGACGCGCCAGATGGTCAAGGTACGCCGGCGGTGCCTCACCGCGTAAGAGATGAAGCGGGAACGGCGATCTGGCAGCAGGATCTGCCGCGCCCGCGAGGGAGGTAGCGAGCGGTGGCCGGTGGCCGGTGGCGGCGCCGCCGGCCTAGCAACCTCTGCCGACTGGACTGGAGGAATGGGATTCTGGGGTTAGGCTAGGCTTCAAGCGGGCTACCGCTGGACAGTGGGCTGCTGTTGCGTTACCCACTTGCAGACCAATAGCAGCATTTAGGCCCAAAAACGCCATGTTGGCCCAAACAAACTAGATTAATATATTCCGTTAAGAGAAAATAATAGCTTGCTTTATTTATTTCCCCTCCCGCAATTTTCTTATTTTCCCCTTAAAAAGAAGGAAACACATAGATGAAAGAGAGTACATCAAGTGGTACAGCAAGTGGTTCTTATTTTCTTATTTTCTTATTTTCTCGGCCAAGTGAGCAGCGTGTTTGGAACCGAGACAATTTGGACTAAACTAAAGTGGTTTCTAAAGTCAAGAACAAAGTACGTACAATACAAAGCTTTTTTTTCAGGTTTCTAAACTAAAGCTTTTCTCAAAGAAATGCAAGAGGGATTTTCCGAACAGCGGTTGCGGCAATAAAAATAAAATCTTGGCAAGGAAGGCGATTGAAGGTTGTAGCATGGATGGCATGTACCCATTTCCAGGAGCAGCATTTGACCAAATAATTGCTGAGAAGGTTTTTGGGCAAGACATCTGAACCTCTTTGCTTGTAGACTCCAATGAACAGAGCAGCATGTTTGGTTGGTAAGTTTTCAATTGTCAGCCTGCTTGGTCGTCCAATAATCTAGTTTGTGTGATCAATGGTGAAGATTATGTCGCATATTTCAGCGATATGTGCTTTCCAAAAAGCAAGACCCAGAGACATGTCATTTGCAGCAACAATGCTTGCAGGTAGGCAACTTCCCTGAAGCTTCTTGGTTTTTCTTGATGTACTCTCGTCCCCCTCACTTCGCAGAGGTAACGAGGAGGGCTTCCGTTCACACTAAGCATCTTCCATATTAGCGCAAATTATAAGAGTCAACTAATACTATATACAAAATTCCATACTTCAAACCCGCAAATTACACCAACAAATATGTTCAACTTTCCTCTCAATAAAAGGCTGAATCCCGGCTTTCAACCACACGCTTGTCGAAGAATTGGTACCTTTGCACAAATTTAGCCTTTTCCATCGAAGAATTGGTATATTCAGGTGGAGTTTCGATTTGTGCCTAATAATATGTTTGAGAGTTTCAAAATATGGCATTTTTATTTTCTATAAACATCTATCTGTTTCATTCTTTTTTAGAGGTGAAATAAAAATAACCACACTAGAAAAATTCTTAATAGGAAAAATATGTATCTACTTCGTTTGGGCCAGCACGGAGTATTTGGGCGTCCATGCTAGCAGTGTATTGGTCTGCAGGTGGGTAAAGCAACATCAGCCGGTTTTCTCTATTTGACGCATTCTGCGTCAAAATCTCGGGGCGCCGCACACGCGATCGAATAGATTGAACAAGACGGGCCGCCCGTTTAGAAGCTTGGCATGCGTTCCACCTATCCTGGTTTTGGGAACCTTCTGGAATGTGCAGATGGTTTCTTTTGTTTTTCATTTTTATTTTCTTTTTCGTTTTTTCCTTTCTCCTTTTTTGTTTCTCTTTTTCTTTTCTTTCTTTTCCCATTTTCTTTTTCAAGTTTATTTTTATTTTCAAAAAAATTAAAAGTGTTTGCATTTTAATTTTTTGTTCGCAAATTCCAAAAAAATTTGGATTTTAATAATTTTCCCATTTTCAAAATTTTGTTCACAAATTTTAAAAATGTCAATGTTTTGAAAATTTACTTGCAAATATAAAAAATGTTCTGCAACGTCAGAAAATTTTCACAATTTATAATTTTTATATGAATCTAAAAATTATTCTTATTTTGAAAATTTGTTCTGAAATTCAAAAAACATTCTGGGAATTTAAAAATGTTTGCATTCTTATTTTTTCACAAATTTCAAATAGTGTTCTAGCTTTCCAAAATTTTCAGAAATTCAAAAAATGTTCAGGTTTTGAAATGTTGTTCGAAAATTCAAAAAATGTTCAAGTTTTGGAATAATTGTTCGTAATTTTGGCAAATGTTCTCGTTTTCAATGTTTGTTCCTGTTTTTTTTAATGTTTGTTTTTTTTACAAAAAAATCATAATTTTGAAAAATGTCTTGTTTGCAATTTCTTTCCTTTATTTGCAAGAAAATGTTTGAGAATCCCAAATAATGTCCTTGTTTTCATGAAATGTTTGAGGGTTTAAAATTTTCTTCACAATTTTGAAAATGTTCTCGTTTCACAAAATATTTACTTTTTCAAAAGGAAATCATGTTCAAATTTTTTAAAATGCTTAAATCGGTTGTTGCTTATAGTACATATACACCGAGCTGCAATTTTATACACAAATTCCCAGGATTTATACTGGCTAGCGACCTGGTTCGCTAGCTGGATGTGCTCCCCCAAAATGAAGCACGAGGTGCTCGTTTTGATCCCTCGGTGAAAATTTAGTTTTTGGGATTTTTTAGTAAACGTTAATTTTTACCGCTATTGTTTATTTCTTTTAGTTTTGCGCTGCACATTTAGCACAAGAGCTAGTTGGCCACATCAGCTAGCACCGCGCGCGCAACTCGGTGAAGCCACAGGTTCGAATCCCTGCGCTAGTGTGTTGCTTTTTTCGCGTCGGCTCGCTACCTCCCTTGCAGGCGCGGCAGATCCCCGTGGCAGATCGTTGTTCCCACTTCATCTCGTGCTCGGCAGGACAATGCTGGCGTAACTTCACTAGCTCCTGTGTCGGAAGATCGCCACTCCGCGCCGTACCGACCTGCCGCGGCGGAAGGTCACTGCCGCTGCTTCTTCCTCGTACCGGGTACGCAAAGCAGAAGTAGTCATAATCCACCATTGCAGGCTTCCTTCATCTTATTCCCACATCTCTTGCTCGTTTCTCCATTAAATCTGTGTGCCTCGGTTCTCACTCTTCTGCTCGAGATGTGGACGGTGGCTAGCCTGCAGACCGACGATCTCCTTGTCAAAATCCTCTCACGTCTCCCTGTCAGGTCGATCCGCCGCTGCACAACCGTGGGCAGCTGCCCCAGACCCTCGAGGATTTCTTCAACATGCCCGAGAGCAAGCCGGCGCCAACTCCCAGTTTTACCAATGTCACCGAGGCAGGCCGTCCTCTGTTCTCTCCTCAAGGATTTCACCACTGAGTATAGATACCATCGGCAGAGTAGTACACCATGATGTAGTTGTGTCCGTTGACGGGTAGCTGCACAGTGGATCTTCCCTGTCATAGAGTCTCTTGAACAAAAGAGATCATTAGAGCACATTGATGCCATTGCATGAACCTGACGTGCCAAAGAAAACATGCCAAATCCACAAGTCATGTTATGTCACAGCTTCAAGTATGATTGTGGATTCTTTCACATGACCTCGGTATTGCCCAAGCAAACCCTTTGGGTAGTTCTTCCATTGCTAGTGTATGCAATTAATTAAACCTAAAATACTTGGAAATCCTCTTGCTGCTCCAATTGCCAATAATTTTGCTATGTCCTCCACTGTTGGCTCTGTCATGTACTCTGGGCCGAACACCTTTACCACAATATGTGCAAATTGCACCGCGGGGTTCATGAGTGTGGTCTTACCCATCCGGATTTTTGCATCTGTTGCTTTACCACAAACAAGTATCCTAAGAACAACCATGCATTTTTCGAGTGGAGAGAAGGAAAATTTTCCGCAACAATCCTTCCTCGGCTTGAAGTTGTAATCAGCCTTCTCCACACCTTTCCGCTACCCCGTAAGAACAAGTTTTTGCTCATCCGGTAATGACGACGAAGAAAGTTTTGTGGAATGTTGGGACTATTGTACAGAAGCCATGCACCGGCGATCCTATCATAGAGAATAACTCTCCAGCCCTTGATGGAACCCTTGAAGTTTAGAACGTGCTCCTCTGCCTTCTCTATCTCCTCTTGGATGCTGCTCATCATCATCATCATTTCAACATCCTCATCGTCTGAATCTGACGATGCTATGAGCTCATTGAATATGAATTCGTCAAGATTATCATTTTCATAGCCATCATTCCCGATGAATCCATTGGTGACCTAGAAGTAATGACAGAAAGAATAAAATACCGACTCAGACATTGCATGTAACACGTAGAGTGCGAGGTGAAAATATGGGGGAGTTTGACGTACCGGGACATTGTCTGATGGCGGCAACCTTGTCCATTGGCTGCCTGGTTGCCGGCGGTGTGCGTTGGGCATCCGGTGGCAAAGCTAGCTCTGGGTTGGGGATAGCGGCGGAGCACCGATATCGAAGGAAGTCTAGTGGCAGCTGTGCGGAGGAGGGCCAACAAAGAAGAGGAGAGGGCTGCTCGGGCAAGGAGGAAGGATGCGGATATGAGTGAAACTGCGCGGGCCCTAGCGGTCAGTCCGACGTGGTGGACGCGACCAGGTGTCCACATATCCGCCCCTGATATGGGCCGGGTATGGGGAGTGTCTGTCAGTCCGGACGTTTTGGCCGGATTTAGGGCGCCTGGTTGTGTGACATTTTTTTCGTTCAGACACTAACCGGGCAGCCCGTCTGATCGTTTGGGGCAGGTATGGTGCTCTAACCACCTAGTAAATGACAATATTTCCTTCTCAAAAGAAAGTAATTGACAATATTCGAGGAACGACGACACAACTCAATCGAATATGTCACGTCGAAAGAAAAACCTCAACCGAACATGTACGTGGCGGAAGAAACAGTTGATGAATGAAAACTCTTCCCGCTTATTAATTATTCAACTGATGAGGGAAACAAGCTAACAAACCTAAACGTGTGGCGGTGGCAAGGCAAGAACAACACAGTGAAAGGGAAGCGCGGGGACACGTACGTAACCTAATGCAACCGCAATCACGATTCACGACGACTCAAGCCGCCGCGTCCGTGCACTCCTCGATCTCGACCGAGTCGTCAGGCTCGACCAACTCAAAGTGGACAACTCCTTCCGTGCCGCCTGAAGGCGAGTCCTCCGTCTTGACCTTGAGCTGGTATTCGCAATCCCCGTTGCCGGTGCCAGCGAGAGCGGGGAAGGCTGCGACCAGAATGACATGGGCGAGCTTGGCCATGGCCATGCTGCTGGTGGCTACTTGCATGCGTTTACTGCGAGCGATACGATGATGGATCATGGATGGATCAGGTTGCCAAAAGGAGGATAGTGTATGTGTTGTGCTCTCCAGCTTTCAGCCCTTGTGCTGCATTTATAGGGTCTTTGGCCAGCTGCTGCCATGTACTCCCTCCGTAAACTAATATAAAAGTGTTTAGATCACTATTTTAGTGATCCAAACGCTCTTATATTAGTTTACAGAGGGAGTACTACGTGTATGACTTTCAGGAAGCATCTTGCCCCTGTCGAGGGCCGCGTGCACTATATTAACGGCATCTCTAACACACTTCTTATATCGCCAACTTGTAAAGTGGGTTTACAGTTCATGAAATGCCTCGGATACAGGTCGAAAGCAGTCGCGGCAGAACAGAAGCTGAAAATGAACTTGTAAATTTTGAAATCAGAAATTCACGGGAGAAATCAAACGACTTCAATAGAACTAGTAGCGTTCATAGTTCTTGATCATCATACACATTTCATACATAGCCTATTTGTACAAAATAGATCGGAGGAGCGGCCGCCACCGTAAACCCTACTGCCAAAATTTGGCTAACCGGAGCCATCCGGGTGCGGCAGCGACGCTGCGACGGCGGAGGAGCTCAGTCGTCACCGTTGAAGGAGGAGACGAGGTCGACGTAGAAGTCGTCCCGCGCCTTGGCTTCATGGCGCCATGCCTCGAGGTTGTCGTTGAACTCCTGCGCCCTCGCGGGCCCCTACGTGAGGAGGACTGCATCGAGGTTGGCTTCCCGTCGACGGCGCTGCTCCGCCTCCTCCTCCTCCCGCGCACTGCACGCGACGATGGCGGCCTCG
>NC_041380.1:560704429-560748179 GCF_002162155.2 Triticum dicoccoides | reverse complement strand
CCGGGCCACTGTAAAAACATTAACACGCCGGACGACTATACGGGCTCTGGTCTGGCCCAAAAAAGGAACCAAACCCATATAATCATCGAATTTTTTTATAGTTTATGCGTTTTTAAGGAGTCTGTTAGAATGCCTAACAAATTTATCCCAGATTTGGACTGACACAATCCGTTTTGATCTTGTCTTGACCAGCCCGTCATGTGCATTTAAATGAGATGACTTACTTAAACCTTTCAAAACAAGTACTTCTTTTGTCTCATAATATAAGAATGTTTTTAACTATATACATGATACTAGTCTATGATACCACCTTTCCAATGCATAGTACATACTCCCTCCTTTGACAATGTAGTGCCTATAGATTTTCGTGAAAGTCAAACTTTACCAACTTTGATCAAGTGTATAGAGAAAACAGTCTATATCTACAATACCAAACATGTACATTCTGAAAATATAACTCATGATGTATCGAGTGATGTGCATTTGGTATACTAGATGTACCTACTTTTCTCTATAAATATGGTCAAAGTTTGTAATGTTTGACTTTTATAAAAAAATCTATAGGCACTACATTATGGAATGGAGGGAGTATTAGGGAACTCTTCTAATCCGCCAGCCGATCGAGCGTAGAGTTCAATCTTGTATCGCACCGTCCAAGTTACAACCAACCAACGACCAGGAGGCTTCACGTTAGTTCGGGACTCCCATCCACACGTACCATGGTTTTCATCCATTTTCCATTCTGTCTTTTTCCCTTATTAGTCGTGGAGGGTGTGCCGGCTGCGCGGGGAAGGTAAGTCTGAAGAGGTGGGACCATTTCTATACTTTCGACAGAGTTTAGGGACGAAAAATATAGTTTTCCCAATTTTGAGTGAAAGTCCACGTAGTACAGTGCCCAAAGGTTTTCTGTCTGTGAATGAAATAGTCCTGATTTCAGTTAAATGGTTTGTCTAAATTAATCAGTTAAATGGTTTGTTTAAATTAATCATGAAAACTGAAATCTCCAGTTTTATTCCCTGAATTTAGTGTCAACTAGCAAAGCCCGCGCGGCGGCACGCCGCGCCTTGTTGTTGATTTTTGTTTTATAGTAGGTAAATATCCTCATGTTGATGATTTTTGTTGAAAAATAGATTGACACATTTAGTTCGGTATTCATTTTTTGTCTGCGGCACTGCATTCTTTGTGTATATTGCTTTTTATGTGGGCTAAAATAATCATAGCCTTGGAACAATACGGATGCTATGTGAGCTTGAGAAAATAGAGTGCAATACATGAAGGAAAAAAGAAGATTTTATTTCTTATGGCCATAGAGTAGACGTTCTACAATGTTCTGGTTCGCCCTCCCGCAGAGTTGGTACCTGTGATAAAGTAGTAAATGACTTGACCGAATTCTTGAACTGTTGTGTGCTGGTGTTGGGCCAGTATACGAATTGTTGGATCTTTGGTAGCTGGGTGTTGTGGGTACATATGATACAATCAAATATTTCTTTTGGGTACAAGTGATACAGTCAAATCTTTATTGGGTTGCATGCATCACCTTGGGCAGTATATAAGTCAGGAATTCGTGAATATGTCAAGTTTATTTATTGATGCCATTGAGAGCCTTTGTGCATGTAGTAGGAGGAAGATGAGTTTAAATAAGGTTAGCTACACGCTGCTTGTGAAGTGTGCAGTATCTTTTGTCGAAACATGGATTGATAACAATCGCGGGAGTCCCAGATGATGAAACCTTACCAAACTGACCGGCTAACAATACATTCAGTACTACAACATGAATGATCATTCCCAGATTGTGCAGAAGTTTCTAAACATATCATGTACACAAAGAGCATATTATGTGTTCCTTGGAATGTGGACATCCATCAGAAAATAATAAATTTGCATATTAGGAACTCATTTCAGCACAGAACATGGTAAGAAGGATAACACAATACTAATAGTTCCATTAGGCGGTTAACTACACAAATTATAGTCACCTTTTATACCTTATGATTCTCCAGAGAAATATCCTCTTCAAAGGGCTGTGAGAAAAAGGCATTCTTGAAAATATAGAATTTGGGAAATTTGCTACAAATCCTACGGTTACAAAGATCTATATACATGAAAAAAACTGGAGATTCAAATACGCAAACACTGGAGATATTGGATCCTTTACTGGATAGGTTTGAAATTATCGTTGTACAAATGTTTTCTTATGTACATTCAGGTCAAAATTGACGAAAATAATGCCATGGAATGTGGACTCACTTCTTTTGACAGCCTCGTGCATGGACATAGTGCAACATTTGTGGAAACAAAGATGGTAGCAGCAAACCATACAATATTGCAAATGCGTTGAATGATTCCTCAAATGCACACATGGAAATAAAACAATAGATGACCATCAATGCCAAGTTAAGAAACATGTGTCTGTTGGAAATATGCCCTAGAGGCAATAATAAAATAATTATTCTATTTCCTTGTTCATGATAATTGTCTATTGTTCATGTTTTAATTGTATTATCCGGAAATCGTAATACATGTGTGAATACATAGACCACAATGTGTCCCTAGTGAGCCTCTAGTTGACTAGCTCGTTGATCAACAGATAGTCATGGTTTCCTGGCTATGGACATGGGGATGTCATTGATAACGGGATCACATCATTAGTTGAATGATGTGATGGACAAGACCCAATCCTAAACATAGCACAAGATCGTATAGTTCGTTTGCTAGAGTTTTTCCAATGTCAAGTATCTTTTCCTTAGACCATGAGATCGTGTAACTCCCGGATACCGTAGGAGTGCTCTGGGTGTACCAAACGTCACAATGTAACTGGGTATACTACGGGTATCTCCGAAAGTGTCTGTTGGGTTGACACGGATCAAGACTGGGATTTGTCACTCCGTATGACGGAGAGGTATCTCTGGGCCCACTCGGTAATGCATCATCGTAATGAGCTCAAAGTGACCAAGTGTCTGGTCACGGGATCATGCATTACGGTACGAGTAAAGTGACTTGCCGGTAACGAGATTGAACGAGGTATTGGGATACCGACAATCGAATCTCGGGCAAGTAACGTACCGATTGACAAAGGGAATTGTATACGGGGTTGCTTGAATCCTCGAAATCGTGGTTCATCCGATGAGATCATCGAGGAGCATGTGGGAGCCAACATGGGTATCCAGATCCCGTTGTTGGTTATTGACCGGAGAGCCGTCTCGGTCATGTCTACATGTCTCCCGAACCCGTAGGGACTACACACTTAAGGTTCGGTGACGCTAGGGTTGTAGAGATATGAATATGCAGTAACCTGAAAGTTGTTCGGAGTCCCGGATGAGATCCTGGACGTCACGAGGAGTTCCGGAATGGTCCGGAGGTGAAGAATTATATATAGGAAGTGCAGTTTCGGCCATCGGGAGAGTTTCGGGGGTCACCGGCATTGTACCGGGACCACCGGAAGGGTCCCGGGGGTCCACCGGGTGGGGCCACCCATCCCCGAGGGGCCCATGGGCCAAAGTGGGGAGGGGAACCAGCCCATAGTGGGCTGGTGCGCCCCCCTTGGCCCACCCCATGCGCCTAGGGTTGGGAACCCTAGGGTGGGGGGGGGGCGCCCCACCTGGCTTGGGGGGCACTCCACCCCTTGGCCGCCGCCCCCCCTAGGAGATCCCATCTCCTAGGGCCGGCGCACCCCCCTAGGGGGCCTATATAAAGGGGGGGAGGGAGGGGGCAGCGGCACCCTTGAGTCTTGGCGCCTCCCTCTCCCCTGCTACACCTCTCCCTCTCGCAGTATAACGGCGAAGCCCTGCTGCGGTTACGCCCTGCATCCACCACCACGCCGTCGTGCTGCTGGATCTTCATCAACCTCTCCTCCCCCCTTGCTGGATCAAGAAGGAGGAGACGTCACGCTGACCGTACGTGTGTTGAACACGGAGGTGCCGTCCGTTCAGCGCTAGGATCTCCGGTGATTTGGATCACGTCGAGTACGACTTCCTCATCCCCATTCTTTGAACGCTTCCACGCGTGATCTACAAAGGTATGTAGATGCAATCCAATCACTCGTTGCTAGATGAACTCATAGATGGATCTTGGTGAAACCGTAGGAAATTTTTTGTTTTCTGCAACATTCCCCAACAGTGGCATCATGAGCTAGGTCTATGCTTAGTTCTCCTTGCACGAGTAGAACACAATTTGTTGTGGGCGTAGATGTTGTCAACTTTCTTGCCGCTACTAGTCTTATCTTGCTTCAGCGGTATTGTGGGATGAAGCGCCCGGACCGACCTTACACGTACGCTTACGTGAGACTGGTTCCACCGACTGACATGCACTAGTTGCATAAGGTGGCTAGCGGGTGTCTGTCTCTCCCACTTTAGTTAGAGCGGATTCGATGAAAAGGGTCCTTATGAAGGGTAAATAGAAGTTGACAAATCACGTTGTGGCTTTTACGTAGGTAAGAAAACGTTCTTGCTAGAACCCTTTGTTGGGTAACGTAGCATAAATTCAAAATTTTCCTACGTGTCACCAAGATCTATCTATGGAGAAACTAGCAACGAGGGGAAGGAGAGTGCATCTACATACCCTTGTAGATCGCTAAGCGGAAGCATTCCAGTGAACGGGGTTGATGGAGTCGTACTCGTCGTGATCCAAATCACCGATGACCAAGTGCCGACCGCACGGCACCTCCGCGTTCAACACACGTACAGCCCGGTGACGTCTCCCATGCCTTGATCCAGCAAGGAGAGAGGGAGAGGTTGAGGAAGACTCCATCCAGCAGCAGCACAACGGTGTGGTGGTGGTAGAGGAGTGTGGCAATCCTGCAGGGCTTCGCGAAGCACCGCAGAAGAGGAGGAAGAGGTGTTGGAGAGGGAGAAGGAGGCAACCAAAGGCATGGATGAAAAGCCCTCCTTCCCCCAGTATATATAGGAGGGCCAAGGGGGGGCGCCGTCCCTAGGATATCCAATCTCCTAGGGGGGGCGGCGGCCAGGGAGGTTTCCCTCCCCCCCAAGGCACCTAGGAGGTGCCTTCCACTATTGGGACTCTTCCCTTTTGTGAAACCCTAGGCGCATGGGCCCCTTGGGGCTGGTGCCCTTGGCCCATGTAGGCCAAGGCGCACCCCCTATAGCCCATGTGGGCCCCCGGGGCAGGTGGCCCCACCCGGTGGGCCCCCGGGACCCTTCCGGTGGTCCCGGTACAATACCGATGACCCCGAAACTTGTCCCGATGGCCGAAATAGGACTTCCCATATACAAATCTTTACCTCCGGACCATTCCGGAACTCCTCGTGACGTCCAGGATCTCATCCGGGACTCCAAACAACATTCAGTAACCACATACAAACTTCCTTTATAACCCTAGAGTCATCGAACCTTAAGTGTGTAGACCCTACGGGTTCGGGAGACATGCAGACATGACCGAGACGTTCTCCGGTCAATAACCAACAGTGGGATCTGGATACCCATGTTGGCTCCCACATGTTCCACGATGATCTCATCGGATGAACCACGATGTCAAGGACTTAATCAATCCCGTATACAATTCCCTTTGTCTATCGGTACGACACTTGCCCGAGATTCGATCGTCGGTATCCCGATACCTTGTTCAATCTCGTTACCGGCAAGTCTCTTTACTCGTTCCGTAACACATCATCCCGTGATCAACTCCTTGATCACATTGTGCACATTATGATGATGTCCTACCGAGTGGGCCCAGAGATACCTCTCCGTTTACATGGAGTGACAAATCCCAGTCTCGATTCGTGCCAACCCAACAGACACTTTCGGAGATACCTATAGTGCACCTTTATAGTCACCCAGTTACGTTGTGACGTTTGGTACACCCAAAGCATTCCTACGGTATCCGGGAGTTGCACAATCTCATGGTCTAAGGAAATGATACTTGACATTAGAAAAGCTTTAGCATACGAACTACACGATCTTTGTGCTAGGCTTAGGATTGGGTCTTGTCCATCACATCATTCTCCTAATGATGTGATCCCGTTATCAATGACATCTAATGTCCATGGTCAGGAAACCGTAACCATCTATTGATCAACGAGCTAGTCAACTAGAGGCTTACTAGGGACATGATGTTGTCTATGTATCCACACATGTATCTGAGTTTCCTATCAATACAATTATAGCATGGATAATAAACGATTATCATGAACAAGGAAATATAATAATAACTAATTTATTATTGCCTCTAGGGCATATTTCCAACAGTCTCCTACTTGCACTAGAGTCAATAATCTAGTTCACATCGCCATGTGATTAACACTCACAGGTCACATCGCCATGTAACCAACACCCAAGAGTTTACTAGAGTCAATAATCTAGTTCACATCACTATGTGATTAACACTCAATGAGTTCTGGGTTTGATCATGTTGCTTGTGAGAGAGGTTTTAGTCAACGGGTCTGAACCTTTCAGATCCGTGTGTGCTTTACAAATCTCTATGTCATCTCCTAGATGTAGCCAACACGTTCTATTTGGAGCTATTCCAAATAACTGTTCTACTTGGAGCTATTCTAAATTGTTGCTCCATTATACGTATCCTGTATCTTTACTCAGAGCTATCCGGATAGGTGTTAAGCTTGCATCGACGTAACCCTTTACGACGAACTCTTTTACCACCTCCATAATCGAGAAAATTCCTTAGTCCACTAGTTACTAAGGATAACTTTGACCGCTGTCCTGTGATCCATTCTTGGATCACTCTTGTACCCCTTGACTGACTCATGGCAAGGCACACTTCAGGTGCGGTACACAACATAGCATACTGTAGAGCCTATGTCTTAAGCATAGGGGACAACCTTCGTCCTTTCTCTCTATTCTGCCGTGGTCGAGCTTTAAGTCTTAACTTCATACCTTACAACTCAGGCAAGAACTCCTTCTTTGACTGATCCATCTTGAACTCCTTCAAGATCATGTCAAGGAATGTGCTCATTTGAAAGTACCATTAAGCGTTTTGATCTATCCTTATAGATCTTGATGCTCAATGTTCAAGTAGCTTAATCCAGGATTTCCATTGAAAAACACTTTCCAAATAACCCTATATGCTTTCCAGAAATTCTACATCATTTCTGATCAACAATATGTCAACAACATATATTTATCAGAAATTCTATAGTGCTCCCACTCACTTCTTTGGAAATACAAGTTTCTCATAAACTTTGTATAAACCCAAAATCTTTGATCATCTCATCAAAGCATACATTCCAACTCCGAGATGCTTACTCCAGTCCTTAGAAGGATTGCTGGAGCTTTGCATACTTATTAGCATCTTTCAGGATTGACAAAACCTTCCGGTTATATCACATACAACCTTTCCTCAAGAAAATCGTCGAGGAAACAATGTTTTGACATCCTATCTACAAGATTTCATAAATAATGCAGTAATTGCTAATATAATTCCAACAGACTCTTAGCATCGCTACGAGTGAGAAAGTCTCACCGTAGTCAACTCCTTGAACTTGTCGGGAAACTTCTTAACGACAAGTCGAGATTTCTTAATGGTGACATTTACCATCATTGTCCGTCTTCCTTTTAAATCCATCTGTACTCAACAGCCTCACGACCATCAAGTAGTTCTTCCAAAGTCTACACTTTGTTTTCATACATGGATCCTCTCTCGGATTTTATGGCCTCGAGCCATTTATTGGAATCCGGGCCCACCATCGCTTCTCCATGGCTCGTAGGTTCATTGTTGTCTAGCAACATGACTTCCAAGACAGGATTACATACCACTCTGAAGTAGTACGCATCCTTGTCATCCCACGAGGTTTGGGAGTGACTTGATCCGAAGTCTCATGATCAATATCATAAGCTTCCACTTCAATTGGTGTAGGTGCCACAGGAACAACTCTTTGTGCCCTGCTATACACTAGTTGAAGTGACGGTTCAATAACCTCATCAAGTTTCCACCATCCTCCCACTCAATTCTTTCGAGAGAAACTTTTCCTCGAGAAAGGACCCGATTCTAGAAACAATCCCTTATTGCTTTCGGTTCTGAGACAGGAGGTATACCCAACTGTTTTGGGTGTCCTATGAAGATGCATTTATCCGCTTTGGGTTCGAGCTTATCAGCCTGAAACTTTTTCGCATAAGCGTCGCAGCCCCAAACTTTTAAGAAATGACAACTTAGGTTTCTCTAAACCATAGTTCATACGGTGTCATCTCATCGGAATTACGTGGTGCCCTATTTAAAGTGAATGTGGTTGTCTCTAATGCCTAACCCATAAACATCGTGGTAATTCGATAAGAGACATCATGGTATGCATCATATCCAATAGGGTGCAGTTATGATGTTCGGACACACCATCACACTATGGTGTTCCAGGCTATATCAGTTGTGAAACAATTTCCACAATGTCTTAATTCTGTGCCAAACTCGTAATTCAGATATTCATCTCTATGATCATATCATAGATGTTTTATCCTCTTGTCACGACGATCTTTCAACTTCACCCTGAAATTACTTGAACCTTTCAATAATTCAGACTCGTGATTCATCAAGTAAATATACTCAACATCTACTCAAATCATTTGTGAAGTAAGAACATAACGATATCCACTACATGCCTCAGCACTCATTGGACTGCACACATCAAAATGTATTACTTCCAACAAGTTGCTTTCTAGTTCCATTTTACTGAAATCGAGGCTTTCAGTCATCTTGCCCATGTGGTATGATTTGCATGTCTCAAGTGATTCAAAATCAAGTGAGTCCAAATGGTCCATTTGCATGGAGTTTCTTCATGCATATACACCAATAGACATGGTTCGCATGTCTCAAACTTATCAAAATGAGTGATCCCAAAGATCCATCAAGATGGAGCTTCTTCATGCATTTTATACCGATATGACTTACGTGGCAGTGCCAAAAGTAGGTGGTACTATCATTACTATCTTTTGGCATGAACATGTGTATCACTACGATCGAGATTCAATAAACCATTCATTTTAGGTGTAAGACCATTGAAGGTATTATTCAAATAAACAGAGTAACCATTATTCTCCTTAAATGAATAACCGTACTGCAATAGACATAATCCAATCATGTCTATGCTCAACGCAAACACCAAATAACAATTATTTAGGTTTAACACCAATCTCGATGGTAGAGGGAGCGTGCGATTCTTGATCATATCAACATTGGAAATACTTCCAACACATATCGTCAGCTCACCTTTAGCTAGTCTCCGTTTATTCCATAGCTTTTATTTCGAGTTACTAACACTTAGCAACCGAACCGGTATCTAATACCCTGGTGCTACTAGGAGAACTAGTAAAGTACACATCAACACAATGTATATCCAATATACTTCTCTTGACCTTGCCAGCCTTCTCATCTAAGTATCTAGGGTAATTTTGCTCCAGTGGTTGTTCCCCTTATTACAGAAGCACTTAGTCTCGGGTTTGGGTTCAACCTTGGGTTTCTTCACTAGAGCAGCAGCTGATTTGCCGTTTCATGAAGTATCCCTTCTTGCCCTTGCCCTTCTTGAAACTAGTGGTTTCACCAACCATCAACAATTGATGCTCCTTCTTGATTTCTACTTTCGCGGTGTCAAACATCGCAAATATTTCAAGAATCATCATATATGTCCCTGATATATCATAGTTCATCACGAAGCTCTAGCAGCTTGGTGGCAGTGACTTTGGAGAACCATCACTATTTCATCTGAAAGATCAACTCCCACTCGATTCAAGCGATTGTTGTACTCAGACAATCTGAGCACAAGTTCAACAATTGAGCTTTTCTCCCTTAGTTTGCAGGCTAAGAAAATCGTCGGAGGTCTTATACCTCTTGACGTGGGCACGAGCCTGAAATCCCAATTTCAGCCCTCGAAACATCTCATATGTTTCGCGACGTTTCAAAACGTCTTTGGTGCCTCAACTCTAAACCGTTTAACTGAACTATCACGTAGTTATCAAAATGTGTATGTCAGATGTTCGCAACATCCACAGACAACGTTCGAGGTTCAGCACACTGAGCGGTGCATTAAGGACATAAGCCTTCTATGAAGCAATGAGGACAATCCTCAGTTTACGGACCTAGTCCGCATAATTGCTACTATCAAATTTCAACTAAATTTTCTCTAGGAACATAACTAAACAGTAGAACTGAAGCGCGAGCTACGACATAATTTGCGAAGACCTTTTGACTATGTTCAGGATAATTAAGTTCATCTTATGAACTCCCACTCAGATAGACATCCCTCTAGTCATCTAAGTGATTACATGATCCGAGTCAACTAGGCCGTGTCCGATCATCACATGAGACGGACTAGTCATCATCGGTGAACATCTTCATGTTGATCGTATCTACCATACGACTCATGCTCGACCTTTCGGTCTCTTGTGTTCCGAGGCCATGTCTGTACATGCTAGGCTCGTCAAGTTAACCCTAAGTGTTTTGCATGTGTAAAACTGTCTTACACCCGTTGTATGTGAACGTAAGGATCTATCACACACGATCATCACGTGGTGCTTCAAAACGACGAACTTTAGCAACGGTGCACAGTTAGGGGAGAACACATTCTTGAAATTGTAATGAGGGATCATCTTATTTACTACCGTCGTTCTAAGCAAATAAGATGTATAAACATGATAAACATCACATGCAATCAAATAATAGTGACATGATATGGCCAATATCATATAGCTCCTTTGATCTCCATCTTGGGGCTCCATGATCATCTTGTCACCGGCATGACACCATGATCTCCATCATCATGATCTCTATCATCGTGTCTTCATGAAGTTGTCTTGTCAACTATTACTTCTACTACTATAGCTAACGGTTAGCAATAAAGTAAAGTAATTACATGACGTTTATGTTGACACGCAGGTCATAAATAAATTAAGACAACTCCTATGGCTCCTGCCGGTTGTCATACTCATCGACATGCAAGTCGTGATTCCTATTACAAGAACATGATCAATCTCATACATCACATATATCATTCATCACATCCTTTTGGCCATATCACATCACATAGCATACCCTGCAAAAAACAAGTTAGACGTCCTCTAATTGTTGTTTGCATGTTTTTACGTGGCTGCTATGGGTTTCTAGCAAGAACGTTTCTTACCTACGCAAAAACCACAACGTGATATGCCAATTGCTATTTACCCATCATAAGGACCCTTTTCATCGAATCCGATCCGACTAAAGTGGGAGAGATAGACACCCGCTAGCCACCTTATGCAACTAGTGCATGTCAGTCGGTGGAACCTGTCTCACGTAAGAGTACGTGTAAGGTCGGTCCGGGCCGCTTCATCCCACGATGCCGCCGAATCAAGATAAGACTAGTAACGGCAAGCATATTGAACAAAATCAATGCCCACAACTACTTTGTGTTCTACTCGTGCATAGTAACTACGCATAGACCTAGCTCATGATGCCACTGTTGGGTAACGTAGCATAAATTCGAAATTTTCCTACGTGTCACCAAGATCTATCTATGGAGAAACTAGCAACGAGGGGAAGGAGAGTGCATCTACATACCCTTGTAGATCGCTAAGCGGAAGCGTTCAAGTGAACGGGGTTGATGGAGTCATACTCGTCGTGATCCAAGTCACCGATGACCAAGTGCCGAACGCACGGCACCTCCGCATTCAACACACGTACAGCCCGGTGACGTCTCCCATGCCTTGATCCAACAAGGAGAGAGGGAGAGGTTGAGGAAGACTCCATCCAGCAGCAGCACAACGGCGTGGTGGTGGTAGAGGAGTGTGGCAATCCTGCAGGGCTTCGCCAAGCACCACAGAAGAGGAGGAAGAGGTGTTGGAGAGGGAGAAGGAGGCAACCAAAGGCATGGATGAAGAGCCCTCCTTCCCCCACTATATATAGGAGGGCCAAGGGGGGGCGCCGGCCCTAGGAGATCCAATCTCCTAGGGGGGGCGGCGGCCAGGGAGGTTTCCCTCCCTCCCAAGGCACCTAGGAGGTGCCTTCCACTATTGGGACTCTTCCCTTTTGTGAAACCCTAGGCGCATGCGCCCCTTGGGGCTGGTCCCCTTGGCCCATGTAGGCCAAGGCGCACCCCCTATAGCCCATGTGGCCCCCCGGGGAAGGTGGCCCCACCCGGTGGGCCCCCGAGACCCTTCCGGTGGTCCCGGTACAATACCGATGACCCCGAAACTTGTCCCGATGGCCGAAATAGGACTTCCCATATATAAATCTTTACCTCCGGACCATTCCGGAACTCCTCAAGACGTCCGGGATCTCATCCGGGAATCCGAACAACATTCGGTAACCACATACAAACTTCCTTTATAACCCTAGCGTCATCGAACCTTAAGTGTGTAGACCCTACGGGTTCGGGAGACATGCAGACATGACCGAGACATTCTCCGGTCAATAACCAACAGTGGGATCTGGATACCCATGTTGGCTCCCACATGTGCCACGATAATCTCATCGGATGAACCACGATGTCAAGGACTTAATCAATCCCGTATACAATTCCCTTTGTCTATCGGTACGACACTTGCCCGAGATTCGATCGTCGGTATCCCGATACCTTGTTCAATCTTGTTACCGGCAAGTCTCTTTACTCGTTTCGTAACACATCATCCCGTGATCAACTCCTTGATCACATTATGCACATTATGATGATGTGCTACCGAGTGGGCCCAGAGATACCTCTCCGTTTACACGGAGTGACAAATCTCAGTCTCGATTCGTGCCAACCCAACAGACACTTTCGGAGATACCTGTAGTGCACCTTTATAGTCACCCAGTTACGTTGTGACGTTTGGTACACCCAAAGCATTCCTACGGTATCCGGGAGTTGCACAATCTCATGGTCTAAGGAAATGATACTTGACATTAGAAAAGCTTTAGCATACGAACTACACGATCTTTGTGCTAGGCTTAGGATTGGGTCTTGTCCATCACATCATTCTCCTAATGATGTGATCCCGTTATCAATGACATCTAATGTCCATGGTCAGGAAACCGTAACCATCTATTGATCAACGAGCTAGTCAACTAGAGGCTTACTAGGGACATGATGTTGTCTATGTATCCACACATGTATCTAAGTTTCCTATCAATACAATTATAGCATGGATAATAAACGATTATCATGAACAAGGAAATATAATAATAACTAATTTATTATTGCCTCTAGGGCATATTTCCAACACCCTTTTGCAGCCACGTAAAACTTGCAACAACAATTAGAGGACGTCTAACTTGTTTTTGCAGCAAGTGCTTTGTGATGTGATATGGCCAAAGTTGTGATGAATGATGAATGATATATATGTGATGTATGAGATCATGTTCTTGTAATAGGAATCACGACTTGCATGTCGATGAGTATGACAACCGGCAGGAGCCATAGGAGTTGTCTTTATTTTTTGTATGACCTGCGTGTCATTGAGAAACGCCATATAAATTACTTTACTTTATTGCTAAACGTGTTAGCTATAGTAGTAGAAGTAATAGTTGGCGAGCAACTTCATGGAGACACGATGATGGAGATCATGATGATGGAGATCATGGTGTCATGCCGGTGACAAGATGATCATGGAGCCCCTAGATGGAGATCAAAGGAGCTATGTGATATTGGCCATATCATGTCACTATTATTATTTGATTGCATGTGATGTTTATCATGTTTTTGCATCTTGTTTACTTAGAATGGCGGTAGTAAATAAGATGATCCCTCATAATAATTTCAAGAAAGTGTTCCCCCTAATTGTGCACCGTTGCGACAGTTTGTTGTTTCAAAGCACCACGTGATGATCGAGTGTGATAGATTCCAACGTTCACATACAATGGGTGTAAGATAGATTTACACATGCAAACACTTAGGTTGACTTGACGAGCCTAGCATATACAGACATGGCCTCGGAACACAGAAGACCGAAAGGTCGAGCATGAGTCGTATAGAAGATACGATCAACATGAAGATGTTCACCGATGTTGACTAGTCCGTCTCACGTGATGATCGGACACGGCCTAGTTAACTCGGATCATGTTATACTTAGATGACTGGAGGGATGTCTATCTAAGTGGGAGTTCATTATATAATTTGATTAGATGAACTTAATTATCATGAACTTAATCCAAAATCTTTATAATATGTCTTGTAGATCAAATGGCCAACGTTGTCCTCAACTTCAACGCGTTTCTAGAGAAAACCAAGCTGAAAGACGATGGAAGCAACTATACGGACTGGGTCCAGAACCTGAGGATCATCCTCATAGCTGCCAAGAAAGAATATGTCCTACAAGCACCGCTAGGTGACGCACCCGTCCCACAGAACCAAGATGTTATGAACGCTTGGCAGACACGTGCTGATGGTTACTCCCTCGTTCAGTGCGGCATGCTTTACAGCTTAGAACCGGGGCTCCAAAAGCGTTTTGAGCGACATGGAGCATATGAGATGTTCGAAGAGCTGAAAATGGTTTTCCAAGCTCATGCCCGGGTTGAAAGATATGAAGTCTTCGACAAGTTCTTCAGCTGTAAGATGGAGGAAAATAGTTCTGTCAGTGAGCACATACTCACTATGTCTGGATTACATAACCGCTTAACTCAACTGGGAGTTAATCTCCCGGATGACGCGGTCATTGACAGAATCCTTCAGTCGCTTCCACCGAGCTACAAGAGCCTTGTGATGAACTTCAATATGCAGGGGATGGAAAAGACCATTCCTGAAGTATTTGCAATGCTAAAATCAGCAGAGGTAGAAGTCAAAAAGGAACATCAAGTGTTGATGGTGAATAAAACCACTAAGTTCAAGAAAGGCAAGGGTAAGAAGAACTTCAAGAAGGACGGCAAGGGAGTTGCTGCGTCCGGTAAGAAAGTTGCTGGGAAGAAGCCAAAGAATGGACCCAAGCCCGAGACTGAGTGTTTTTATTGCAAGGGAAGTGGTCACTGGAAGCGGAACTGCCCCAAATACTTAGCGGACAAGAAGGCCGGCAAAACAAAAGGTATATGTGATATAAATGTAATTAATGTGTACCTTACCAGTACTCGTAGTAGCTCCTGGGTATTTGATACCGGTGCAGTTGCTCACATTTATAACTCAAAGCAGGAGCTGCGGAATAAACGGAGACTGGCGAAGGACGAGGTGACGATGCGCGTCGGAAATGGTTCCAAGGTCGATGTGATCGCCGTCGGCACGCTACCTCTACATTTACCTACGGGATTAGTTTTGAACCTCAATAATTGTTATTTAGTGCCAAGTTTGAGCATGAATATTGTATTAGGATCTCGTTTAATACGAGATGGCTACTCATTTAAATCCGAGAATAATGGTTGTTCTATTTATATGAGAGATATATTTTATGGTCATGCTCCTATGGTGAATGGTTTATTCATAATGAATCTCGAGCGTAATGCTACACATATTCATAGTGTGAATACCAAAAGATGTAAGATTGATAATCATAGTCCCACATACTTGTGGCACTGCCGCCTTGGTCACATAGGTGTCAAACGCATAAAGAAGCTCCATGCAGATGGACTTTTAGAGTCTCTTAATTACGAATCATTTGACACGTGCAAACCATGCCTCATGGGTAAGATGACCAAGACTCCGTTCTCAGGAACAATGGAGCGAGCAACCAACCTATTGGAAATCATATATACTGATGTGTGCGGTCCAATGAATGTTGAGGCTCGTGGTGGCTATCGTTATGTTCTCACCCTCACTGATGACTTGAGTAGATATGGGTATATCTACTTAATGAAACACAAGTCTGAAACCTTTGAAAAGTTCAAGGAATTTCAGAGTGAGGTTGAGAATCAACGTGACAGAAAAATCAAGTTTTTGCGATCGGATCGTAGAGGAGAATACTTGAGTCACGAATTTGGTACACACTTAAGAAAATGTGGAATAGTTTCACAACTCACGCCGCCTGGAACACCTCAGCGAAATGGTGTGTCCGAACGTCGTAATCGCACTCTATTGGATATGGTGCGATCTATGATGTCTCTTACCGATTTACCGCTGTCATTTTGGGGCTATGCTTTAGAGACTGCCGCATTCACTTTAAATAGGGCTCCGTCGAAATCCGTTGAGACGACACCGTATGAATTATGGTTTGGGAAGAAGCCTAAGCTGTCGTTTCTAAAAGTTTGGGGATGCGATGCTTATGTCAAGAAACTTCAACCTGAAAAGCTCGAACCCAAGTCGGAAAAATGCGTCTTCATAGGATACCCTAAAGAAACTATTGGGTATACCTTCTACCTCAGATCCGAAGGCAAGATCTTTGTTGCCAAGAATGGATCCTTTCTAGAGAAGGAGTTTCTCTCGAAAGAAGTAAGTGGGAGGAAAGTGGAACTTGATGAAGTATTACCTCTTGAACCGGAAAGTGGCGCAACACAGGAAAATGTTCCTGTGGTGCCTGCACCAATTAGAGAGGAAGTTAATGATGATGATCAAGATACTTCTGATCAAGCTCCTACTGAACTTTGAAGGTCCACAAGGACACGTTCCGCACCAGAGTGGTACGGCAACCCTGTCTTGGAAATCATGTTGTTAGACAACGGTGAACCTTCGAACTATGAAGAAGCGATGGCGGGCCCGGATTCCGACAAATGGTGGAAGCCATGAAATCCGAGATAGGATCCATGTATGAAAACGAAGTATGGACTTTGACTGACTTGCCTGATGATCGGTGAGCCATAGAAAATAAATGGATCTTTAAGAAGAAGACAGACGCGGATGGTAATGTGACCATCTATAAAGCTAGGCTTGTCGCTAAGGGTTATCGACAAGTTCAAGGGGTTGACTACGATGAGACATTCTCTCCCGTAGCAGCTGAAGTCCGTCCGAATCATGTTAGCAATTGCCGCATACTATGATTATGAGATATGGCAAATGGACGTCAAAATGGCATTCCTTAACGGTTATCTTAAGGAAGAACTGTATATGATGCAGCCGGAAGGTTTTGTCGATCCTAAGAATGCTGACAAGGTGTGCAAGCTTCAACGCTCGATTTATGGGCTGGTGCAAGCATCTCGGAGTTGGAACATTCGCTTTGATGAGATGATCAAAGCGTTTGGGTTTATGTAGACTTATGGAGAAGCCTGCGTTTACAAGAAAGTGAGTGGGAGCTCTGTAGCATTTCTCATATTATATATAGATGACATACTTTTGATGGGAAATGATATAGAGCTTTTGGACAGCATTAAGGCCTACTTGAATAAGAGTTTTTCAATGAAGGACCTTGGAGAAGCTGCTTATATATTAGGCATCAAGATCTATAGAGATAGATCAAGACGCCTCATAGGTCTTTCACAAAGCACATACCTTGATAAGATATTGAAGAAGTTCAATATGGATCAGTCTAAGAAGGGGTTCTTGCCTGTGTTGCAAGGTGTGAAATTGAGCTCAGCTCAATGTTCGACCACGGCAGAAGATATAGAAGAGATGAGTGTCATCCCCTATGCCTCAGCCATAGGTTCTATTATGTATGCCATGCTGTGTACCAGACCTGATGTAAACCTTGCCGTAAGTTTGGTAGGAAGGTACTAAAGTAATCCCGGCAAGGAACACTGGATAGTAGTCAAGAATATTCTGAAGTACCTGAAAAGGACTAAGGAAATGTTTCTCGTTTATGGAGGTGACGAAGAGCTCGTCGTAAAGGGTTACGTCGACGCTAGCTTCGACACAGATCTGGATGACTCTAAGTCACAAACCGGATACGTGTATATTTTGAATGGTGGGGCAATAAGCTGGTGCAGTTGCAAGCAAAGCGTTGTGGCGGGATCTACATGTGAAGCGGAGTACATGGCAGCCTCGGAGGCAGCACACGAAGCAGTCTGGGTGAAGGAGTTCATTACCGATCTAGGAGTCATACCCAATGCGTCGGGCCCGATGACTCTCTTCTGTGACAACACTAGAGCTATTGCCCTTGCCAAAGAGCCCAGGTTTCACAGGAAGACCAGGCATATCAAGTGTCGCTTCAACTCCATTCGTGAAAGTGTTCAAAATGGAGACATAGAGATTTGTAAAGTACATACGGACCTGAATGTAGCAAATCCGTTGACTAAACCTCTCCCTAGATCAAAACATGATCAACACCAGAATTCCATGGGTGTTCGATTCATCACAATGTAACTAGATGATTGACTCTAGTGCAAGTGGGAGACTGTTGGAAATATGCCCTAGAGCAATAATAAAATGATTATTATATTTCCTTGTTCATGATAATTGTCTATTGTTCATGCTTTAATTGTATTATCCGGAAATCATAATACATGTGTGAATACATAGACCACAATGTGTCCCTAGTGAGCCTCTAGTTGACTAGCTCGTTGATCAACAGATAGTCATGGTTTCCTGGCTATGAACATGGGGATGTCATTGATAACGGGATCACATCATTAGGTGAATGATGTGATGGACAAGACCCAATCCTAAACATAGCACAAGATCGTATAGTTCGTTTGCTAGAGTTTTTCCAATGTCAAGTATCTTTTCCTTAGACCATGAGATCGTGTAACTCCCGGATACCGTAGGAGTGCTCTGGGTGTACCAAACGTCACAACGTAACTGGGTATACTACGGGTATCTCCGAAAGTGTCTGTTGGGTTGACACGGATCAAGACTGGGATTTGTCACTCCGTATGACGGAGAGGTATCTCTGGGCCCACTCGGTAATGCATCATCGTAATGAGCTCAAAGTGACCAAGTGTCTGGTCACGGGATCATGCATTACGGTACGAGTAAAGTGACTTGCCGGTAACGAGATTGAACGAGGTATTGGGATACCGACAATCGAATCTCGGGCAAGTAACGTACCGATTGACAAAGGGAATTGTATACGGGGTTGCTTGAATCCTCGACATCGTGGTTCATCCGATGAGATCATCGAGGAGCATGTGGGAGCCAACATGGGTATCCAGATCCCGCTGTTGGTTATTGACCGGAGAGCCGTCTCGGTCATGTCTACATGTCTCCCGAACCCGTAGGGTCTACACACTTAAGGTTCGGTGACGCTAGGGTTGTAGAGATATGAATATGCAGTAACCCGAAAGTTGTTCGTAGTCTCGGATGAGATCTTGGACGTCACGAGGAGTTCCGGAATGGTCCGGAGGTGAAGAATTATATATAGGAAGTGCAGTTTCGGCCATCGGGAGAGTTTCGGGGGTCACCGGTATTGTACCGGGACCACCGGAAGGGTCCCGGGGGTCCACCGGGTGGGGCCACCCATCCCGGAGGGCCCCATGGGCCAAAGTGGGGAGGGGAACCAGCCCATAGTGGTGCGCCCCCCTTGGCCCACCCCATGCGCCTAGGGTTGGGAACCCTAGGGTGGGGGGGCGCCCCACCTGGCTTGGGGGGCACTCCACCCCTTGGCCGCCGCCCCCCTAGGAGATCCCATCTCCTAGGGCCCGCGCACCCCCTAGGGGGCCTATATAAAGGGGAGGGGGAGGGGGCAGCGACACCCTTGATTCTTGGCGCCTCCCTCTCCCCTGCTACACCTCTCCCTCTCGCAGTATAACGGCGAAGCCCTGCTGCGGTGACGCCCTGCATCCACCACCACGCCGTCGTGCTGCTGGATCTTCATCAACCTCTCCTCCCCCCTTGCTGGATCAAGAAGGAGGAGACGTCACGCTGACCGTACGTGTGTTGAACGCGGAGGAGCCGTCCGTTCGGCGTTAGGATCTCCGGTGATTTGGATCACGTCGAGTACGACTTCCTCATCCCCATTCTTTGAACGCTTCCGCGCATGATCTACAAAGGTATGTAGATGCAATCCAATCACTCGTTGCTAGATGAACTCATAGATGGATCTTGGTGAAACCGTAGGAAAATTTTTGTTTTCGGCAACGTTCCCCAACAGTGTCAAGCGTCAATAATTGGGTGAATGAGTAGAAGTTTGCCTTGTTTCGAAAGAGACACAAAATAATAATGCTGAAGCGGGGTGATGAACATCCATAAATGTTTTAGGAGTGACAATGACATCATTTATAAAATCTTACATCGAAATAAAACTATATTGACAATCATGCCTAAAAGGTTAGACAAAATCCAAAAGTGGACAAATATATCAGAATACATTCAAGATTAATTATCTCCCTGAAGCTATGCTTGTTTATTGTTCACTCAATTTGGTAAATGGAGCTCCTATGAACCGTTATTTATTCGTAATTCTCCATAATTATCACATTGTTATAACCACTAAATATACACATAATGGCCTCTTTGGTTCTATTCTATGTCTTTGATTTAATTATATTAAGCAAACAATGTAGTCATCTGACTTTTTCTACTTTTAAGTTATTTGTTAAAAAAGGAAAATAGCTGCAACCAATTGGCATTGAACTGATGAAATGCCATATCCTCACCACTCCCAACAGAGCATTCTCACAAAGAGGATGCTCATTTTTCAGACTTTCTTGCAGAGCCCGTGCAAGCTCCGCATCTTCTAAATGATCATTCAATACAAAAGAGAATGACATAACATTAAGATGATGCTTTTTATCAGCTCATATTTTTTTTACAGCCTCCCTAACCTAGAACTGCTATTCCAAGATAGGAAATTTAATGGCTCATTTTTTCCGATAAAGAATTTAATGACTCATACAACCAGGCAATAGAATATAAATTAGAGATTATCAGAACTGGTTTAGATTGGATAATACAATCCAATAGCCTTTCCCTTCATTTGATCTTTCTCTGAAAAGAATGATATAATAGTGTGATCAACAGTGAAATAATAAATAAATAAAGCAACATCCGGTGACTTGTATAAAAATGCAATATGCCCCCTGATTTTCAGGAGCTATGCATCATTGTCGTGAGTTTGTTTCTGATAAGAAACGTAGAGCCATGTACTAAAGCTACTAAGAAATATCTACGCCATCCGGATACGGATCCAGTGTAAGACCATCACCTAGCTAGTACGTACACACATGCATGAAACCAACACATCACACATGTAGCAGCAGCAGCAGCAGCAGCACGTAAGCCCTGCACACGCCCGCGACGCAGCAGCCCGTGCAAGCAGGAAGCACGCACGCGACACAGCGAACGCGGCAGCAGGGCGCACGGCAGGAGAGCGAGGAGAAGACAATCGTCGTGCAGTTCTAGTGGAGGCGAATGGACAGGAAGCTGGAGCACTCCTTGCGAGGGCTTCGGCGCTGATCTACCGGAGGCGACAGATCCCTACGGCGACGGCACAGGCCGGAAACGGCAGGGTGCCGAAGATAGGCGCAAGGTCGACGCGACGGCTGCGAGCTGGGTGAGCTTAGGTGGAGAACACCACCTCATGGTCTCACGATGACGGCGACGGCGCGCCGCCGCGGCCGGAGCTCCGCATCCTGCACGAACACGACGGTCACGACTTCGACTCTACTGCATGCGCCATAGTCTCGGTTATGCAGAGAGCTAAGCGGAGGATCTCGTCCAGCGTGGCATTCCGGCGCCGGCTGTTGGTGTCTAGCCTATTCACTGAACCACGGCGATCACTAGAGACAAGGAAGAAACAAGAGAGAGGACACGAGGTTTCCCGACGCACAAAATCCTCCGGCCGCACGAACAGTCCCTTGTATTTCCAGCGAGCTCGAACTCTACCACACACACCATCCCACGGCGAGCACACATACACTCCGAGAGGCTACATCTCTCTTTTTGGCTCAACCCACACACTAGGCAGCAGTACACGAGTTTAAAACCCAGGCACTCACGCACGGGGCCTTGCCCACCCTCCCTACACAGCCGCGTCTACGATCTGCATGCTCGTGCGTGCTCATAACGCAACCAAGGCGCACACCGCAGCCGCTCCAACAGATCACCAACGACCTAGCCTACCTACCATCCCGCTCTGCCCCGACCATCTCCTCGATGCCCGGCGGACGTTGAGGATGCGGAGCAATTCCCGAGCACGCTAGCGACGAAGATGATGGCGACTGGTCGGGGTGGTCGGGATGGCGTACGTAGCGGCTGGGTGACCAGAACCTAGACCGGCGGGACGGCTTCCTGCCCAAACCCCGGCGGGACGACCCGGCCCGGACGACGCCGACCAATGCGGACAGGGCCGGGACGAACCATCAATACATGTGACCGTAGATGGACAGGCACCAGAGGGGATTGGCTACAGGACAGTCAACTGAAAACAATATTTGAATCAGTCGACTGACGCAAAACTTGTTTCAGTCGATTATGCACTAGTTTTTTCCTTGTTTTTTCTTCTTTTTTCATGCACATGCACGGACACACACACTACACACACTGTAAAAGTGGCAAGCATTCGATCCATGCATGTGCGCTGCAAGAGTTGTCAACCGGAGACATGCATGCATGAAGGCTACTGGCTACCGCGTGCACTCAGCAATGGAACGGGAAATCGACTGAAGAAAGTATAGGGTCAGTCTAACTTCACTGTGAGCTCTCACACCGTATCACAAAACACTTCAATCAACGGTCACAGAATCGATTGACCGAAAATTAAAAATTCTGTCGCCTGATGTATAGCTAAAGTGGCACCAGAGACCACAAGGCAAGGAATGACAACGGAAAGCCTCATATTTATAGCACCTCCGAAGAAATAAAAAAAACATCCGTAGAACAACCCCGATCGATTCAGGCGATCAAATATCGAGAACATGCGACGCAAGCGGCGACCGACACTCCATCGCATCAACGACGGGTGGCATCGTACGAATCCAACTCTTAAGGAAACACATACGTGACAGCCTCCTAGTACAACAACAAACCAGACAAAGAAGAAGACACCAGCGTGCAGCCTCACCGCATGACACGCCCACATGCACGTGCCCAGAAAACAACGTGAAGAGAAAAAATATCAACGAAACCAAGCGGTGGTCAAGACATAGGCGAGACATACGACCAGAAAATACCGAGATTACCTAATCAAATGATGCAGCGCTGCATGTACTTGAATGAAAACACGCCCGCCGCATGCAGTGCATCGCATGCACTTCAACGGAAATACACCGAACCGTCGCATGCAGTGCATCGCATGCACTCCAATGAAAACAGATAAAAACACCAACAGCCTCCAGACCACACGATGGAAGCGGCACCTTTTTTCGCGCTCAAGCGGCACCGAAGACGCTAACGCAAAATACTCCCTCCATCCGGGAATAAGTGTACATCTAGCTTTTCTTCTAAGTTAAAATTTTAAATTTTGACCAAGCTTATACTCCCTCCGTTCCTAAATACTTGTCTTTCTAGGCATTTCAATAAGTGATTACATACGGAGCAAAATGAGTGAATCTACACTCTAAAATATGTCTACATACATCCGTATGTAGTAGTCATTTGAAATGTCTAGAAAGACAAATATTTAAAAACGGAGGGAGTAGAAAATAGTAGTAACATATATGACATCAAATTGATATATTATCAAAATACATTTCAAAATGGGTCTAGTGATACTAATTTGGTGCCATAAATGCTTATACTTTTTTCTAGAAAGTTGGTCAAAGTTTTAAAATTTTGACTTAAGACAAAAGTTAAATGTACACTTATTCACGGACGGAAGGAGTAGGCCACTATAGGCCCGCGCGTGTAGGCAACCACCAAAGAAACCTTAACAACCAGGTCAACGGGCCATGGTGGCCCACGTGTACTGAAAATTGCTAACCGCATGCATGTTAACAAAATTTTGAACGCAAGCCTAGAGTCACAGGCCTTTTCTACCCTCCAGCGTACCAAGTTAATACACGTGTACATGCTGCATACGCCCAGAAGTTGCTTTCACCCAAGTGGTGAAACCTCAAAGCAAAATCATCCCCGATATAGAGGCTTGGGTATTTGCATGCTACTAATATTTACCATGGTGGCTACACTTAAGAATTTTCTTAGAATAGGGGGCAATGGCCCCCTTTGGCCCCATGAACTTCGCCACTGGACGCGGTTGTATGAGCACTTCAATTTCATCCTACGCGGCAACCATGTACTTGTCATCATTGATAGTGAACCGCTTTGTGTCGGTATCTAGCACTCCCACTCCCAAGCAGAATCAACTGTAAACGTATGATGACCCTTGACCAAGCAGGTGAACATTGAAGCCCGTGCAATGTATGGTGACGACGCCTTCAGGCTAGAGAGGCCTGAGCCACTGGTCACCTTCGCGCTCTCTTGGGGAAGCTAGTCCTCCCCCGCCGTAAGATGGACCTCTTCATCTCTATTCCATCACTTGTTTTGTACTACTACTACTACCACTGAAGATGACACTGGCGATAATGGTGATGTGTCATCTTGTCTGATGATGAAGATGGGAGTGTACACGGCCAGGGGAGGACCTAGAACAAAAAATGACCGGGTGTCCCACATGTACACCATACACGGGAGCATATCAAGCAATACTATACACAAAGTATAACACAAGAATAATTTAAAATGTCCAAAACTAAAATTGCTTATCAAAATGAAGAAGAGTAAAGGACTAGTTGATGGAACGTCATTTGATCATGTGATGGGCCAGCATTGTCATCTTGTGCTGAGGTCTTAATCTTCTTAAGAGACATTTCCATAAATTTCCCTGGAGTTTATTGGCTATTATGTTGGCGAAGTGCACAATGAATTATATCATTTGAAGGAAATAGAAATAATAAATAAAGCATATTGATTGGATTGCATGGTTCCAAAGTTAAACTTGTTCAACATTGGTTCTTATTGTTATCGTGCGCGGCCAAGAAATAATCTAAATCGATAGGAATTATTCAAAAAAATTGACAAATCACAACAATCCATTTCCCAATTGTAATATCCTTGAATTGAAAAACCCTAACCATACAATTTAGAGAACAAGAATTAGATCCCGACTCTGATACCCTTAGATTTGGACACCCTGGCTGTACAATTTACAGAATGTGAATTACACAATTAATATTCGCAAAAAAGGATTACACAATTAAGATACGTACACGATCGAACCGGGATTATACATCGGTCTGCCAGCTGCAGTAGCGACCGAGGGCAGGGACAGCGCCGAGCAGCCGAACAGAGCACGTATACATAGAGAGCAACGCAAAGGAGAGGACCTTTCAAATTGATCCAAAGCCAGACTGCTACTGGCTGCCGGCCGCCCGGTGTCCAGCTCGAAAATTTACCCGTGTCGAAGCCCAACATCTGAAGTATACGTCGGTTGTAACACCGGTTGTCGTGTGACACCAGCTAGTTCTATGTAGTTCCGCCACAGCATACAGAGTTGAACATCAAGTGGCTGAGTTTGCAAGGTCTAGCACGAAGTTAGGCATGTGACCTTTATGAGAATAAGACACGGAAGGAGAGACGAAAAGGAGCGAAAACATTTACCAGGACAGACCAATTCGTTTGCGAGGCTGACGAGCCAGACCAACCTGTGTCTTCCTCCCTCTGCGCCAGCTTCAAGATGCATGTATGTTAGGGCTGCTGTAGGCCAGTGAGGCTGGCACGGGTTTAGTCCCACCTTACTTACGGGAGAAGGCCAAAACCAGTTTACAAGGGGGATATTTCTTATTCCCTTTAGTCCGGGCACACATACGTCGGCGTGGTGCTCGCTCCCGGCATGGCTTCACTTGTGCAAGGTGCTGCATGCACCAGCGTGACGAACGGGACGCGCGTGGTTGTGGATTGGTCATTGGACCGGGAGAACTGAGACGGTTGGGTTTGATTGAAAAAGATCGGTGAAGGTGAGGTGATCGTAATCGGTGTGGGGGCAGGGGCTTCATTCTTTAAGAGTAGAGATAATGAGTAGCACTATCAAACATGCTAGTGGGTTGCAACGGGACAAACATTACACCTTTAGCCCGATAAGCATGTCTAACAACCCCTTACATGTTCACGTCTTCTGTTTCAGTATGCTGCTCCATCCATGTCGCTACAAACGGTGTCCATCTGATCATAATACGTCTGAATATGATCAATCCCAAGGCGAAGAAGAGTTGATCCACCACATTCCTGCACATATAATTGGCGCATTGCTCCACACATATTGCATCGTCTTCAATAGTATAGTATCTAGCAAAATACAGAGATGGAAAACTATAAATTTCAGAGAAAGAAAAGACCAATCAAATAACTAATCCGATGAGACAAAACTCTAGTTCAGTATTTACAAAAATTGTGCAATGCATGCCCGACAACTGAGGCTATTCAAATAATTCATAGCAGTAGTTAAGCATCACTATGTGCACAACCAATGAAGACCCTAATGCAATGTTGCTGATTTGAAATAACCATATATACAAAGACCAAGCTACTATTTTCAAGTGTATGTTACACTACCAAATACCGGTAAATTTATCAACGAACACATCCCTGATTGCACTGTCATAAATAAAAGTTTCTCATAGTTGCAGACAGACTGAGATGCACATTTCCACTAACTTGCACACGTAACCTAGAAAATGAACCGGAAGGTAGCCACGATTTCACTATTCTTTATTGCATTGAAGAGCAATAGAAAATGCTGAAATTTAACACCCATAAATTCAGATAAAAGACGTCACTCTTTCCAATAAGAGGCATCATCAACATGATAGTCCAGTAGTGCATCACGTATTTTTGGAATCATAATGCAGTTGCTGCTGAATCCATCGGGTGTGTGCACTTCTTCAAAGGCAAATCAACGACGGACTGCAGTCATGGTATTTCAGTCAGACCTGTAGCAGTGAGATCATTGCTGAATCTTCATAACCATCATGATGTAGACCCTCAAAAGATGGTCAAGCAACAACTCCAGTATCCATTGGAAGTCTTAAACTATGTACCAGCGGGTTTTTTAGAATGTCGGCGATTTATTGATTAAGCACTAAAGTAATACAAAGTCAAAGTTTGGGTTGGTGTTACTCCCTCTATCTATCTATTTTTTTAGAATCTATCTATCTATATATTTTTCTTTTTGAAAAGGCTCTATCTATCTATATAGGGCCTAGTGAGTTTTTTGATGCTAACTTTGACCACATGTTAGAGCAGTAATATATAACATGCAAATTATACAAATCACACCGTCAAATTCGTATGTAAAAAGAGTTTTCAATGATATAATTTTCACATTATACATCTCATATACTATTAATCTTATCAATAATCATTTTTTTTTCAAAAAACGCATTAGGCCCTATATATATATGGATGGAGTATCAGTTAATATGTGTGGATTCAATATGGAAACCCTAGACGAGTCCCTCCAGGCGTAGGAGACACATGTAGAAGAAATGATCCACTTGATTACCGTGACACTGCCCAAGAATCTGATAATACAAGGGAGGGGGCGCACCCTGGTATTCATCAAGGAGAGATTAATAAGGGGAAGACACGTACTCCCGTAAAGTCAATCTTTGTACTATCATTCGTAGCTGTAGGTGAAACTGATTGACGGACAAGTGAATAATTTAGCATAATAAGTTGATTTCACCAAGAAGCTACCCGAAGCTCGAGATTGCGCAGGAAGCTACCCGAAGCTTCGAGATTGCCCTCGAGTACTCGCTAGTAGCGTAAGTATGTCGTTGAATGAGAGAGGATCCCAGTTACACACGAAGATCTCTCTAACGCAGCTCCACAAGAAAAAAAGTTGGGGCACATTTTTTTCAATGTTGAGGGGAGGCGGGTGCCCACCCATCGTACATGAACCATTTCCCAGTCCATGGTGTTTTTGCATGGGGCCGAGGGGAGGCGGTCCATGGATGCTTGCCACAGGAAGATGAGAATTTTAAGAGCATCTACATCCATCATTACCATATCTGGCGCCTTATACGTCAGCAGACGCATTCGGGCGTGTCCGTAGATAGTGACTAGTCAGTTCTCAAATTCTCGCCCGCACAGGCACATACCTCATATCCAACACCCTATATTCATAATCCTATGCATATAACATGATGAACTAGTCTATGTAGATAAAATAACGTACAGAGAAATCGGCATCAAACGAACAACAAAATGCACATAAATCCACTTTACATCATCCAAAAGATCGGAAAAAAATTGTATGAGACCGGGTCTCATAGACCAGCTTGTGAGACCCTATCGGATGAGCGACATGTGGCATTGACAATCTCAGAGCATCCTAATCCCACTTCACGTCTGATCTCAATCCCAACAGCTGATTCCCGATTCCAGAACCCCACGTACGTACGTACGTACATCCTTCATCGCTCTAATAGGTACGTGGGGCTAGGGTTTTCTTTATTTTCCTCGCGTCTATGGCGGCCACGCCCAAGGGCCTCGACGGCGGCGGCCAACCGGCACGACGCAGCAGCGAGGACCTCTCTTCCATGATCTCGCCGAAGAAGCTCGTCGCCGGCGGCCTGTCGGACGGCTCGTCCATGACGGATGCATGCCACGATGTTGGCCCGGCGGACACCACGTTCATGGCGGCCGTGCGCCACGGCGTCGTTGCGGACGGCCGGACCGACTCCTCGTAGAGACGCGTCTAACTGCTCCTTGCCAGTGCACTTGCTTGTCTCCGTCGTCGCGTTCCAAAACCCCAAGGGCCTTGACGGCGGCGGCCAACCGGCATTACGCAGCAACGACGACCTCTCTTCCATGACCTCGCCGAAGAAGCTCGTCGCCGGCGGCCTGTCGGACGGCTCGTCCATGGCGGATGCACGCCACGATGTTGGCCGGGCGGACAGCACGTTCATGGCGGCCGTGCGCCAAGGCGTCGTTGGGGACGGTCGGACTGACTCCTCGTAGAGATGTGTCTAACTGCTCCTTGCCGGTGCACTTGCTTGTCTCCATGGTCGCGGCGAGACGGACTGCTTGGGCTCGACCATGGCGGCCGTATGCCATGATTGCTTTGTGGCCGGACTCGACGGTCATGTTGGTGCACACTAAGACGCCGTGAGTGGTCGTAGCAACTCGTTTTGGCCACAGCAGCGCCGAGACGTATCAAGCTGGGTTCCGTTACGTGCTTGTATATCACAAGTTCGTGCCCACCGATCGATCCCATGTACTGATTCCCATGAAATTATATTGTTCATTGCCCAAACTCCATGATGATTTTGTGAAACAAATACATTTATTGCCATGATGATTTTTTCAATTTAGTACTACACAAATTTGGTTTGCTCTCCTCTTCAGCATGACTTGCTGAACCTATGCTTTGATCTAAGTGTGGATGTACAATATTTGTTTACATCTTTATAAGGTACAATCCACACATGAAAAAGAAAAGGACACATGAGCTCATTTGGCACAATTGAAATGCATAGAATGGTTTTCGAAGCATGAGAAACAAATATATGTTCATCTCGATGTGTTTTGTTGGCCTGATGGTCCAAAGAACAACCACTAAAATTAATATATTTGTTTACAGGTCCGTAAGGAAAACCCGGACAATAAAAATGAAAAGGACACATGAGCTCGTTGCTAATGCAGTTGCCTCCTGTTCTTGTGGTTTATGTGATGACTAGAACAGATGTCACCACTGAAACCTGCTTGTACTTGTACCTTCGTTGAAATCCAATCGCCGAACGGTAGACAGTGTTGGGTTTTTTTTATCAGCTTGAAGCAACAAACTTGTAAATTCCCCTGGAATACGTGGTGGAGCATAGAAAGCAGAATAATCACCAAATGACAGGGATGTCGCCAATGATGGAGCTATATTTTGAAAACAAGCATTCGGATTTGATGACCCCTGTTTCAGTAAGAGGAATGAAATAAATTATTTGACCATGTCAAAAATATGAACCGCGTAGTATAAAACATTATTCATATGCTTACGGGAAATTCTGAATGTCCAATCAGATTTGTTGTTAATTCCGTTGTATGATCGAATGACCCCTGTTACAAATAAATTAATGGGATAGATTATGTCACCATGTCAAATATGAATCATATAGTATAAACTTTTACTGATATGCTTACCGGGAATATCGAAGGTCCAATTGGATGTGTTGTTAATTCCCTTGTACGTGACACTGACGAATGTCCTATACCTCTCCCTGCACATTGTGTTTTTTATGTGTTTGTATTCAAAAATGCGAGATTACAGGGAAAAATAGAAAGTATTCAGACCTAGGAAAATAAATAATAAACATACCCGTCTCTGATCTGAGTTCCAATGACCCCTGTTTAAATAGAATGAATATAATAAATTATGTCACCATGTAAATATAAGAATTATATAGTATAAACATTTGATATACTTACTAAAAATTCTGAAGGTCCAACCGGATGTGTTGTTAATTCGGTTGTACGTGACACTGCGGTATGTTTTATACCTCCCCCTGCACATTATGTTATTTTTGTATAAGATGGGAAACTACTCGAACCTAGGGAAATAAACAGTAAACCTACCTTTCTTTGATGCAGCCTTACTTCTTCCTTTCTTTGATGTAGCCTTATCTTTTCCTTTCTTTGGTGCTTCCAGTGCATCTTTTGACCGTTTCTCCATTGGGCCTTTTTTCCGTTTAGGGGCTCGAAATGATACCCGTGCTTTATCAACATCTGCGGTAAATTCAGCATAACATCTTGTCTCCTCATTTTCATCCACACTTACTTTGCTTAGCAACTCACATACTTCAGAAGCCAACTTATCAATACCATTGTCTAGGTGTCGAAGAACCTCCTTTGAGGGTTTACACTTCAATGCAAGCGATAGCATCTTTCGAGAAATTTGGGCACACTGCAATTCTGCATTATCATTAACCCCTACTTTAGAATTGAAGATATCTTGTTTTGCGTACTTTGTCCATCTATTCATTATGTATTGGCTTGGCAATGTGACAATATTACAAAAATTGTAAACTTTATGAGCATGCTTGCACAAAATACCTACAAAATTAATAGCAAACCATTAGGTTAATCCTATAATTTCATATTAGTTGACGGACGAAGAATGTATACATACCCACACATCCATACAACTTGCAAGAACAAGATATCTCCAAAGTTGTTGGGTTAAAATCGACAATGGCTTCACCATCCTCTCGATAAAAGGATTTAACTTTGTACGTGTTGATTGTGCTTTCATTACACAACAGAGTGCATGACCAAGTAAACTGCCTCTGAAATTCCTCTTCAAAATAAGTATAGAGTGACCTCGTGTATGATGCAGCTGCCTCCTTCAACAAAGGATGTCTAGCTATGCAAAGCACTGGGTCTGTATGGCGCGATTGAAAATCTTCATATTTTTCTTCGCGTCGAAGACGTGCGACACACTTGTCATATTTTTCTAGCAACTCTGAAAGCGAGAGTTTTCCATTGAATGTTGTTTTGAAGGCATTGTTCATCCCTTCACTCCTCTGGGTCGATGTCATGTCTGCACTAAATGAATCTCGCCTATATACGGTTGCCCACTTCTCACGAAATTTAAACATATTGTTAATCCAAGAATTATCCTCAAGGCTGTATTTAACCAATAAATCATGCCATCTTGATTCAAAATGTGCAACTGACCTTTCTTCATATACACACTGCTTGAGTTCAGAAAGAAATTCCGGATGGTCAGCAATAACATGACTCAGATGTTTAACGGCATTTTGATATAGATGCCATAGACAAAGGCGATGGCTTGCGCTCGGGAATACCTCTGCAATTGCATTCATACTTGCAACACACTGATCAGTGAAAATTGTTTTTGGCTCCTTACCGGACATTGCTTGTAGGAAGGTGCTGAAAAGCCACACAAACGAGTCGGCAGTTTCATCAAATATTATTGCAGCACCGAAAACAATAGTCTGCTTGTGATGGTTAACACCAAGCAGAGGAGCAAATGGCATTTCAAACTTATTGGTGGAGAATGTGGTGTCAAAAGAAATAACATCTCCAAATGAAGAATAATCCATTATTGATTGTCCATCAGCCCAGAAGAAATTTGCTAGTGTACCATCCTCTTTATTAAGTTGCACAGCATAGAAAAATGATGGATCTTCCACCTGTTTGTTCTTTAAATACTCCATGAGAGTTTGGGCATCTTTGGTCTCCAAATACTTGCTACGCTCTCTTGTTATATAGTTATTGGAATCCATCTCCAAGAAAGGCACATTTTGTGCTCCTGCACACCATTCTTCAAAATAATTATATATTTTTGATGGTCGTATACCTGCTGACCGCATGTGGTTGATCATGTGTTTATCGACATCTAGTAGCTGTCGTTGTGATCTTAACATGTGTGCCTTGTCCGGAGATACCATGTGATGATTGTGCTCATTGACAGCCTTCTGAATCAACCAAACACCCGCCGGAGTAATATGGAACTGAACACGAGCTTTGCAATCTGTCCTCGTAGAAGCCCGTTCTTTCCTCGTCTCATGTGTGCTATGTTTACCCTTTACTCCTTCCTTACTGCAAACTAAATACCTAGCAGATAAGGTATCATCTGCTCTTGCTTTTCTGTGTGTCCATCTGACACTAAATCCTTTACTTTTGGCATACGCGTTATAGAACTTGTATGCCTCTTCTTCAGAATCAAAACTCATTCCCTTCTTTGGCACAATCTGCTTTGAAGATGCATTCGGATTATCCTGTTACACACATGAAATACACCAACACCATCAGCATTGTAGTATAATTATTTTAAAATCAATCGATACATATTTTATATTAAAAGATAGGTTTATATGGTATTATTTACCTTACTTACACAATTTTCTTCTCCTTTATCAACTCCCACAAACTCCAGGCCAGTATCATGGGTAAACATATTTCTCGGCGTCATAGGCTCACGGATCGACTCGCCCATTGCACTGTTCGTCGATTTACAGAATTCCATATTTTCCTCCTGGCGTTCGAACAACATAATTCAACATTATTAATTTACATATTTTCAAGTTCAGTTCTACAACTAATGCTATATATAACAGTGGCTAGCATCGAATGTATGAACCAAGCTAGCGCAGAACTATGCACATGTATATTCTGAATACTTATGTATCCATGCATCTCACACGCACCGTGATAGGACAAGTCCTAGACCCACATATCGCCGTCGCCGCCGCTGGCGCCGCCCTGACTGAATGCATGACGGAGCTGCTGGACGCGCCTTGACGCGTCGCCGCGGTTGACGAGTTTGTCCGGCCGGCCAGAACGATGTCTTGACGCACACCCACCATATGTTCTTCTTGGCTTCCGGGTTGCATAAGCTTCATAGTTCACGAGTTTCAGTGTAAGCAATCAGATAGTTGCCAAGCACTGGACTAGTGCAATCACTCAGCCAGCTTGGCCGCATGGATCACTTACCGGGACTGGAAGAGTTATAGATGGATGTGGCGCCTTAGATAACATTGGAACCACCGGCCGGGAGTTCGCCGCCATGGAGGACTGCGGTATCACATAGCAGCTGGATGCATCTTGCTGCACGGCCGCCATGAACGTGGTGTCCGCCGGGCCAACATCATGGCATGCATCCGCCATGGACGAGCCGTCCGACAGGCCGCCGGCGATGAGCTTCTTCGGCGAGGTCATGGAAGAGAGGTCCTCGCTGCTGCGTCGTGCCGGTTGGCCGCCGCCGTCGAGGCCCTTGGGCGTGGCCGCCATAGACGCGAGGAAAATAAAGAAAACCCTAGTCCCAGGTACCTATTAGAGCGACGAAGGATGTACGTACGTACGTACGTACGTGGGGTTCTGGAATCGGGAATCAGCTGTTGGATTGAGATCAGACATGAAGTGGGATTAGGGTGCTCTGAGATTGTCGATGCCACATGTCGCTCATCCGATAGGGTCTCACAAGCTGGTCTATGAGACCCGGTCTCATACAATTTTTTTCCCAAAAGATCACCCCAGTTCATCGCCGGACAAGTTCTAAACTAAAACAACTAAAAACGATAATATTTAATAGAGGAGGAGTGTCTTCACCACTTCCTCGCCGGCCCTTTGCCCTTCCGGTCGGTGGCGCAGTTGTAGGAGTCTGAGGCAGGTGGTGGATCATCGAAGTCGAAGCCGTGGTAGTCATTGTCGTCCAAGGAGGAATTGAAGATGACGATTAGCCCCTTCATCCGCAGTATTGATTGTTCATGCTGTCGCTTTGCTTTGCCACCCTCGATCCCTCTGCCGCCTCGTGCTCTGACTGCTCAACGGCTAGCCGAAGCACCTTGGCGTTCTTCGTGCGGAGCCGGCGAGCGTCTGTCTTCGTCGTCGTAAGCGAATGATGGTAGACCCAATCAAGGAGCCGCTCCTCCTCGTCCGGAACCGCCGCAACCCACGGCGGCAGCGAACAGATTGCTTTGCCGCGTCCCACTGACTTGCCCGCTACATCTTGTGGCGGGCGGCACATGCCTCCGATTCCGGCGTGCACGTCTACAGGGCCGGTAGAGTGGGCACTAGCACCCACCCCCGCCCTTGTGGAGGAGCGGACGACGGGGGAGGTGGCTGATGGGCCGGCGGCATGGACTGAGCAGCCCTCATGAAGCTGTGCGCGGGCCTGAAGGGGCCAACTCTGGCGTTGTGCTGCGCCAGCAGGGGAGCGACGATGGTGCAAATCCGGTGCTGCCCCCTGTGTCCAATGTTGATCGCTCCAGCGCAATACGGAGGACCAGCTCCTCTTCGACATTGAGCTCGGAGTCGTAGCGGCTGACAGAGCCCGACATGTTCACCGGAGTCGTCGAGTTGGATCGGAATGGGAGAAATCGGAGGGGAGATTAAGAGACGAAGCCAGAGCGGAGTGAGCTAATGTTTCTAGATTGTGTGTTTTTTGTGGGAGACGGAGTGCGGTCGGCTGTGGGCTGCCCCATATCCACCCTACGTTTGTGTTGGATATGAGTGCCGACAGACAGCCCAGACATTTGAGGCCGATTTGAGGCGTATGGATGGCTCGATTTTTTTTGTTAGTCAGTGACCGGTCCGCCCATCTGAGTGTTTGATGCTGATTTGAGGCGCCCGGCTGTAGATGTTCTAAGGGGGACTAACCTGGCCAAAAAGCTTTTGGTGAACTGATTCACGGAGAAGTGAATAATTTAGCATAAGTCGATTTCACCAAGAATCTGCCTGAAGCTTTGAGAGTGCGCAGGAAGGTAAGGTTGGGGCAGGCGTTGAAGGGGCAATGACAAAAAATCTGGGTACTTTCTTTGGCAGTAAGCGTTGTGTGTAGGGATCTTAATTGGAACTTTTTAGGCGTTTCTGCAGTCCTGATCGATAGTTTGGTGATGCCAGAGGTGGCCTAATTTGGTGTTTTACCCTTTTGCGAAAGTTAAACCAGATCTGACCTTGGTTTAAAAAAATTTCGGGATGCGATCCAAGGCGGTAGGGTATACCAGTCTACGGCAAGATCCTTGGCGGTAGGCAACTTATCCACGTTAGCGCAATGCGGCTCTACCGTCAAACAGGCCGGTGGTAGCCTATGCAACCCTACCCCGCCGTGGTGCTTGTCGCGGGTACAACTGCCGTATTTGATACTTCAATTTTTTTATGATAGGACGTGCGACCCTACCGCCAAGGGTCTTGGTGGTAGGCAGATATACTCTACTGTCACCGGGGTCAAATCTCGAAAAAAAAAATCAAACCAACGTTAGATCTGGCTGAACTTCCGCAAATGGGTCAAAACACCAAATTTGCCCACCACATATTCATGAAGTGTTGGCCTGGAGGGTGGTCCTTTCTTTGGCTCTCAATCTCCATGAGGTTTGTATTTCCAGGACTTTTCCAGGACATCAAGATCCTCAAGGACCAAACACTAAACATTTTTTTTAAAACTCCACCCATATATTGATCAAATAGCAATAGTCTTACAATCGTTCATTACATAATTAGCCACGCGGGCGAAACAGAATTACACAATATACCATCGGACATGGTATCAAAACTAAATTTTGCTATCTCATGCGCCGCCTTGTTAGCCTGCCTATCAATCTTAACAATCTTGAGATCAACAATAAACTTGGAGGCGCTGATCGCTTCCATTTTCAGATCCACATAAGGAGATCTGTCAACAGTTTCTTTCGCTAGGAAAGATGCAGCAAAGGAGCAGTTAGTTTCCAAGATAATTGGTTTATGAAGAGAAATACCAATGTACAGCCCGGCGAGGCATGCACGGAGTTCCGCCTCCTCCGCTCCGGAGCACATTCGAATAAAATCCCAAGAATACACCAGGACTTCTCCCAGATGATTCCTAGCGACAACCCCAACGCTAGCAAATCTCAAGCTCACCACAAAACTAGCATCAACTTTATCTTAATATACTCCCGCTCCGGAGGCTTCCAACCAGCACGATCATTTTCTTTTTGCGGACTAAGATTCTCCCCATTCCCCATCACCCCCTTCCCTTTGGTGCTTTGGTCCACTTGCACACGAGCGTTGGAAGTGGAGAAAGTCTTCCAATAATTTTCCACGAAGATAATAGACGCATTCACCTATTCTTTCCCTCTTCCAAAAATCAAATCGTTCCTCAGATGCCAAGCTCTCCAGAACATAAATAACACTTGCTCGCGTACCGGAGACTCCAATTGGTCAAGCAGGATGAGAAGCCAGTCTGGCCCTGTAAATTTGAACAACTCCTTCCTCGGAATATTCCATACATCCCCCAAGGCGATACGCAAAGCACGCACCTTAGGGCAGGTCACCAGAGCATGGAAGATATTTTCATCCTAAACTGCACATATAGTACACATACCGGAGACCGTTTGATGGTGAGTTACTCTATTCATCTGAATCGCCAAACTGTTGGTCGCAACTCTCCAAGCAAAAATTCTAATTTTTTGCGGAACCTTAGCCTTCCAAATAACGTGCCACGGTCTTCTTTCCTCATTAATAGCAGCACTGGATATTCCTATCTCACCCCGGTTGTTCTTGAGATTTAAAGCCAGTATGTACGCACTTTTCACAGAGAACATACCACTTTTCTTATAGTGCCAAGAAACTAGATCACCGTCTCCCACAGACTGAATGCGTAAGTTTAGGATCTCTTCGGCATCATGATGAAAGAACTAATGCCTAATCAAATTTTCATCCCATCTCCCACTCATGAATAATTCCAACACCCACTTCAGTCTAGTTCGATGCTTTTTAGCTGTAATTTTTTGTCCTGAAATTCTTGGAAGCCAGTTATATCTCCAAATGTTAATTTTTTTTACCATCGACCACTCTCTATATGACCCCTTGTTTTAACAGTTCTAGACCATACATGATACCTTGCTAATTCACGGAGGTGGCTTGCCAAAACACCAAACAGAAAATTGGCTATGTGCATGCATGGCGAAGGATGCACGGCGGGAAATAAACGAGTCATCATGCATGGATGGACCGCAAACAATGAGCCGAAAACAAATAAATTAAACAGGAAGGCAGGGTCTTATTTTATTAATAATGTGAGGAAAGGAAACAAACACAACACTGATGAAAACACAAACGACGAGCCCGGCTGCCTATAGCTAGAGAGCCGCGCATACACCGGACACACATGACAAGACACAGCTTATGCATGGGAGCTGCTGATGACAAGATACAGTTTATGCATGGGAGCTGCCGGAAGAAAAGCAAACTAAACAAAACAGTCACACGCGGCCACAAACGAGTACCGTACCTCAACACGCACGCACTCGCGACCCCGGCCGGCCGTCGCGTCCTGATCATGCATGGCGTCGCCGTGCTAGAGGATCGGGCACTGCGCCGGCTTGTATTCGACGGGGGAGCCGTCTTTCACCCACTGATTGAAAATGAGATAGAAATGCCACTGCACCGCCCCGTTCCTCTTTACCAAAAGGTCGACGGAACGGCACTTCCAGTCGCTCCCGATCTCCAGCCACCAGGTCTTGTGAACCTCTAGGCGGAGGCCGCATGGTTTCACGCACGGCCCGCCCTGGATGGTGAACTTGGTCTTACTGCCCACGTCGAACCTGGAACCAGCGGCACTTTGTATAGTTTTCAGGGCGACGCCGCCCACGACCTCCGTGCTGAACACAGTGAAGGTGAGATCTGAGTCCGTGCCCGCCCAATTTTCATTGAACGTCGACACAACAAACTCGTAGTCACACAGTTGCACCGGGCTCTGGCTGTTGCCGGTGCAGGCGACCGCGGCGGCGACTAGGATGACAAGGGCGAGTTTCGCTGCGGCCATGGCCGCGGTGGCTAGCTAGCTTACCTCCGATATGAATATGAAAACGGTGTAGTCTATAGATGGATGGATAGATGAGTTGCTAGTTACTTGCGCTTGCTCTCCCGCTTTCGATGCATGTTGAGCAGCTAGGTAGCTGCATTTATATAGAGCTCTTTGCCAGGGAGGTCACCGTGCGATTATGCTTCTCCTACACGCCCCGAGCTGACTTTTACCATCTATCACGTTCCTAGCCATTACTACACCACATGAACCTAGCTAGCTAGCTAGCTAGCTAGTGTTAATCCTATGCACCAAGTTGACAAGCTCAGTACGAGGCGCCGAGCACATTGTGATGGGGTGATTGCTGGAATTTGCTTCTTTCCTATACTGCCTCCGTCCGTGAATAAGTGCACTTCTACGTTTTTTTTGCGATGGTTCTACGTTTTGTTCTAAGTCAAGTCTTAAAATTTTGATCAACTTTATAAAAAAAATAGTAGTAGCATATATGACATCAAGTTGATATATTACGAAAGTACATTTCAAAAAGGATCTAGTGATACTAATTTAGCGTCATACATGCCGCTACTTTTCTCTATAAAGTTGATCAAAGTTTTAAAACTTTGATTTAGGTCAAAAACTAGATGGACACTTACACGCGGACGGAGCAAGTAGATATTAGAGTTTTTTTTCTATTACATGTAGAGTGTGTTGGAGTCCGTAGGATTAAACCTTGTCTAAAACAGTGAGGTCAGATATGATGTCATCCTAGGACTTGATGTAAGCGCTGAGGTCATCCTAGGACATGAGGTCACACTACTGGAATCTCGGATATCGCCTAGTTCTTTGGCTTCGCTGAGTTCAATTCATTGGGAGCTCGACGGAGTAATCTGTCTGCCAAGTTTCTTGATAATTGGACTTGACAGTGACGCGCAACTTGCCAAACTTCGACGTTTCCTAGTGCCAGGAAAAAGGGACTCGGCGAAAGAAAGAAACTCGGCAGTGTAGCACATTAGCGGAGTTCCGCCCGAAATAAACTCGCCGGTGCCTGACAGGTGGACCCCATCAACGACCAGGCGATGGAAACATGACAACGGTCAAAGTTTGTCGGGTTTCTACTACGGTAAACTCGACAATCTTTTTGCCTTTATCTTTTTTTCATACGGAATTCCAGGGGTCAACTCTACCTCGAGCATTTCAGCAGAACACTTGACAAACAACTAATGGGGGCCACGGGGCCGGCCACAGCAGGCGCTGCACCGCCGAACTCGGCACTCTGTGCGTTCAGTTTATTCAGTTTACATGGTTCAGTTTATACGGTTTTTCGGTTTGTATGGTATTAATACTTTAGTAAATACGGTATGAAATTAAAATACAGTTTGGTTTTGGTATATATCAAATTATTTTGATATGTTTTGGTATATACCATAATAACCAAAGTTGAAACGAATTTGAAAATGACGTAATAATAATTTGCAAATTTATGACTCAAAACACATACAATTTTACAAAAATAGTATATAACTATATATGTAAATATATATGCATGCATTGATTCATCTATTGATTGTTATGGACGTGCTTAGCATTTTAAAAAGAGAAAAATGATTATGTTACAAGAAAATTTTATGTGCTTAGTAGGGAATTTGACTCATGTACAAGAAAATTGACAACTTGTATGGTTGTTCATCTCAAGAAATATAAATTTATTTTTTACTTCGATTTATTCGGTTAACCATTCTGTTTTTTGGTATATACCATAAAAACCAAAGTTCAAATTGTTATGAAAAGTTCATACCATACCGAAACCAGAAACCATAAAAACCATAAAATTGATTCGGTTCGGTTTATTTTCGGTATGGTTTTTCGGTTTAGTTTTCATATGCAGAGTGAGACGTCGCGACCGTTAATGGTGTTCCGACTAGGAGGGCTCTCACCACAGCAGGCGCTAAAACTAATGAAATAAAACGTAAGCGTATTCTTGATTTACTCTTTGAAAACTCTTCAAAAATATGAAGCGTATAAAACATAAAAAATATAGATTCAGTTAAAAGAATATCATTTAAAAAAAGTGAAGAATCAATTATATAGGTATGCTCTTAGTGCCCAACACATATACCGCATGAACCTACCGGAGACTGACCGAAGTTATTGCATGAAGAATGAGCTACCGATTCCTCGCCATGCGTTTCGTGCTATTCCATCGCTCCAACATGAACCTGCCACGCGAGCATCCATGCATGTGATCAATCCACGACCTGGACCTAGTCGTGCCTGCATGGTATGGGTGCAGAGCGGCGTCCCGCGGAGTACTGCGAAAGTGCCCAGCTAGTAAAAAAGCCGAACCGGTGCCCAGCTAATACAAAAGGCCGAACCGGACACCACCTTCTTCACATGGTGGTCCAAGGCCGTCGATGAATCCCCGGGCTGCCTACGGAAGGGCCTCAACTCCATCGTAGCACTCTCTGCTTGGTCCATTTGAAAGCACCGCAACGCGGTCATTTTCGAGAACCGGTGCCCCTCCACTGAAGACCTAATACGCTTGATCAAAGACGATGCCCGCCTTTGGGCTAAGGCGGGTGCTCGAGGGCTAGCCGCGATTATCCCTGTAACTTAAACCTTGTGTCTCGAGGCTGAGCATCCTCCTCTCTCTACTCCACCTTGCAACCTCCCAGACGCCGGCTTGTGTACGTCTGCGAGGGAGCATCCTTCTAACTTGTGTTCACCTTCCTACTAATCAAATAAATGGTACGCTGCTAAGCGTATTCATCAAAAAAAGTACAAAAAGCTCTAACGCACTCTGATCCAGCTAAAACAGAATTTTCTCGTTTTGATCTGGAAGCAGGGCGGATCGGGTGGCGCCATGCATCCCTACTGCATGGTTATGTATGTTCATACCGAACCTTTTCGATCCATGTGACATCGCCACTTGTGTATATTCTTATACTGTATGCACGTTGCACGATCGCGTGAATCAACGGCACCTTGCCTGCGAGATGGAGAGTTGAAACTTGAAACGGTCTTGCCACACTGATATTTTTGCATGATGTATAGATTTTTTTTCGAGATTTCATGTATAGACTTTGCACCACAGCACAGTGCTCGAGGTCAAGTGGTCAACTACGTACAAGGAGCAGGGCGAGTACATAGTACATATTTTCCCTATAGACTTGTCACCGCGCGCCAGACAGCGCCCAAGGTCAAGAGATCAACTGGAATCAGAAGCGTAAAATAGGAGTACAAGTGGCCAAAGTAAACTTGTGAAGATTCAAAACTGCCATGGCTAAGAGAAGCATGGCTCTGATGTCAGTCTGTTCTATCATTCAAACTGCAGTAGATAGCTGGAGGGATTGTTTACTAGAACGCCCCATCGCTCGCTGTGCTTGGGGACAAGTGGACGAGAATCTAACCGAGCATATGGTTAAAGCATCTCCAGCTGTTCGGCCTCCCAGGGCGTCAAAAAAGAACGGTCTGGGGCAAACTGACGCTAGTTTGGCCCCTGGAGGCGACCTAGCTCCCCGTCGTCGGCCCACAGGTCACCCCGGTTCGGCGACTTTTCGTACAAAGTGTATGCAAACTCGGCGATTTTTACACGAACTCGGCTAAACTTCATTGAAATTTGTACAAAAAGACGAACAAATGCGAACTACGTCTGAAATACGCCAAACACGCCTAGCCCCCAACAGCCATCGCCGTCGCCGCCGTCTACATGCCGAGAAGACTATAAAAGAGGGTGTAGTCGCCGCCGTCGCCATCATCGTCGTCGTCATCGTTGTCGCGCGGCTGGCTCGGGCCTGCATCGTCCCTGCTGCAGCCCTGGCCCGGGTCGCCGAGGCGCGGTGGCGCGCTGGACGGCCTCGCCTCGTCCTCCTCGTCGCTGTAGAGGACGATGACGCTGCCCTCCTCGCGACCGCGGCGCCTGGCCTGGAGCTCCGCGTACGCCCGGCGCTGCCGACACACCTGCAACCGGTCGTTGTCCTCCTTCGCCCACTTGAGGGCGGACTCATCGTCGGGGGCTGCCATCTCGACGTGCTCCGGCTTCACCGGGAGCATCCCCGGCTCCGGTTTCGACCGGACCAGGCGGTAACCACGCGAGGAGGACCGGGCGCCCTCGTTGATGACGAGGGCGCCGCTGCGCGTGGGGCTCCCGAGCGGCGTCTCCTCCGGCTCGGGTTTGACGGGGTGGAGCGCGGCGGGCGAGTCAGAGCCAGACGATGAGGACGATCCCGGCTCCATCCGCCGCGGCGTCCAGGAGCTGCCACGGCGGCGAGAGAAGGACGGCCGCGGTGGGTAGTTGAGGTGCGGCATGTTGCCGCACTCGATGTGGTCGAGGACGGCCTCGAGTGTGCGGCCTGGAATGCCCCACCACTCGCGCCGCCCGTCGGTGTTGAGGCGGCCTCACGGGATGACGCCGTTGGTGGAGGCGATCTGCTCCTCGCGGCGGCGCTGGAAGTACATGGTCCAGAGGATGTGGCTGTCGGCGGCGTAGCGCAACTCGTTCCGCTGTTCCTCCGTGAGGGACGAGCGGATGTGGGCGATCTCGGCCCGCTGCGCCGCCCCTTCGGGCACCGGGGGCACCGGGACGCCGCCGGCGCTCAGCCTCCACATCCCTGGCACCCGCATGTCCGGGGGCGCCGGGTATTCCACCTCGTACAGCAGCCGCGCCTCCGCCTCTTGAAGGTGGCGGCGGCCGAAGCTGTTCGCCACCGCGCCGTCGCCTGGGTACCTCTCGCCATCTTTCTCATCGGCGGGAAGGGGGGAGAGAGCTGCTTTCTACGACGGGGAGGGGGGGAATGAGAGCTGTGGCGTCCACCGGCAGGGAGGTCACCCTTTTTATAGCCGTGGCTGGGCGGCGACGGGCTACATGCTGGGCGACGCGAGGCTGGACGCGTGTCGCGGCGCGTTCATGGCGCCGTCCGTGAGGCATCAATGGAGGCTGACCGGCGCGGCAGCCTTCGCATTGATTCCCGCGGGAACCGAGATGATGAGGGCGACTTAGCGGCGTGTCACTGACTCGGCGGGCCCATCCGCTTTCGCGCCAAAACGCCTTGCCCCGACGCCCCCGGGCGCCCCCCAGTGCGCCGGGTTCGGCCTGAGTCCGCCGGCGCCAGTTTCGGTCCAAACCGGCGAAAAACGAGCTCCTAGGGACGTGACTAGGCCGATTTTTGGGCGCCGGCGCAGCAAAAACGTCTAGGAAAGGCCGGTTGGGAGCGCGGCTGGAGTTGCTCTCATGAACGAATCGGATGATCCAAAGCTCTGGCTTTTCGCAATGAAGGAATCATTATCGCATGTGACGCAAGTATTTGTTGCCCTCACCATCAGGCAATTTATGATTGGGAATTCCAGAATCCAATATCTACTTTCGCATAACGAAACTAGAGTTACTTTCTGCTCGATCAAACGAGCGTTTCAACTCGGCTCGATCGTAGGAGGCTTCCACCGATTTTTTCCTCCTGATTTTTATTTTCTAAACTGTTTTTTTATCTCTCCTGGTTTTATACTAGTTAATTTAGGTGGGAAGAAAAAGGAATAATAAAGTGCTTAAAAGGGGACTTGAACTCAAGTCTAATACATGCATGCTAATCCTGATAACCAACTCATCCATCCTCACTTGTTGTCCATAGTATGCACACAATGGAATTTGAACCCTTCTTCTTTCTACCATGTCAACGAAAAGCTTAATTTTTTGCTTGATAACTTTGGCCGAAAAGTATGATAACTATGGCATGTGCATGTTGATAACTTCAAACATTAACACCCTTGGTTAAAGAAATGACATGATAAAAACTGGTAACTATATCATGAGAAGGCCGGTAACTACAGCGTAAAAATCACAGTAATTTTAACATGTGCAACATTGTAATTTTGCACAAAATTTAAAGTGCATGCAG
>NC_041380.1:560679942-560704162 GCF_002162155.2 Triticum dicoccoides | reverse complement strand
TTTGAGAGGAAGCCTGATAGCATACAAAAAGAGGACAAAAAATATGAAGTTTTGACATACTACACCCCATGTTTCAAATTACCGCGATGTTTATACAGTTATCAAGTTTCACTTTGTCTATTATCATGCAATTTTCACATAAGTTACTAGGGTAAATTTTCCAACAATTTTTTTCTCATATAGGTCAAAAATTAACGCGGTGTTTCCCCGAATAAAATTACCATGGTGTCTGTACATAAGTTATCAGTTCTTCGGTTTGTGTATTAACATGTTATTTGCACACAATTTACCAAGGGTATGTTTTTTCAACCACCTTTCCCCCTTTTGGTCAATGTTACCGTGGTGTTTATACCCAAGTTATCAGATCCGCAGTTCGTATATTATCATGGCACTTACACACAAGTTATTGAGTGTATGTTTTTCAACAACTTTTTCCCTTCGTAAAAAATGTTACCCCGGTGCTTATTCGTATACTACCATGCTATTTTTACATAAGTTACCAAGGGTGTGTTTTTAAACAACTTTTTCCTGTTTGGTCAATGGAACCGCGGTGTTCTGTACATAAATGATCGGGTATGTGACACATATATTACCGTATTATTGACACATAAATTAGCGAGAATATGTTTTTCAACACAAAAAATTCCGGGCCAGAAAGTTATCATCATGTTTTGTATGTAAGTTATCAGTTAAGCGGTGCTTATATTACCGCGTTATTTACATAGAGATTACCGGTGGCACATTTGTAATACACCCCTTGGGGTCAAAGTTGTGGTGTTTGTATGTATGTTATCAAGTCCGTGGAGCGTAAATTATCATCTTATTTACACATAACTTAACGTGGTTATGTTTTTCAACCACTTTTCACCTCAGGTCAAAATTACCACGATGTTTGCGGGTAAAATTATCAGGTCTGCGGGGTATGTTTCTAATAAATTTTTTCCCTGGTTCAAAATTACCGCGGTGTTTTTGCGCAAGTTATTATGTCTACAGTGCGTATGATTACCATGCTATTTGCATAGAGTTACCGGGGTTTGTTATCAGTAATAATTTTCTATGTCAAATTTATCATGGTGTTTGTACGTAAATTATCAGATTAATTGTATATAAAGTACCATAGTATTTACATAGAAATTACCGAGGGTATATTTCTACATCAATCTTTCTTCGGTCAAAGTTAGCATGATATTTATACGTAAGTCGTTAGGTCTTAAAATATAGTACAAATGATGCACCGGTGAAGCTAAAAAACCCACAAAACATGTTTTATTTAGCCAACATTAACTTTTTCCTACCTTTCAAAAAAAATATTAATTTTTCCTAACTAGGCCTCTACCCAGCATTGGGCCTAGCCCAACTCTTTTCTCTCTCTAAAGTCCACCGAGAACCAACGAAACCTGTATCTGAAAACTGAAAACTGAAAACACAGAGACAAAGAACTCTCAATTATCCATCATACTTGTTGATTTAGGCTATGAATCGCGTGGACTTCAACATGAAATTCGTAGATCTCTGCATTGAGAATCCATTTTAGTTGAGCATGCAACTTATTGTTCAAAGATGAAGGGGATCGATGCAAGTGTCCTATCTTGAAGTCGGCGCTGGGCGGAGCCTATGGCCGTGGCTAGAAGCCCGGGCAGCAGAACATAGGGCAGCAACGACTACTATGGCCGAGACGTGTGGAGGACGTGGTCGTCAATGGGCTGCAGGGGAGGCAGGAATCCCATGGAGATGGTGATGGAGCTCCTGCACCGGCGAGTGTTGGCCGTGGAAGAAGCTGCTCGCCGGAGCTGCAGGCTATGGCGGCGACTTGAGAAGGCGTTAGTGCTCGGGGGGTGCAAGGGAACAGGTGGTTCGATCGAAGCTGTTGATGGCCGGTCAATGCGTTGCTGGCGGCGCGGTGCCTGGGCGTGCGGGCGTAGGAGTTGCGAACGGACAAGATGCAGATCGAGCGGTTGCCAGATCTAAAGGCGCTGGATACGGTAGATCGTTTTGCAATCTGCCACATGGTGGCCAGATACATATTACGTTAGATAAAAGGTATAATTTTTGTCCGACTTTAATTAATAAAACCGCCGAACTTTGCCGCAGAGTTGTAGTAGAACTGATGCAGACAGCAGACGACGCCCTACCCTCTTGCTCCGGATAGAGGAGCGTCGACCTAGCCAGAAAATCAGAAGGGGCCAGGTAACCTGTCGGTGCAGTCACGTGTAAAAGGGGAGACACACCAGAGCATCAACCGCCAGAACCGAGGTTGTTCCAAGATATGATCCAATCCAGCTCAAGCACGCGACATGAACAGAGGAGACCTGCACTCACCAACGATGACCTCAAGAGGGTTATGACGCAGAAGTGTCACAATAGCCAAGTCCGCAAGCACAGACATGGCTTTTACCCGGTGCTTCTTTTGTCCATGAACGTCAAATTTCAAAATTGGAAGTCCATAGCTTACTTTAGGTTGCCACTTCTTTAGATTGTAGTATACATGTTTTGTTCTTGTCTCCACCTGAGATTGCTTGTATGCCCATGGACATCGCTCCTGAATAAAGCTACCTGGAAATCTCAAACAGAAAAAAAACTATGGAAATTGTAGTATGGGATCAAAGCAGTTGAGCACAGGCCTAAACCAAGCCATCATCCCTACGATTAATTAAGACATTGGTTTTCTCCTCGGGTTGACGATAATATTGAAGTCCCCAACAAGTTCCCAAGAACCCGAGTGAAGATCATGCACATCTTTTAGCTGCAGCTTGGAAGAACATAATTTCGCCAGGAGGTAACGAGGCGCAGTCTGTGAAAGATATTCTGGACGTTCAAAATGAAGCACTCAATGAGAAGTATTTTGCGCTGCCATCGGACGTGGGGTGTGACAAGAGAAAGTTTTTGCTCATTTAAAAGATAGATGTTGGGAGAGGGTGCAAGGGTGGATGGAAAAATTGCTTGCAAGCAATGGGAAGGAAATTTTGATAAAATCTATTATTCAAGCAATGCCCACGTATTTGATGTCGGTTATCAAGCTTACTAGAGGCTTGTGTCAGCACATAACTTTCATGGTCCGCAAGTTCTATTGGGGCAGCAAGAATCGAAAGGAAGATGGCGTGGGTACCATGCACTAAAAGAATAGTGCTCTACAACGTCGCTAATAGCACACTATAGTGTGTAGAGAATTGTCTCGCTAAATAAATCAGTATACAATGTCTCATTAATAGCGCACTATCAAAATTTAGGGGGCTGCGTTATTTTGTATAGTGTGCTATTATTTTCCTTGATATCATGAGACAATATGACCATGCCAAAAAGTAGCGCGTACCCCTTCGTCCTCCTCCTAGCGAGCAGGAGGGAACAAGCGGGTAGGGTTTAGCCTCCCGCCGGCACCGCCGCCGATCTGCCTCGTCTCCTGTGGTCTTAGGACCATGGGGGCATGGTTGATCTTGGCCATTGCCGGTGGGAGGTCTTTGTTTTTATATGTTTCTTTTAGTCTTGCTAGGGTTTGTGTCCTGTTCAGAAAGACGAGATGTCGGCGGCTCTCTGAAGATGGAATAAGGTTCTCCCCACCCAGCCCCCGTCCTGGTAGTGCATCTAACATCATTGGAGGGCGTGTGAAGGTGTGTCTCCGACGGATCTCGCAGGATTCGGCCGGTGGTTGACTTTGGTGGGTCTGCTTGGATCCAGTCTTCGTTTGTCTATGTCGGTGTGTCTTTAAGTTGGATCCTTTCGATCTATGCTTATCTTCATCGATAGCGGTTGCTGTTTTGGTGCGCTGGTCCTACGGGGCCTTAGCACGACGACTTCCTGACTGTGTACTACAATAAGTTTTGCCCGGCTACGGCGGGGGGGGGGGGTGATGACGGCGGTGCGCCTTCGGCTCGCTTCAGTGCTTGTAGTCGTCGCTAGGTGGTCTTTTTTTCGAAAAGGGGGTTTCCCCGGCCTCTGCATCTGAACGATGCATATGGCCACTTAAATAAATAAAATAGGTTCAACAATGTCATAGAGTCTTGAAGCAAAATAAACGCGAGCTCACGAAGAACCTCGATGCTGAAAAAAGAACAGGCCAAAAAGCCACAACTGGCTGGCAAGATAAAGATAGGAAACTAATTGCCTATCTTATTACATGACCGCCATCCAAACCGGTTGAAGATATCCCGCGCTACTATCTCCCACCGGACAGATCCAGTAACCAAACGCTACCTGGCCTCCGTCGGAGTGAGTAAGGACCACATACGGATCAGCGCCATGGCACGGAAAATAACCTGCAAAAATGAATAGTAGTTATTCTGTTAAAAGCCAAATCATTTCTGCAGTTCCAAATTTCCCATAACAACGCACAAACTCCTACACGAATATGTCTAGCTGTATCGGACTCTATCCCATCCAGCCACGTTCCAAATAACGACCCGACCGAACTCAGAGGAGTAATGTTAAAGGCAATTTGCACGGTGCGCCACAGAATTGTTGGGGAACGTAGCAGAAATTCAAAATTTTCCTACGTGTCACCAAGATCTATCTATGAAGAAACCAGCAACGAGGGGAAGGAGAGTGCATCTACATACCCTTGTAGATCGCTATGCGGAAGCGTTCAAGAGAACGGGTTGAAGGAGTCGTACTCGTCGTGATCCAAATCACCGGAGATCCTAGTGCCGAACGGACGGCACCTCCGCGTTCAACACACGTACAGCCCGGTGACGTCTCCCATGCCTTGATCCAGCAAGGAGAGAGGGAGAGGTTGAGGAAGACTCCATCCAGCAGCAGCACAACGGCGTAGTGGTGGTGGAGGAGCGTGGTACTCCAGCAGGGCTTCGCCAAGCACCGCAAGAGACGAGGAGGAGAGAGGTAGGGCTGCGCCAGGGAGAGATCAAATCGTGTGTCTTGGGCAGCCCAAAACCCCCACTATTTATAGGAGAAGGGGAGGAGGGTGCGCCCCCTCTAGGGTTCCCACCCCTAGGGGGGCGGCAGCCCTAGATGGGATGGAGGGGGGGCGGCCAAGAGGGGGAGAAGAGGGCGCGCCCTAGGGTGGGCCTTAGGCCCATCTGCGCCTAGGGTTTCCCCCTTCTCCTCCTAGCTGCGCCTTGGGCCTTGTGGGAGGCGCACCAGCCCACTCAAGGGCTGGTCCCTTCCCACTCTTGGCCCATGCAAGCCTCCGGGGCTGGTGGCCCCACTTGGTGGACCCCCGGGACCCTCCCGATGGTCCCGGTACGTTACCGATAAAACCCGAAACTTTTTCGGTGACCAAAACAGGACTTCCCATATATAAATCTTTACCTCCGGATCATTCCGGAACTCCTCGTGACGTCCGGGATCTCATCCGGGACTCGGAACAACATTCGGTAACCACATACAAACTTCCTTTATAACCCTAGCATCATCGAACCTTAAGTGTGTAGACCCTACGGGTTCGGGAACCATGCAGACATGACCGAGACATTCTTCGGTCAATAACCAACAGCGGGATCTGGATACCTATGTTGGTTCCCACATGTTCCACGATGATCTCATCGGATGAACCACGATGTCGAGGATTCGATCAATCCCATATACAATTCCCTTTGTCTAGCGGTATTGTACTTGCCCGAGATTCGATCGTCGGTATCCCGGTACCTTGTTCAATCTCGTTACCGGCAAGTCTCTTTACTCGTTCCGTAACACATCATCCCGTGATCAACTCCTTGATCACATTGTGCACATTATGATGATGTCCTACCGAGTGGTCCCAGAGATACCTCTCCGTCACACGGAGTGACAAATCCCAGTCTCGATTCGTGCCAACCCAACAGACACTTTCGGAGATACCTATAGTGTACCTTTATGGCCACCCAGTTACGTTGTGACGTTTGGCACACCCAAAGTATTCCTACGGTATCCGGGAGTTGCACAATCTCATGGTCTAAGGAAATGATACTTGACATTAGAAAAGCTTTAGCATACGAACTACGCGATCTTTGTGCTAGGCTTAGGATTGGGTCTTGTCCATCACATCATTCTCCTAATGATGTGATCGGTTATCAACGACATCCGATGTCCATGGTCAGGAAACCGTAACCATCTATTGATCAACGAGCTAGTCAACTAGAGGCTTACTAGGGACATGGTGTTGTCTATGTATCCACACATGTATCTGAGTTTCCTATCAATACAATTATAGCATGGATAATAAACGATCATGATGAACAAGGAAATATAATAATAACCAATTTATTATTGCCTCTAGGGCATATTTCCAACAGTCTCCCACTTGCACTAGAGTCAATAATCTAGTTCACATCACCATGTGATTAACACTCACAAGTCACATCGCCATGTGACCAACATCCAAAGAGTTTACTAGTGTCACTAAACTAGTTCACATCATCATGTGATTAAGACTCAATGAGTTCCGGGTTTGATCATGTTTTGCTTGTGAGAAAGGTTTTAGTTAACGGGTCTGCAATATTCAGATCCGTATGTACTTCGCAAATCTCTAGGTCATGTTATAAATGCTGCTTCCACGCTCCACTTGGAGCTATTCCAAATGGTTGCTCCACTATACGTATCCGGTTTGCTACTCAGAGTCATTGGGATAGGTGTTAAAGCTTGCATCGATGTAACCCTTTACACCGAACTCTTTATCACCTCCATAATCGAGAAACATGTCGTTATTACTCCAAGGACAATTTTGACCGCTGTCTAGTGTTCCACTCCTGGATCACCTTTGTACCTTCTTGCCAGACATGTGGCAAGGCACACATCAGGTGCGGTACTCAGCATGGCATACCGTATAGAGCCTATGACAAAAGCATAGGGGACGACATTCGTCCTTTCTCTTTCTTCTGTCGTGGTCGAGCTTTAAGTCTTAACTTCATACCTTACAACTCAGGCAAGTACTCCTTCTTTGACTGATCCATCTTGAACACCTTCAAGATCATGTCAAGGTATGTGCTCATTTGAAAGTACCATTAAGCGTTTTGATATATCCTTATAGATCTTGATGCTCAATGTTCAAGTAGCTTAATCCAGGCTTTCCATTGAAAAACACTTTCCAAATAACCCTATATGCTTTCCAGAAATTCTACATCATTTCTGATCCATAATATGTCAACAACATATACTCATCAGAAATTCTGTAGTGCTCCCACTCACTTCTTTGGAAATACAAGTTTCTCATAAACTTTGTATACACCCAAAATCTTTGATCATCTCATCAAAGCATACATTCCAACTCCGAGATGCTTACTCCAGTCCTTAGAAGGATTGCTGGAGCTTTGCATACTTATTAGCATCTTTCAGGATTGACAAAACCTTCCGGTTGTATCACATACAACCTTTCCTCAAGAAAATCGTCGAGGAAACAATGTTTTGACATCCTATCTGTAAGATTTCATAAATAATGCAGTAATCGCTAATATAATTCCAACAGACTCTTAGCATCGCTAAGAGTGAGAAAGTCTCATCGTAGTCAACTCCTTGAACTTGTCGGAAAACATCTTAACGACAAGTCGAGCTTTCTTAATGGTGATACTATCCATCATTGTCCGTCTTCCTTTTAAAATCCATCTGTACTCAATAGCCTTACGACCATCGAGCCGTTCTGCCAAAGTCTACACTTTGTTTTCATACATGGATCCTCTCTCGGATTTTATGGCCTCGAGCCATTTATCAGAATCCGGGCCCACCATCGCTTTCTCCATGGCTCGTACGTTCATTGTTGTTTAGCAACATGACTTCCAAGACAGGATTACGTACCACTCTGAAGTAGTACGCATCCTTGTCATTCCACGAGGTTTGGGAGTGACTTGATCCGAAGTCTCATGATCAATATCATAAGCTTCCACTTCAATTGGTGTAGGTGCCACATGAACAACTCTTTGTGCCCTGCTATACACTAGTTGAAGTGACGGTTCAATAACCTCATCAAGTCTCCACCATCCTCCCACTCAATTCTTTCGAGAGAAACTTTTCCTCGAGAAAGGACCCGATTCTAGAAACAATCCCTTATTGCTTTCGAATCTGAGACAGGAGGTATACCCAACTGTTTTGGGTGTCCTATGAAGATGCATTTATCCGCTTTGGGTTCGAGCTTATCAGCCTGAAACTTTTTCACATAAGCGTCGCAGCCCCAAACTTTTAAGAAATGACAGCTTAGGTTTCTCTAAACCATAGTTCATACGGTGTCATCTCATCGGAATTACGTGGTGCCCTATTTAAAGTGAATGCGGTTGTCTCTAATGCCTAACCCATAAACTATCGTGGTAATTCGATTAGAGACATCATGGTATGCATCATATCCAATAGGGTGTAGTTATGATGTTCGGGCACACCATCACACTATGGTGTTCCAGGCTGTATTAGCTGTGAAACAATTTCCACAATGTCTTAATTCTGTGCCAAACTCGTAATTCAGATATTCATCTCTATGATCATATCATAGATCTTCTATCCTCTTGTCACGACGATCTTTCAACTTCACCCTGAATTACTTGAACCTTTCAATAATTCAGACTCGTGATTCATCAAGTAAATATACTCAACATCTACTCAAATCATCTGTGAAGTAAGAACATAACGATATCCACTACATGCCTTAGCACTCATTGGACTGCACACATCAAAATGTATTACTTCCAACAAGTTGCTTTCTAGTTCCATTTTACTGAAAACGAGGCTTTCAGTCATCTTGCCCATGTGGTATGATTTGCATGTCTCAAGTGATTCAAAATCAAGTGAGTCCAAACGGTCCATTTGCATGGAGTTTCTTCATGCATATACACCAATAGACATGGTTCGCATGTCTCAAACTTTTCAAAAATGAGTGGAGTCCAAAGATCCATCAACATGGAGCTTCTTCATGCGTTTTATACCAACATGACTCAAATTGCAGTGCCACATTTGTGTGGTACTATCATTACTATCTTATACCTTTGGCATGAAAATGTGTATCACTACGATCGGGATGGTATTATTCAAATAAACAGAGTAACCATTATTCTCCTTAAATGAATAACCGTGTCGCGATAGACATAATCCAATCATGTCTATGCTCAACGCAAACACCAAATAACAATTATTTAGGTTTTAATACCAATCTCGATGGTAGAGGGAGCGTACGATATTTGATCAACCTTGGAAATACTTCCAACACATATCGTCATTTCACCTTTCGCTAGTCTCCGTTTATTCCGTAGCTTTTATTTCGAGTTACTAATACTTAGTAACCGAACCGGTATCTAATACCCTAGTGCTACTAGGAGTACTAGTAAAGTACACATTAACATAATGTATATCCAATATACTTCTATCGACCTTGCCAACCTTCTTATCTACCAAGTATCTAGGGTAATTCTGCTCCAGTGGCTGTTCCCTTTATTACAGAAGCACTTAGTCTCGGGTTTGGGTTCAACCTTGGGTTTCTTTACTAGAGCAGCAGTTGATTTACCATTTCATGAAGCATCCCTTTTTGCCCTTGCCCTTCTTGAAACTAGTGGTTTCACCAACCATCAACAATTGATGCTCCTTCTTGATTTCTACTTTTATGGTGTCAAACATCGCGAATATCTCAAGGATCATCATATATGTCCCCGATACATTATAGTTCATCACGAAGCTCTAGCAGCATGGTGGTAATGACTTCAGAGAAACATCACTATCTCATCTGGAAGATCAACTCCCACTCGATTCAAATGATTGTTGTACTCAGACAATCTGAGCACAAGCTCAACAATTGAGCTTTTCTCCCTTAGTTTGCAGGCTAAGAAAATCGTCGGAGGTTTTATACCTCTTGACGTGGGCACAAGCCTGAAATCCCAATTTCAGCCCTCGAAACATCTCATATGTTTCACGACATTTCAAAACGTCTTCGGTGCCTCAACTCTAAACCGTTTAACTGAACTATCACGTAGTTATCAAAATGTGTATGTCAGATGTTCTCAACATCCACAGACGACGTTCGAGGTTCAGCACACTGAGCGGTGCATTAAGGACATAAGCCTTCTATGAAGCAATGAAGACAATCCTCAGTTTACGGACCTAGTCCGCATAAATGCTACTATCAACTTTCAACTAAATTTTCTCTAGGAACATATCTAAACAGTAGAACTGAAGCGCGAGCTACGACATAATTTGCGAAGATCTTTTGACTATGTTCAGGATAATTAAGTTCATCTTATGAACTCCCACTCAGATAGACATCCCTCTAGTCATCTAAGTGATTACATGATCCGAGTCAACTAGGCCGTGTCCGATCATCACGTGAGACGGACTAGTCATCATCGGTGAACATCTTCATGTTGATCGTATCTACCATACGACTCATGCTCGACCTTTCGGTCTCTTGTGTTCCGAGGCCACGTCTGTACATGCTAGGCTCGTCAAGTCAACCTAAGTGTTTCGCGTGTGTAAATCTGTCTTACACCCGTTGTATGTGAATGTTAGAATCTATCACACCCGATCATCAAGTGGTGCTTCGAAACGACGAACTTTCGCAACGGTGCACAGTTAGGGGGAACACTTTCTTGAAATTACTATGAGGGATCATCTTATTTACTACCGTCATTCTAAGTAAACAAGATGCAAAAACATGATAAACATCACATGCAATCAAATAATAGTGACATGATATGGCCAATATCATATAGCTCCTTTGATCTCCATATTGGGGCTCCATGATCATCTTGTCACCGGCATGACACCATGATCTCCATCATCGTGTCTCCATGAAGTTGCTCGCCAACTATTACTTCTACTACTATGACTACCGGTTAGCAATGAAATAAAGTAATTACATGGCGTTGTTCAATGACACGCAGGTCATACAATTAATAAAGACAACTCCTATGGCTCCTGCCGGTTGTCATACTCATTGACATGCAAGTTGTGATTCCTATTACAAGAACATGATCAATCTCATACATCACATATCATTCATCACATTCTTCTTGGCCATATCACATCACATATCATACCCTGCAAAAACAAGTTAGACGTTCTCTAATTGTTGTTTGCATGTTTTACGTGGCTGCTATGGGTTTCTAGCAAGAACGTTTCTTACCTACGCAAAAACCACAACGTGATATGCCAATTGCTATTTACCCTTCATAAGGACCCTTTTCATCGAATCCGATCCGACTAAAGTGGGAGATACAGACACCCGCTAGCCACCTTATGCAACTAGTGCATGTCAGTCGGTGGAACCAGTCTCACGTAAGAGTACGTGTAAGGTCGGTCCGGGCCGCTTCATCCCACAATGCCGCCGAATCAAGATTGGACTAGTAACAGTAAGCATATTGAACAAAATCAACGCCCACAACTACTTTGTGTTCTACTCGTGCATAGAAACTACGCATAGACCTAGCTCATGATGCCACTGTTGGGGAACGTAGCAGAAATTCAAAATTTTCCTACGTGTCACCAAGATCTATCTATGGAGAAACTAGCAACGAGGGGAAGGAGAGTGCATCTACATACCCTTGTAGATCGCTATGCGGAAGCGTTCAAGAGAACGGGTTGAAGGAGTCGTACTCGTCGTGATCCAAATCACCGGAGATCCTAGTGCCGAACGGACGGCACCTCCGTGTTCAACACACGTACAGCCCGGTGACGTCTCCCATGCCTTGATCCAGCAAGGAGAGAGGGAGAGGTTGAGGAAGACTCCATCCAGCAGCAGCACAATGGCATGGTGGTGGTGGAGGAGCGTGGTACTCTAGCAGGGCTTCGCCAAGCACCGCAAGAGACAAGGAGGAGAGAGGTAGGGCTGCACTAGGGAGAGATCAAATCGTGTGTCTTGGGCAGCCCAAACCCCCCACTATTTATAGGAGAAGGGGAGGAGGGTGCGCCCCCTCTAGGGTTCCCACCCCTAGGGGGGCGGCAGCCCTAGATGGGATGGAGGGGGGGCGGCCAAGAGGGGGAGAAGGGGGCGCGCCCTAGGGTGGGCCTTAGGCCCATCTGCGCCTAGGGTTTCCCCCTTCTCCTCCTAGATGCGCCTTGGGCCTTGTGGGAGGCGCACCAGCCCACTTAGGGGCTGGTCCCTTCCCACTCTTGGCCCGTGCAAGTCTCCGGGGCTGGTGGCCCCACTTGGTGGACCCCCGGGACCCTCCCGGTGGTCCCGGTACGTTACCGATAAAACCCGAAACTTTTTCAGTGACCAAAACAGGACTTCCCATATATAAATCTTTACCTCCGGACCATTCCGGAACTCCTCGTGACGTCCGGGATCTCATCCGGGACTCCGAACAACATTTGGTAACCACATACAAACTTCCTTTATAACCCTAGCGTCATCGAACCTTAAGTGTGTAGACCCTACGGGTTCGGGAACCATGTAGACATGACCGAGACGTTCTTCGGTCAATAACCAACAGCGGGATCTGGATACCCATGTTGGTTCCCACATGTTCCATGATGATCTCATCGGATGAACCACGATGTCGAGGATTCGATCAATCCCGTATACAATTCCCTTTGTCTAGCGGTATTGTACTTGCCCGAGATTCGATCGTCGGTATCCCGATACCTTGTTCAATCTCGTTACCGGCAAGTCTCTTTACTCGTTCCGTAACACATCATCCCGTGATCAACTCCTTGATCACATTGTGTACATTATGATGATGTCCTACCGAGTGGGCCCAGAGATACCTCTCCGTCACACGGAGTGACAAATCCCAGTCTCGATTCATGCCAACCCAACAGACACTTTCGGAGATACCTGTAGTGTACCTTTATAGCCACCCAGTTACGTTGTGACGTTTGGCACACCCAAAGTATTCCTACGGTATCCGGGAGTTGCACAATCTCATGGTCTAAGGAAATGATACTTGACATTAGAAAAGCTTTAGCATACGAACTACACGATCTTTGTGCTAGGCATAGGATTGGGTCTTGTCCATCACATCATTTCTCCTAATGATGTGATCCGTTATCAACGACATCCAATGTCCATGGTCAGGAAACCGTAACCATCTATTGATCAACGAGCTAGTCAACTAGAGGCTTACTAGGGACATGGTGTTGTCTATGTATCCACATATGTATTTGAGTTTCCTATCAATACAATTATAGCATGGATAATAAACGATTATCATGAACAAGGAAATATAATAATAACCAATTTATTATTGCCTCTAGGGCATATTTCCAACAAGAATTCTCACCAACGGACACTCAAAGAAAAGATGCTTAATGGTCTCGTCATGATCACAGAAACTACACTTAGTAGATCCTGTCCAATTGCGCTTAACCAAGTTGTCCTTTGTTAAAATAACCTGTTTATGGACAAACCACATAAACACTTTAGTTTTCAAAGGAACTTTTACTTTCCAAACATGTTTGGAACTAGGAATGACAGTCGAGTTAATAACATCGATGTACATCGACTTAACAGTAAATTGTCCAGACCTAGTAAGTTTCCAGCACAACTGATCGGGCTGATTAGCTAGCTGGACTTCCATCAGTCTACGCACCAGATGTAGCCATGCTTCCCATCTATCACCAACAAGCACCCTCCGAAATTGAATATTAAGGGGAATGGACTGCATGATCGTTGCAACTAACGCATCACATCGCTGGCCAATACGATACAAGGTTGGATACTGTAGTGCCAATGGTGTATCACCCAGCCAAGTATCCTCCCAGAACCGTGTATCTTTTCCATCACCGACAATAAACTTTGTTCTATTAAAGAAGGCTGCCTTAACTCTCATAAGCCGCTTCCAAAATGGCGAATCAGTTGGTCTCACTGTCACCTGGGATAAAGTTTTGGAATGCAGATACTTGTTGCGAAGAATCTACGCCCAAGTTGCGTCAGTATGAACAGGAAGCTTATACAGCCACTTGCTAAGCAGGCATCTGTTCTTGACCTCAAGATTCTTGATACCCAAACCCCCTTGGTCCTTTGGTCGACAAATAACATACCATTTGGTGAGTCTATACTTTCTCTTAAGTTCATCACTCTGCCAAAAAAATCTCGATCAGTAGAAGTCCAACCGTTTCCTAACCCCAACTGGAACCTCAAAGAAAGATAGTAGGAACATCAGCATACTTGTAAGCACCGAATTAATAAGAATTAACCGGCCTCCATATGACATAAGTTTGCCCTTCCAGCAACTAAGTTTCTTTTCAAACCGATCTTCGATACATTTCCACTCTCTGTTCGTTAGCTTACGATGGTGAATGGGTATACCTAGGTACGTAAAAGGTAAAGTCCCTAATTCACATCCAAACAATTGCCTATAAGCCTCTTGTTCCTCCTTGGCTCTACCAAAGCAGAACAACTCGCTTTTATGAAAGTTAATCTTTAACCCGGTCAATTGTTCAAATAAGCATAACACCAGCTTCATATTTCTCGCTTTTGCCAGGTCATGCTCCATAAAGATGATTGTATCATCAGCATACTGTAGAATAGACACACCCCCATCAACAAGGTTGGGCACCAAGCCACCCACTTGACCGTCCTCCTTTGCCATACCAATGAGAATTGCCAACATGTCAACCACAATGTTGAACAAAATCGGGGACATTGGATCACCTTGCCTCAGGCCTTTGTGTATATGGAAATAATGCCCTATATCATCATTTACTTTAATTCCGACACTTCCTTTTTGTGTAAAGGATTCTACCTGGCGTCATCAAGCCTCATCAAAACCCTTCATACGTAAGGCCTGTTGAAGGAATGGCCATTTGACTTTGTCATACGCTTTTTCGAAATCCACTTTGAAAACAACCCCATCCAGCTTTTTTGTGTGGATTTCATGGAGCATTTCATGAAGGACCACTACCCCCTCAAGGATATTTCTGTCCGGCATGAAAGCAGTTTGGGTAGGCTGTACAACAGCATGCGCGATCTGTGTGAGCCTATTGGTCCCGACCTTGGTGAAAATTTTGAAACTAACATTAAGAAGACAGATTGGCCTGAATTGCGCAATTCTCACAGCCTCTGTTTTCTTAGGAAGAAGGGTGATCGTTCCAAAATTTAGCTGAAAAAGATGAAGCTGTCCAGCAAACAAATCATTGAACAAAGGCAACAAATCCCCTTTAATGATATGCCAACATTTCTTATAAAACTCCACTGGAAATCCATCGGGGCCCAGCGCCTTGTTATTTTTCATTTGCGAAATGGCCTCAAGTACCTCTTTCTCGGAGAAAGGAGCCGTAAGAATATCATTCTCCACTGCTGTGAGCTGAGAAACATCCGCAACCCTGGACTCATCCAGAGACACACAGTTCGTTTCTGGAGGACCAAACAGCTGCTTATAGTACTCAGTAATGTACAATTTTTGGTTTTCCTGTCCTACAATTGTACCCTCATCTTGCTCAAGCTGAAAGATCCTCTTCTTTCGATGCTTACCATTAGCGATCATGTGAAAGAATTGAGTGTTCGCGTCCCCCTGGACTACTCGCCGGACCTTGGCCCGCAACGCCCACTTGAACTCTTCTTTCCTAAGAAGTTCTTTCAGCCTCAATTCCACGTCAAGCTTGGCATGAAGCTCCGCGGCCGACAGTATTGTGGTTTCTTCTTTTACATCCAGGGACTGAATAAGGGATAGGAGCCTTTCCTTTTCGACCTTATAAATCCCGCTAAGATGCTTAGTCCATCCATGCAAGAAACTCCTCAAATGCCTAATCTTGTTCTGCCAGCGCCGAAGCGCAGTCTTCCCTCCTGAATTCTTAGCCCATTCTCTAGCCACGAGATCAAGGAAGCCTTCATATTCAAACCAAGCCATCTCAAAGGAGAACACATTCTTGTTCCCCGGGTGGGAGGGCTCACCAGAGTCCACAAATAAGGGCGTGTGGTCAGAAATACCACGGGACAGGGCCTAGACTGTTACCAGAGGGAACTTTTGTTCCCAATTGACACTTGCCAACACTCGATCCAACTTCTCATACGTCGGATTTGGCAGCGCGTTAGCCCAGGTAAATATTATTATTTCTAGTGTTTGTTGTACTGCCATGATTGATGATGAATAGATCAAAGGTTTTCTCGCAAAAAAACTGACCATGCCAAAATATAAAGGGGGTCCAGGCTTTTGGGCTTTGGAAATTTTCAACTTGGCCCTTCTTGCACGCTAAGCATGGAGGCTGCTCCAGTAGCAAGACTCGTAAGTGCGTGGGGCAGAGCCCAATGGGCCGACCCCGAGGCACAGGAATACGGGTCCAATTTCATATTTACTAGTACGTGTCATCTGAAAAAGGCTTGGGCATCAGGGTTGAGGTGAAGCGGTGCATCAGGGAAAATCCTATTCGCCGCTCGCTGCGGCAAACTATCGAGCGATCGCACAGGGGCAGCACAGCGAGCGACAGAAATGGGCCGACCCACACATAATGCGTCCAAACCGGTTTTGGGAACCTTCCAGAAGGTTCCCTAAACCGGGTTCTTTTCCTGTATCGTTTTTATCTGGTTCTTTTTCGGCTTTCTATTGTTTTTTTATTTCTCTTTTTTCGTTTCTGTTTCTTTTTCATTTTTTCGTTTTTTGTTTCTTGTTTCACTTTCTTTTTCAAGTTTATTTTTTTCCAGTATATGCTCGTAGTTTTACAAAATGTTTATGATTTTATTTTTTATTTCCTTTCCTTTTCTTCTCTTCCTTTAAAAAAATCAAAAATTTAAATTTTGTTCGTGTTTCCAAAAAATGTTCAGTTTTTGAAAAAATGTTCTCAAAATTGAAAATTTGTTCTCGTTACACAAAAAAGTACAAAACTTTTAAAATTCAGAAAATGTACTGAATTTCAATTTTTTGTTCACATATTCAAAAAATGTTCACGCTTCCAAATTTGTTCGGGATTTTAAATATTTCTCTCCGTTTCAGAATATGTTTTCAAGATTCAAAAAATGTTCGTGCTTTAAAAAATTATTCGGACTTCCAATTTTGTTCACATTTTCCAAAAAAAATTCATGCTTCCAAATTTGTTCGGGATTTTTCAAAATTGTTCTCTATTTCAAAAAAAATTCTCGAGTTTAAAAAAATGTATGTGCTTTCAAAAATTGTTCGTGCTTCCAAATTTGTTTGGGAGTTTTCAAAATTTGTTTTCAAGATTCAAAAAATGTTCGTGCTTTAAAAATTGTTCGCGCTTCCAAATTTGTTCTCCATTTCTAAATTTGCTCTGAAGATTCAAAAAATGTGTGTGCTTCAAATTTGTCTTCTAGATTCAGAACATTGTGTACAAAAAATATACACTTTTTTTGTACAGAATATGTTCCTGTGTACAAAGTATGTTCAGAAATGAAAAAAATGGCCGCATTTTTTCAAAATATACACTTTCAGAAAAAATCTACAATTTGTTTTAAGATGTTCACTACAGTGTGTAATTGTGGTTGTACGGTTGTACTAAGTTATTATAAGTGTGCGTTTGTTTGCTAGTACAAGCAATGCTAGTCAGGTGGAGTGGCTGGGAGCATGCGCTTCGAATCTGTAGATCGCAGGTTCGTGTTTCCATCACGTTTCACTTCCCCCTTTTTGCTTTCTTTTCTTATCACCGGTACAGCACGATGGGCCGGCCCAGTCAGGCTGCGCCCCTATGCGCGCCGACGACATTTTGACGCAAAGCGCGTTCAATAGGAGCTCTCGTGCATCAGGCTCCACGATCGCAGCCGCATGACGGCCTACGCCCGCACAGGCGTCGTCCACGTCCGCAGCCCACACAGCCCACAGCCCACAATTGGGTCGTACGATTGTATGGCCTTTCCGCGTCCACGCAGCGGTTTCCAATCCCCACTCCCCGCCGCCAAGTGGGAGCGGCCGATCGAGGCGACGCCATGCGCAGGAGTGCCGTGCCGATCAACGCGACTACGCCGGCTTCGTGAATCCATCTCGGCAAGAACGTGATCTACTTTGTCCAATCGTTCGTCTACACTTCAGATTGCAGCCAATACTAGTTCTGTCTGGGTAAAGCCCTTGCCTCTTGTCTAGTTCTTTTCAATAATTATTCTCAATCCTTGTAATTTTTTCTATGAATTTGCAATCAATTGATTCCAAAAAAAAGCAAAGGATATATTCACTGCTCGGCATATATATACATCTGTCCTTTCGTTTTCCTTTGCATAGTAAATGTTCTGGGCATCCCACATTTGGCTGCTTGGACTCCATTTAAATCAATGGGGTTTGGCCGAACATAGGTATTGGAATTTGTAGTTGTCAAATTTTTTTATGTCCCACGTGGAATTTGCTAGTCAAATTTACATATACCATGGACATGTTCTTATTCAAAAGTAAAGCATTATCACAACATCTCCGAAAGAATTGAATCTGGAAGAGGAGATCCATTTCGATAAGGGCAAAAGGAAATTGATAAAACATGAACATCCTAATTTGAGATATTCGGTAAGAAGGAAGTACGTGGCTAATGAACATTGTCAACTAAGAGAAAATAATTTTTAAATATTTGAGAGTTTGGGACTAAAAATATTGGTTTCAAGAATTAAGAGCCCGGCTTGAATTTAGCTACTTAAATATTTTCATTTCACCATTCTTCTTTGTTCCACTGAAAAATTTAATTCTATATATTGTAGGATATTCAATCTTAGTATCCGATGGCGTATTTTGGAGTTTCAAAATGGAAAATATCATTTTCAAGTAATTTTATTCGTTGTTTCCTTGTTTTTCTAAGCATTTGATGGCTATGTTTTGTATTTAATCAGTCTTCTATTATGTCAGCTGTAAGTTATAAAAACACACTTTTATTTAGTATGCCGTTACTTGAAATTTTACACCATGTTAAAGTGGTGCATCAGGGTAACATTTCCTCCAGCTCTGCCCCTGTACGTGCATGGTCAAGGCTATATATTATCCTGAGTTTGATCTTCTCTCTGCCATCATGGGAATCTGCCTGTCGCAGGTTTGGAAATCAATTTTCTGGGGGTCAAGATGTCATGAAACTCGGCTTGGTGCGGAGGATAGGAGATGGCAGAATCCCGAAAATGCTTGGAATGATAGTTGGCTGCAAAGAGATCACATGCTTCTACTGGTATGTGCGATTCTAATGACCCTCCTGAAATGATTGCAAACTTTATTGTTAGAGCGATGAGAGCATGGAATACTAGTGCACTGGCCGCACACTTCCTCCCCATGGACACTGAAACAGTGTGTCAAATTCCGTTGGATATGTGAATCAATCGGATTGCCGGGCATGGTACTACGAGAAAAATGGTGTTTTCACGGTTCAGTCTGCCTATAACTATTAAATGCATGGCATTTGGCACAATCATCCCTGCTGACCGGCGCCGAGCGAGGGCGCATAGATTGCGCCCACTCCTGTGTGTGCTATCTGCCATACTGCCAATCAATGGCGGAGGACCCCGTAGGGTAAGGCAGAGCGGCCACTCTACCTTAAATTATGACAAAACTTACATTTATTCTGAAAAGGAGCATAAGCCCGGGTCTCTACATTAAACGATGCACACAGCCATATATTATTAAGAATGCAAAATCTAGCAACCGAACAATTTCAATCTAGAAATAAAGCAAAAAGAAAACCCCAAGCCGCATGACTCGCGATGGTAACTCCACCGAATAGCCACTAAACTATGATACAAGACAAAATCAGTGACAGAGCTAGCATCAAATTAAGCCTAGAACTAAGCTAGCTTGAATGATGCACTTGTGATTTTGTATATTCTATAAGAAGGAACATTAAAGGTTACTATTTCTAGGCTTAGGGCTATAGCCCCGACTACCCTAGGCCTGTCTCCACCACTGGACAAAATCGAAACAAAAAATATACAACTCCTAGGCTACGCCTTCAACAAGAAATCATCACCTTCAATCCACCACCTTCAGCAAGGAGACGACGCAGGCGCGCATCGACATAGCCACCGGAGTACATAAACTCGCCACTAAAGCCGTCTGTACCAACATACGTTATCCGGCTCCCGACTCCTCGATAACCGGATAGCTCTAAACAAGACATTGGAAGACAGAGACGTCTCCCACCACTGTAGCACCACCTTTGATCCAGCAGCAATAGGCTAAACATGACACCTTCACCCGAGCCATCGTGTCGCACCTGCCGATAGCATGCATGACTTGATGCCTCCGCATGAGATGACGTGTGTAACATCTGCAGGCGGCGCCTCCGCATGCGGCTTCACCTGCTAGCGATGGACATTGCTCGACGTCTCTAGAAGAGACGCATGTGTCACCTGCTAGGCCGCATTGAACCCGATCTATTGATGGAGGGGACGTCTCATACCGCCGCCAGCCTCAGAAAGGCCGTCACCACCTCGAGATCCAGTCTCCAAGTCGCCAACACGACCACAGATTCGCTGCCGTCGAAGAAGATGGGTCGCCGCCCCGATTCCTGGTGCTACAAAGAGCACCCACTGCCGCGCCGGCCGCTGTCGTTGCCCATACAATGATAACCTCCGCCGCGACTGTCAGATCCAGGCACTAGGGCTAGAATCCCTCGCGCGCTGACCCGTGGTCAGCCGCACTCAAGCTCTCGCCACACCAACGAGAAGGCCACCACCAGAACCGTCGCCACGACATCTGTTCCTGCTTCAGGCCGCTGCAGCTCTGATCTGGGACAGTTGCATGTGCACCACGCACACGCGCGCCCGAGGTCTGATCGGCCGGCCGCCGAGGCGCCATTGCAGCTAGCTCCAGTTGCGCCCACGTAATGCCCGCCTTTGCCAAGCCTCCGCGATGCCGCACTCCGGCCGCCATTTGGACCCCGCAAGATAAAACGGAGGGCCTCGCTGTCGCCCTTATTTTATTCAAATATGCTAATCATAGTACTCCCTCCTTCCATCTATATAGGGCCTAATGCGTTTTTCAAGATTGCCTTTGACTATTGATAAGATTAATAATACACGAGATGTATAATATGAAAATTAGTATCATTGGAAGCTCTTTTCACTACGAATTTGACGGTATGCTTTGTGTATCTTGCATGTCATATATTATTGCTCTAACACTTGGTCAAAGTTAGCCTCGAAAACATATTAGACCTTATATAGATAGAAGAAGGGAGTATATTCTAGTAATGCACACCCTTATTTGCCTGTATGGGTGGTGAGCTTGGGCAGTGTTTCTGGCACTCCCCGCGGGAATGAAAACATGGTATTCCCTCCACAGTGAGGCAGCAGACGCACGTACTGGTCCAAGGTTCACGTTTGCTGTTCTTACAATCCCTATCAACACATAATTTCAAGGTAAGTTTGCTGTCAGCTAATGATGAGACCAGTATAGTCATGTTGGCGTGGTCATCTTCTAAGGTGCTCTCGGGCTCAGGACGACCTGCAACGCATGCAATATTATATGGTCGTCAGTGTATAATCGACAAATATCTCACGTACATAGGGAAACAATAGTTTTGAAAGAGAAAGGACTGGCTGCAAGGATATATACAATATGATAGTGACGATGGCTTACATTGTCCAACCACGACTAGGCACCCGATGAACAGAAGAGCAATCATGCCCATGATGCCCTCCTTGCCTCAATATATATAGGGAGGGTACAGTCGAAAATACTAACTAGGAGATACGCACTAATTGATGATTGAAAGGGTATATCGATTGACACATTCCATATATATATATACAAGAACAAAAGCGATGCGATTTGCAGATCGCAAAGTTATGGCTGTACATATAAGTACATCCTGGATTATACGCGAGATACTAGGAATGATACGCGATTGATATTAGTTACCATATACTCGCATCAATGTGCAGTATTCCTGTGCGTGCAATATCTACAGTAATCTCTACTACCTTAAAAAAAACGTAGCGTTCCGTTCCGTTTGCCATGGCGATTGATTCCCTGCCCTATTCCACTTGAGATCTGGCCGCCGCCACCGTCTTCCCCATCTCGCGAACGGCACGATGAGGCGCGCTCCCCATCCACGACATCCAGTCAGCGACGCCCCAAGTTCATGTTGGACGCGACCCAGGGATTCACCGTTGGCGTCGAGGAGGGATGGGCGAGAGCTCGTGCCCTCCCGGCTCCCGGGGCTACCGCCGCCGGGCTCGTCTTGCAGGCCGACATGGTGTTGATGCGGCCGCTGCCCATGCCCTGTTCTTCTCCCTCTCCGTCCGAGTTCATGCTCCGCTACATCTTCCCCCGATTCCTGAGGTCAATCATGAGGGACTCCCAATTTTTGAACATATATGTTGCTTGTTGTGCTGCAGCCTATGGGTCGTTGAGGTCGGGTGTGGCAACTCGTGATGCGGTGCCGTAGGGCACCGGCGGCGACAACATCACCTGCATCGACCTCTCGCTGGTCGCCGTCCAAGTATGCGCGACCAAGCTGCAAGGTCACCGTTGGAGTAGGTCCTGCGGATGTCATTTGAATATTTGAGACCAAGCTCCGTTCATTTGTTCCTACTATTCTTTAGCTTATTTCTCTATTTGGCAAAGATAGGTCTTTTCTGCGTTGTCTTGCTTTAGTTTTGTATAATCGCCACTCCCATACTTCCTTCGAGTGTTAGCATATGACCAACAGTTTACAGGGCGTAGCTAATTTCCTGTTGCCTTATCCATTGCAGATCCGTTTTTACCTGCTTTACTGCCTTGACTTGATTCGGCCATCATCACAAGCATGTGCACAGCTAGACCTTGATGCCACAGCCATAAGGACCTGCAGGTACTTGATAATTTGCTCCACAGTTTCTGCCTTCTTTCTACTATAAGCAACTCAAGTTCCATTGGTTCTTGAGATTATTTTTGTTTGTGGCAGAGTGAGAGCTTGCTTTCAGGTTGCATTCTCACTTTTAGGCATTTCGTAGTCATAAATTCAATTGGAAATAAGTATGCTCAGTACTCCAAATTGTGTTGCTAGGTAATGTACTGCATTTCAAGCCATATGCCCAATACTCTAATTAGTCTTTTAGCACCAAGGTGTAGTCGATTGGAGTGCTATATACTTTTTCATTTGCATTTGTATGCTTGACATTTGGTAGTTTTCACTATGTAGGTATAAGTGATACATGCAAAATTTGCGAGGAAAAAAACATTTGAGGGCTTGGGCACACTGCTAGTAGTATACCAGGAGGAGCCTAGCAAACCATGGTGGAGTCCCCTTGTAAAGCAAACAAAAAATTAATGCTTTGCGACTGACCAGCAAGAATTAGAAAACAAATTTATACTCCCTGCGTCCCATAATATAAGAGCGTTTTTGACACTACACTAGTGTAAAAAACGCTCTTATATTATGGGACGGAGGGAGTATATCTCAAGGTGCTCTGAACCCAAATCTTTTCTTCATAAACATTGAGAAATTCTCATGAACAAAATAAGCTTGTGTCGGATAAAAAAGATACTATAAGAAAGTACACGAGATACAAGCTAACAAAATTATGTTTAGAATATATGCTAGCAAAACAACAACTGTACAAAAATATCATGGGCCAAATTGAATTCATATAGGCCACTAACTAAACTGAGAGGAACCAAACATGCATGGACTGAACTCTTCAGCAAAATAATATGTCTATTCAAAACTCTATATTTCCAGATTGTTTAGGATTATTTTAACTACTAGCAAAACACTGTTAAATAATAAGAAAAAGGAGATGCCATACCAATGGATAGATATATGTCTAAGAAGAAAAGATAGCTACCCAATTCAGATGGAACAGGTATGAGCCATAAATCGTGGATCTCATATACATGTAAATAAATCAATATGTACAAAGAAAATTCCCTTTGCAATAGGTAACATGATCCTTCAGTTCTCAAGTAAAAGAAAGCTTCTCTGTTTATAAATAAAAAACTATCCAATGGGGGCTACTGCTACCAACACTACAAAAAAAAGACACATCCATGACATTTTGGGCCGAACGAATTTTTTTCTGTCATACATATGACACTTCTATGACGATAATTGTGACAAAACCCGGTATCATCATAGATGTGGTGGGCTCCTACTTCTATGACAAAAAATTATGACAGAAAATGAGCTTTTCGTCTTGGGCGGGTCGGAGACGCAGCTGCATGACATTCTTTGGGCCGTCCATAACAGAAAAAACCGTGGTAGAAGCGAGGGTAAGGAAAATTTCAGGGAGTTCCCGGTTACGGTGGGAGGTCGGGGGCCGAGCGATGCGCGTTTCTCTCGTACACGTACGCGCGTGTGTGCGAGGCGTTGGCTTTAACTGAACCCGAGCGAGGCGTTGGGCTCTAACTGAACCCGCGCGATTGCACTGCAGGCTACGCGTTACTGAACCTGAGCGATCGATCGATGGCTGTTAACTGAACCCGATCGAGCGATTCCTTGGCTACTGCTGCTAACTGAAGCCGATCGATGCTGCCTCTGGATGAACAGTGAG
>NC_041380.1:560663964-560679771 GCF_002162155.2 Triticum dicoccoides | reverse complement strand
GCTAGATGAACAGTAGACGGTGGAGGGGTGCCCGTGGAGGGGTGGATGAACAGGACCCCGTGGTGTGGAGGGCAGGATGAACAGTAGACGGTGGAGGGGTGCCCGTGGAGGGGTGATTGAACAGGACCCCGTGTTGTGGAGGGCAGGTTGAACAGTAGCCGGTGGAGGGGTGGTTGAACAGTAGCCGGTGGAGTAGCGCGCGGTGGAGGCTGGATGAACAGGAGCCCGTGGAGGCTGGAGGAGGTCGACAGTGGATGAACAGTAGCTCGTGGAGGTTGGAGGGGGTCGACGGTGGAGATGAACAGTATCCCGTGGAGTCCCGTTTTGCGGTACGCCACACCCCTCCCGATGAACAGGACCCCCATTTCGACCGTAGCGCTCCAACACAAGTCCGTTTCCTCCGTTTTGCGGTACACCACATCCCTCCCGATCAACAGGACCCCCGTTTCGACCGTAGGAGGTCCGTTTCCTCCGTTTTGCGGCACGCCACACCCCTCCCGATCAACAGGACCCCCGTTTCGACCGTAGGAGGTCCGTCTCCTCCGTTGTGCGGTACGCCAGACCCCTCCCGATGCACAGGATCCAGTTTCGAACGTGGCCGGTCCGTTTCCTCCGTTCTGCGGTACACTAGGCCTCGTTTCCATCGCCTCTTCCATCCAAGCCCTCCCGATGAACACGACCACACATTCCTTTACGACCCAGTCGCGTTGCCTCCCGATGAACACGGCGCATTCCGTTGCCTCCCCATGAACACGACGCATTTCGTTGCCTCCCCATGAACACGACGATGACGCCGTTTTCTCCGTTCCGATCCAGCCATGTACACGAGCCCTCGTCGTACGTATGCGCGAGTAGGCGTTCGAGACCCCGCCCGTATGTACACATATGTGGCTGTATTTTCTTTCGTGCACCCTGGTCGCTGTACGTACGTGTACATGCTACGTGCGCGCCTTTACTACGACACGTGCGCGCCTCTACATCCACCAGTATATATGTACGTACACGTTCGCGACCAGAATGACAACGCTACATACGCTTCGACCAGGTGGGTCCCGACTGCCAGGCACTTCCTTGCATGCGAAGATATAGCTGGTGGGTCCCAGCAGTCAGGGTGGCGAAATACGGTGGCCCGTCCAGTGGGTCTCCGCTGTCAGGTGGAGGAATAATTATTTTGCATGTAATAAGGAGGCACTTCCTTGCTGCGGCTGTGGACCCAGCTGTCAGCCTCTCCACGTACAGTCCATGTCCGATGGAAGTCGTTCCTTGACCACGTTGACCACGCCGCGCCGAGAGCACCAGGGCGGTGGACGACGGCGACGCCTAGGAAGGGGACGACTGGGAGCTGGGGAAGACGCGGCAGTGGAAGCCCGTGCGCGCGGAGCGGAGTATGAGGGTTCACTGGTTCGGCTGTGGTGTGAGGCTGCCGTCGCCGCAGGGCCTGGCCAGCGGTGGGAATAGTAGGGGGCGGTGAGGCCTCCGTGGCAGCACAACCGGCCACGGGAGGCAGGAGCATGCGGCACGACCGGCGCTGCTTTGGGCGGCTGGAGCAAGAAGACCAGAGGTTGAAGAAGCACTACGGCCGTTGGATGGACATCATATGGTCAATGGAGCTAGAATCGTTCATATTGACTATGTTGACAAAGCCCTTCGTCCCCGTCAACTTAGTAGGCCCACAAGTCAGGCTCCCACCAAGGTGGGTCCCAGCTAGCCGGGGGAGTATTCATTTTTTTGTGCGTAATAAGGAGGCACTTCCGGTGGGTCTGAGCTGACAGCGGGGGGAACGTTTTTTTCGCGAAATACAATGGCCCGTCCGGTGGGTCCCAGCAGTCAGGGGGAAATGATTTTTTCTGCAAAATACTGGTGGCCCGTCCGGTGGGTCCCTGCTGTCAGGTGGAGGAATAATTATTTTACACGTAATAAGGAGGCACTTCCTTGCTGCGGCCGTGGACCCAGCTGTCAGCCTCTCCACGTACAGTCCACGTCCGATGGAAGTCGTTCCTTGACCACGTTGACCACGCCGCGCCGAGCGCACCAGGGTGGTGGACGACGGCGAGGCCTAGGAAGGGGACGAAGCGGAGCCGAGGAAGACGCGACAGTGGATGCCCACGCATAGAGGAGTACGAGGGCACTGGTTCGCTGCGGTGTGAGGCTGCCGTCGCCGCAGAGTAACAGGGGGTGTGGGTGAGTAGAGGGATGGCCTGGCCAACGGTGAGAGTAGTAGGGGGCGGTGAGGCCTCCGCCGCATCGCAGCCGGCCACGGGAGGCAGGAGCACGAGGCACGACCGGCGCTGGTTTGGGCGGCTGGAGCAAGAAGACCAGAGGTTGAAGAAGCACTACGGCCGTTGGATGGAAATCGTACGGTCACTGGAGCTAGAATCGTGCATATTGACTAAGTTGACAAAGCCCTCCGTCCCCGTCAACTTAGTAGGCCCACAAGTCAGCCTCACACCAAGGTGGGTCCCAGCTAGCAGGGGGTATTCATTTTTTGTGCCTAATAAGGAGGCACTTCCAGTGGGTCCGAGCTGACAGCAGGGGGAACGTTTTTTTTACGAAATACGGTGGCCCGTCGGGTGGGTCCCAGCAGTCAGGGACAAACGTTTTTTTCGTGATATACTGGTGGGCGTCCGGTAGGTCCCTGCTGTCAGGTGGAGGAATAAATATTTTTCGCGTAATAAGGAGGCACTTCTTTGCGGCTGCCGTGGACCCAGCTATCAGCCTCTCCACGTACAGTACACTTCCGATGGAAGTCGGTCGTTGACCACTTTGATCACGCCGCGCCGAGAGCACCACGGCGGTGGACGACGGCGAGGCATAGGAAGGGGACGACGCGGAGCCGGGGAAGACGCGGCAGTGGATGCCCACGCGCAGAAGAGTACGGGCGTTCACCGGTTCAGCTGCGGTGTGAGGCTGCCGTCGCCGCAGAATAACAGGGGGTGTGGGTGAGTAGAGGAATGCCCTGGCTAGCGGTGGGAGTAGTAGGGGGCGCTGAGGCCTGCGCGGCAGCACAGCCGGCCACGGAAGGCGGGAGTAGGCGGTCCCGCCGGCGCTGCTTTGGTGGCTGGAGCAAGAAGATCAGAGATTGAAGAAACACGACGGCCGTTGGATTGACATCCAACGGTTACGTCTGCTAGAATCGTATGTTGACGTATATAATATCTAAAAAAATCTTGCATACGCGTCAACTAAACAGGCCCGCAAGTCAGACCACTCCCTTTTTTTTAATAATTTATATATAGCTTGCAATTTATTGCAGTCGTTTTTTTGGTTGGCCAGGGCCAATTTTGCATATTTCTGTGGATTCCAAACTATTTTTAATACCGAAATGTCCAGCCATATTTAAAGTACTTTGAAGATATATTTAAATTAGGTTAATGCCCAGTGAAATAGGAATCTGAAAATGTGATAAAATTCAGAAATTATAAAGTAATTGCCAATTTGTCATCTGTTTTTATATTTACAACACATTTCATATTACTTTCAAGATTTGCAAGCATCTTGAAAGAGTTGCAGCCCATCAGGGCGTAGAAAAATAAGTAGGCCTGGATTGGGTATTCTTCAGAAAAAAAAATAAACGGGGCTCATTTTCACAAAGAAAAAATAGCTGGGCTGGTCACATGGTGAACATAAAATATAAGCCTGGGCTAGACGGGCCACAGCCCAGCTCAAACCCTGCTCCGTCTCAACAATACCAAAAAAAATACTGCTCGAGTAGTTACGTCCCAGGTGTCAGCCGATCTTGTGTTGTTCTCTTGTCTATTGACTATATACACTCATAATGTCGTGGGTCCCAGATGTCAAGAAAACACTAGGAGGAAGCATTTTATTTTTTCATACGTTGACGTGGTGGGCCTCTACTGTCATCCTCTCCACATACTTCTGTCGATTCCTGTTGTTTGTTGACCATGTTGACAACGCGAGAGGGTGGCGCCGCGGCGAGCGCACCAAAGCGCGCGGAGGACGTTAGCGTTAACGATTTAGGAGACGGTGGTGCAGCGATGCGTGCGCTGAGGCGCAACCAGCCGTGGGAGGCGGAAGCAGGCGGCCCCGCCGGCGCTGGTTTGGTTTTGGCGGCTGGATGAAGACAGGACTGAAAAAACACGACAGACTGTAAAAGCAGCAGGAGTACTTAACAACCTTAACTGAAACCAGCAGGGGCACTTAACAACCAAAGCTGAAAGCAGTATGAGTACTTATACAGGTTCAACCGTACAAAGCACGCCTCGAACAGTGCTACTTTGCCTACAGTTAACCAAGGTTGAGGCCGCCAAGCCCCAGGACAAGGCCCAGGCGCCACCCCATGCATCCACAACCTTCGGAAAGCGGCTTTATCTCGCAACGTGGTCAATAAACAGGATATTCGCTTTAGAGCCATGGAAAAGCATGAACATAATCTTCTGTCCAATTCTCCAAGATGGACGGGCCTTCATTATTTGAGACCACCCATGAATAAGTATCTTTTCACCTCCAAGAGAAATTGAGTAGGTCGATATAAACATCATGTTGTGACCAAGCGCAAGTCTGACCCGACCATGGTCAGGCATCTGTATAGGAACAGTAGAACTCGGCAGTTCCTGTTTCAAGAAGATCACAGCTGTAAAACTGTGTATAAGCAATAGTTTATGAACAACATATATAACAGAAAACAGCTCGTACCATAAGTTTCTCGACACAGTTGGACCTGTTCAACGAGTGCAGCAGTGGCACACATATCCCACGTGGCCTTCCACCATTGAAACGCCCACAAGGACCTCAAGACGATCAATAAAGTGTAGGAACTTGTGGATGTCGATCCAGTCAACTTCAGTGCCATTAGTAACAGCCGAGTTATTACAGAGTAACAAACGAGCATACTGCTTAACTCTAAAAAAACCTACACGTGCCACCAATTATAAGAAAATATTAGTTAGAAGTAGCATCTTCGTGAGAGATTCATTGCTACTTCTAAAGTTAAATTGTGATTAGTTAGACAAAATAGGTGGATTAAGAAGTAATCGAGGCAACAAGCAAGAACCAGATACAAAACTGTCATGGATGAACAATTGGAACGACGTCGGGGTGGAAGATCGCAGTGAAGATGAGACCAGGTTCTGCTATTTCCATCAACATTCGTGCGCCAACTTTCAGTCCGTAAAACTTGAGAAAGTTTATCCAAGTTCGGCTATAAAAAAAGCAGCAATCTTCTTGGTTCATGAACCCAACTCGGAACTTATATTCATGGCTTGTCTTCACTGTGACCATTAAACTAGTGTATTCAGTTATGGCAAGGCCGAGCATCGTGAGTACATGTGTTCTGGCAGAGAAAATAATACACTGCAGGAAAAATAATATGAGAACACAACATGTTCAAAAAAACCCCACCCTCCCGGATAGAAAAGAGGATTCTAGGAACATACTGTGCGTGTTTCAAAATGTTGTGTTAGGATGAGAAGGAACAAGTGTGGCGTCTCGCCGAGGGCGCAGAAACCTGTAGGGTACTCGCACTTTGGGCACTGCAAATGAAACACACTAGATTCAGTAGGAAGAAAAATGCATCAACGGCAGCGGCTGCCATCCTAGGATTACCTGCGACCAAGGGACTTGGGTTTATCGGGGATGGATGAAGAATTCGTACCTGGTTCTCCATGAGAAAGCCCTATGCAATCGCCGAGAGGGGGTTTTCTCTGAACAAGCAGACGAGGGAGAAGGGGATTCAGGCCCAGTGAAATATTGCCGCTTCGTCCGTCCAGCTTACTGCTAAAGCTGGAAGGGGGGTGTGATTTGACGGCTCATTGGGCATTACTGCGGCGCTACGACCGGGGTGTGTCTACCGTGAAGTTTTGCACTCTAATTTGTGCATATGGCACGTGGACCCCATTGCCGGTTGCCCCACATATCAGCGAAAGGAAGTAGAAAGACAGGAGTAACTAGTTACACATAAATATATCTTTTGACAGAGAGATACTCCCTCTGTAAAGAAATATACAAATCTTTTATATCATAGGCTCACCTTGCCGAGAAATATACTCCCTCTGCAACGCATGGGCATTATGGGGGTTCAACTTTTTTATGGGGGTTCAGCTGAGAATATAATACTCAGATAGGCTAACGGTTCTGGACTTTGGGCCGCAGGCCGACCCTGCATGTTTAGGGGCCCATGTGTTCTACCTCAGTGCTTTTCATATTGCGAGCGATCGGTACGGCGCTGGTTTTAGATGCTGTCGCAAGGCGAATACACAAAATTGAATAAAGCACGGTAGCTGTTGGAATGAAATCGAATGACAGTTCCTAACCAGCAATCAGAGTTGCAATTCTATCAACGATATACCATGTGATAAATAATACTGTCGTACTACTTATACACAGGACACTTGTTTTAGCATGCCAGATTATTACATCAAAATATCTCGGAGAATAGATCAGTTCGGCAGTTGCGTGCTGCTAATTTTAAAGTTGATTTGGACCAGCTCTCCTTGCCGAGAAAGTTTGATTTTGACATCATCCCCTACCGCAAGATATGATTTAGATTTGAACCTTGACCATCCTTTAGCATCAATCATCATGCGACCATCCTTTGTACTTACGGTATATTGAGCAGGTTCATTCACACCAAGGCTGCGCATGGTAAGAGAAACTTGGCCGCGGTCGCCCGAATTGTTGAACGACTCCCTCGTTGCTCTAGGAATTCTCTGTTTGCAAACAAGAAGACATACCCAAACAGTTAGATCAACACAGTGAATCATGTGAAACAACATGGAAAGAAAAAAGAACGAAGCACTTGGGTGGCCAATGCTTACCAAGAAGGTGGACATGTCGGTTTTTGTAAGGACTTTGGTATATGAAGTGCGAACTGCAGCCCAGTCTGTTGCCGGTGCAACTGCACGTGCCAGAGCAGATGCAAGTGCAAGTGTTAGTGCAAGTGCCGAAGCCGCTGCTGCCGCCGGAGATGGTGCTCCTTGTAGAGCTGATGCCGGTGTCGATGCCCGATCCTCCGGTAGATCAGACTGATCCGCTGACGCGGTCGGTGCCCAATCCTTAGCTGGATCAGACTGAGCTGCTGCCGCTGTCAGTGCTAGAGCAACTGCCGGTGCTCGATCTGTGCGAGACAACGGCGATCGTGTCTGGTCTGCTATGATCAGCTTTCTAACTTGACTAGGATCCGTGACCGTGATCTAGTTTTTTTTCTTCATTTCTTTTAAACGCGAGAAGGACTAATTGTGGCGTTTTTGTTAAACCAAACTGCAGTTCATCATAGGGATTCAGCTTGTACTCAGACAACAGACTGGTCCATTTTTTTCCAGTAATATAAGTGATGGACAGTGCCTTCGTTACTGACACGACATAAGAAGTGAAACCTGCAAAAATAGCCATCGTAGAGCAAACCAAACGGTTTATTCTGTGATGAATGTCACATGGCAAAACCTGCATCGTAAAATTGCAGGAAAAGAAAGAAAACATGACATTAAATCAATAAAATTTAGATAGTAAATCAATAAGATTTACTTGATGTGACACGAGTGAATCCTTACCAGGAAATCACTATGTTGAAGTACTAAATAGAAGATTGATCGTCCAACTACGCGTGGCATGCAGGGGCCCTACCTACTCCCACAAGCAGGACAGTCCAAAGGTCGTGACAAATCGTATGGACCGAACATCCATGGGACTGGAAATCCTGGTGGGTGCGATAAACCCTGCAATGCATACATATATTGGAGTGTAACCATAATTGATAAGCCGCCCTCACAAAAAATATGATCTGGATACTTCAAAATATACAGACTAAATTGAGTGGACAGACATTAACATAGACCGTTCTCAGGACTGACCACACATCAAAAGCGGCAGTACTAATAAACAATACAGGGTTCACAAATACAAATCAAGTACTGAACAATGGTACTTACTACAGACAAGCAAAGTTGCACTAACTAAACTCTGCAGATTATTTCTTGCCACCGACCTACGGGATGGACCCCGCATAAGTGACTAGGCCATGGACTTCGTGTGAGATGTCTACACGCACCATCACCATCTTGTCAACCTTGGAGAACCTAACAGAGTGGTCTTTCCACTCATAAACATGATGATGAAGACAGGTCGCATCAGATTTGTTGGGAAGCTTTACAAGAACCACACCCTTCGTAATCGAAGGCACAACCAGGAAATTGTTGTGGTCAAGTACAGCCTCGAGAACACGCCTGACAACAATGCTACAGGAATACACTAGTTCAGGACACGTGGCGACAAGGACACAGCAGCTGGATAGTTCAGCAGTAGAACTCATCATCAGGTCTTCCAGTTCACACGACATGACTTTGAGAACTTCATCTCCACCGTGGACCTGGTTCTAATTCAAACAGAAACCATATTTTATTACTACCTCCGTTCAGAAATATAAGATGATTTTCGATATTATACTCCATATATGACTACATATACGCACAGAAATGAGTGAACAAAGACACTAGAACATGTCTTCAAAGGCATGAGAGCAGAGGGATTACATGCAAAATCCATAGCACAAGTTACTGAGGCAAATATACCCTCTTAAAAGGTAGCATTGATGTTCATAAAGTACTCCCTCCGTCCCAAAATTCTTGTCTTAGATTTGTCTACATACGGATGTATCAAGTCACATTTTAGTATTAGATACATCCGTATCTAGACAAATCTAAGACAAGAAATTTGGGACAGAGGGAGTAGTTCAAAGTAATCTATAAGAAATCAGTGTCAACCTCTCGCATGTTTTGGTCAAAAGAGGAATTTAGAACCGTCATTTGGCACACAAAAATCACATGCAAGATCACCCAGAAAGTTGTACTACTAGTACTAGTACTGCGTGTTAGATGAAAAAACACGATCAAGATCGAGAAAAAGATCGCCAAGAAGAGATATTACCTGGACTTGCTTAATGAGGGATCCCGGAGAGGGGGGCTTGGATAGGGCGATGGCTTTGAGCTTGTCTGTGGTGGTCTCGGTGGGGTGCTTGCGCTTCTTCGTACCATGAGCCTCAACGGTTGTGGCTGGAGCCATAGACATCAGTTCGGCCGGTGCTCCAGCGCCCATCAAGAAACTGTCAAATAGAAATAAAAGAAAAGAAACCATAATCACAAACCCAAAAGAAGAAAAGAGAGGGAGTTATAGGATCAGTCTCGGGGTTGCAAGATCGGGCCTTGGCCAGAATCAACACCATTGATGTGCTCACCTTTCCTTCTTTGGGAGAGAAGAACAATGGCAGAAGCAGGTCGGGGTTTTCTTCAAGAAATGAGGAACAAGATGAGGCAAAAGCAAGGGTTGGGTAGAGAGGAAGCTGAGAGAGAAAAGTGAAATGATGGTTGCTTCATCCATCCAACTTACTGTTGGAAAGGAGGGGGTTTTGTGATTGGACGGCTCATTGGGCATTACTGCGGCGCTTCGATCAGGGTAGTCTACCGTCACTCTACTACGGAGTAATTTAGTGCATGGCTGGTGGACCCCGATGCTGGCTGTCCCACACGTCGGCGAAAGTGAGTAATTTAGTGCATGGCTGGAGGAGGATCCGCACGGTAGAGCGTGTTCACTGTTTTTTAGCAGAAAAAAATGATTACAGCAAGCGTTTCCACTTTTACGATGGAGGAGTGTGAAACATGGCAGCCACTTGAACATACACAGTGCTCCTACTACTAGGCATGTGCAGTGGTTCATACATCAGTACTACACAATCTTGTTGCTAGTGTAGTAAGATATGACAATAACAAATGATGTTGTGCGCATGTCAACTACTCCTATATGTAACATAGTACCGCTTTTTCGACTGTCCGGTCGAGAATGAATGGTGAGATCAATGTTAATAGGAATAGGTCCACAGTGCATGGAGAGTACGGTGCTACCCTACTCCACGAAACATGAACCATATGAAGCACGAATAGTGTTAGGTAGGGTGTATGAAGGGTGAACGGGATGGGAGCAACAGTTCCCTTCTTGACCCACTTTTGGGTGTTTGGCAGAGTGCATGAAGGGTGTATGAGTCCACACTAGTAGGTTGACAAAAATACACGAAGAGGAAACAACTATATTGAGATGAGAATGCAACCAAACACACCCACACTCTTTGTGCTACAGTGACTGATCTGCACCATCTGAGTTTGATCCAATGGTCATGTTGCGCCGAGACATGGACATGCCCATGCAGAGGGCCCCTAAACACCACCGAAGTCCCTCTGCTTCTCGAGGCGCACGATATTGGTGATGCAGGGTGCAACCGCCCGCAGAGTCCGCTCCCGGTTGACGGGAGCCAGCTCGTCAAAGACGGCGTCCAATGGCATGAATGGATTCCGGTGACGGAGCCCTGAAAGGATTTTCCTGGCAACGGCGAAGGCAACCCGCAACCCCTCCTTGTCCAGCTCAGCCTCCACCATCGCGCGGAGACGGCTTAGCTCCTCAGAGATATAGGTGAAGAAGGAGACCAGGTCAGGAAGCCGCAGCTCATTGAAGTCGACCGGGTGGTCGAACGGGTTTAGCCCGACGGCCGGCATTGTCGCATTGGCACGACGGTAGGCATCTCGCAGCCGCAACACGTGCGTGGCAACTTGGTTCACCAAGTGGCTGAGGCGATCCTGGACCTCGTCACGATCGGCCCACTTGCGCTCCAGCCGGCTCCCCTGACGGCCTAGCGTATCTCCCGCTTTCTGCAGCAACGCCGCCGACGCCTCGAGCATCTTTGTGGTGGATGCCTGCCGCTTTTGAAGCTCCCTGAACTCCCGCACATAACGGAGGAGCATGTCACTCCTCTCCTCCTTGAGCTCACGGAGCTCCACGTCCTTGGCCCTGAGCTCCGCATCCTTGGCATGGAGCTCCTGTGTCAGGAGCCTCACCTCGGACTCCGTGATCTGCTGCGCCGCCATGGCACCAGGTAGAAGCAATGGGGAGAGGAAGCAAAGGGGGCGAAACGGCTGAAAGGCAATGCAATCTATGGGAAGGCGGAGGGAGCAGGAAATCTTTTGGTTTTCACCACGGTAAAACACCAGTCAACGACTTCTCACATCAGGGAGCGGTGGGTTTTTACAGGCGGAGTCATCGTGACTAGTTGCTGCCGCGCCTGCTCCCATCAATCAAAAATTAAAAATCCTGCCGCGCCTGCTCCTGTCAATCAAAAAAATAAAAATCCTGCCGCACCCAAACACCAGAGCAACGCCGCGGTGGATATTTTATATTTACCTGCCGGCAAGTAGATAAAAAAAGGGGTGAAAAAACAAATGTGGCGGCGGCCTAGCTAATCGGTCGAACTAGCCCAACTAGCTAGCCACCGTGCTTCACTGATGTACTCGGTGGGAAAGGTGGTCTTTTGTGATTTGACGACTCATTTACTTGCTTCGGCGCTATGACCGAGGAGGACCCAGAAAACGCGCGGTAGGGCATCCCACGTCAGGAAGAATATATGCGTGCACCACCCGGGAGGACCCTGAAACCGCGCGGTAGGGTGTGCCACGTCTCGGCACGGAGGAAAAATGTGCGTGTACACCCCACTAGACGTAGTACCTATGGTTCGACCTCGGAACCCAACCAGTCGGTCGAAAACACCCCACTAGCCACACAGCTTCATCATGCAAACGTTGCACGGAGGATAAATGTGGTTAGCCCCGTCTCGACCAGCCACAACGTCTCTTGTTCTAGGCGATTCTTCTATTTTCCAAGCTTTTTTAGTTGTAATAACACCATGGCAAGCTAGCGCTGCTCTTCGTGTGTGCCCGTGCAAAGGTTAGACGATGGAGAGAAGAGAGATTGAGATCGCAGACCTGGGACCCACCAGTAAGTGAGACAATGGTCATGCACGTGTTGACGAGGCACTCCCTCTACTCTACTCAACGAAAGTATTGTATAAATAAAATCAAGTTATGGGACAAAGCCAACAACCGTTTGTTTTTTCAGGCTATCGACTTACGCTTTGTAGTCCAGGTTGCCAGTTCGAATCTCGTCTTTCAGATTTGTTAGTTTTAGGTCCAAATTTGATTAATGACAAGTCGGACCCCCGTGTGTTGTTCCGATATTTCAGTGTAGGATGGTTTTTTTGAACAAATACTTTGCGCGGTTAGACAAGTAATGGCACGAGTTACACGTATTTTGCAAGTTTACGAACAAAAATGACAGCGGCATAGAATATCACATCCACCCCGCAGCTTAGATACTATGGTGATACGAGTTTTTGCACCATTGGAAGTGAGATCCAATGGCTTAGGAGTAGTCTTTGTAATTATGCGCAATTTCCAAACTCTCCAAAGGTTTTTTTTGCAAATAAAACATTCAGGCCTCGTGTGTGCTGCTGCATCTTCGATCCAACGGCTCCCCGGTGCTCATATTAGGTGCTCCCCGTAGCTTAATTACCCGCTACGGTGATATGAGCATCTAGGTCATATGATCAGTGATCAGATGGCACATGCGTAGTACTTGTACTTTCTGCGCATTTCCCAAACTCTATCAGCCGTATATTGCAAAAACATTCAAACCTCCTATTGTGGGACGTTAGATGTCAGTGAACTCGTATCACCATAGAATCTACGGTGCGGGAGCACCTCATACTCTCCCGTGCGAGAAAACATAAGGTGCTATCGCAGCTTGGATGCTACGGTGATACGAGCTTGGAGGTCGTTTAATCTGAGATCCAATGGCATCTGAGCAGTCTTTGTGCTTGTAAGCAGTGGCCGAACTCTTTTGGGGCTTCTCTACAAAAAACCATTCGAACCACCGAGGAGGTGTTGGGTCACAAATCCAACACCTCTGAAGAGCTTGTATCACCAAAGCATCTAAGGTGTGGTAGCACATGATATTCTTACATACAGGAGAATATGATGTCCTCCTTCATCTTAGATGCTACGGTGATACGAGCTTCGAGGTCGTTGGATATGGGATCAAAGGGCATCTAAGTAGTTTTTGTACAAATTGTGTGCAATTCTCAAACTCACCAAGGTTTCCTGCAGAAATATTAAGACACGTCATGTGAGTTGCTATATCTCAGATCTACAAGCTCCAAGCAACTCGTATCGGCATATAGCATCTAAGATATGGGGGCACATGATATTCTCCCGGGGAGGAGATGTGGGGGTGCACAACCAATCGGTGGCTAGGAGGGTGGGGACAAATATAATCTAAACAACCCTAAACAGAGCTCCACAATTTTATCTAAGGTCGAGGGGTTGACCCCCGACAATCATAGCTCCGCCTAAACAAAACATTTGCATGTACTGTAGTAATAGACTTAATATTCATGTTTCAGTTTCATGTTCATTTTAAATATTGAACTGAGGACCATGGATGTCTTACATTTTACTCCCTTCGTTCCCAAATATTAGTTTTTTTTGAGGCTTCAAATGGATTGGCACATACGGATGTATATAGACATATTTTAGAGTCTAGATTCACTCATTTTGCTCCGTATGTAGTCACTTGTTGAACTCTCTAAAAGACTAATATTTAGGAATAGAAGGAGTATTTTTGAATTCGTGTCATACATGCATGGTTTGGAAAAATAGATGCACTATACTTATTGGATTGTTGTTGTGTTCGTGCGTGTGTGTGTCTCTGTGTGTGTGTGTGTGGTCATATGCTTGATACATACAAAGTTTTCTCACCTCCATATTGTTCATCTTTTAAATTTGAATTTGCACTGGAAAACTTACTAGGGATACCATGAAATGTGAAATCCACGTTGAGATCACTATATCACAAACTCACTCTAATTCAACAACTCGTCAAAAATCAATTACCACATTGAGATTAGTATTTGCAAAGAAAATACGGGTATTGTAATACACATAGATTCGTTCGGTAATTTAAAAGGTTCCTTTCGTATTCTCGAATGGTAGGACCCAACGGCGTACCAGCCAGACCTTGGCTCGTGTTGATCCTAAAAAAAGCGGGCTCGTGTCCTTCGGTGGCGTGCGTGGTACGCACATTGGGCAACCCCGTTACCCCAACCAGTCAAGCCTCGGCGTTTCAAGTCAAAATATCTGGCGGCCAGAATTCCAGCCCTAGGAAATTCCCCTCATGTCCCCAGTCCATAATGACGACCGATGAACAATGGAGGGATGCTTTAGTAACTAGACAACATTACCAACCGTGCCAAGCACGGTTCAATTCCCTCGGTCGCCGCTCGTCAAGGTCACCCGTCAACTGCATTGCCTAGTACTACTACTACTACACCAGGATGAGCATAGAATTGAGCCCGTTTGTTCGTGCCTAGTACTTGAGTTAATATATCAGGCAATGCACTGGTACGGAGGGATTATCCTTTTACTCTGCATATATAACTTGTCTGAAGTCTAACTAAGCAAAATGTTTGACCAAATCCTTTCTTAAGAAATACAACAGGACAGATGTACGGCTTGAAAATTTATTGCATGATGCAGGTTATGATATTGTTTCGAATCCTGAATCTTAAATTTCAGAAAATCCAAAAGTGAGCATAAATTCTTGAAACTAAGCATGGTCACGTGATATGGCACAAATATTACTTCGTAAGTTTTTTCTTCAATTTGAGACAAGTTGTTTATGACAAGTTGCACAAATGAAGAGCCAAGGTATTTTGGAAGAAAGACCTGTCACGTTAAGGCGAACGCTTTCACTATTGAAACTGTGGGCGTTTACGTGCCGCCACGAGTCCCCGCTTCTCATCGGCAATCGACAGGTGTCGTCCAAGCAAGCGTGTGAGTTGACAGGAGGCGTGCGAGCAGACCGCTGTGCCGGCTGTCAGGGAGGCGTGCGAGCAGACCGCTGTGCAGGCTCATCAGGAGGCGAGCCCTTTGACCAGGCTTCGCCGCCCACCGTCGTCCCAACTGCTCCCACTTTTAATGTCGCCGACGCCGAGGTTTAAAATCAACCCCGCACTACCCGGTACTCCATCCTTTCCGGTTTATAGGGCTTATCTCAAAATATTAGTTTTTCCATTTTATAAGGCTCAATTTTGTTGTTTCCCTTCACATGTTCAGATTCCAAGGTAAATTAAATCATTGCATGCAAGTATTAAGAGAAAATTGACCAATGCATGTAATTTATGCATGCATGCATTGCAATTAATGCATTGGTAAACATATTTTTTTGAGAAAAACAAGAGCATTAATTGGGTGCTTTTGCAAAATACAAAAATATTCCACCACTCACTATCTACCTTGGTTGGTGAGATTTTTGAATTGAGCCTTATAAACCGGAAAGGAGGGAGTATCGCTACAATCCTCTCTCTTCCTCTCCGATTCTCCTGTCGTCTACCTCCAACTAGCCTGACCTAAACGTACGCCATGCCGCATCACGATGGTCTGCTCTTAGTGTTCCAGTTTCCTGAGGAAGACACCCAGCCGGAGTCTCAAGAACATATGACGCTTTGGGACGAGCTTGAACTGGCCTTGCGGGAAGACGCCGCGCCTGTCCCCGCTCCCGTTCCGGCTCCCGTCGCCCTGACTGCGCCAACGCCCATCCCCGTGGCATTGATGGGCTGGGAGCCGCACATTGTCACCGAGCTTGATCCCACGGGGTTCCACGAGGTGCCCGCCGACTTTCACGCGCCCGTGCACCTGCCAGTGCATGCGCCTGTGCGTGCACTGACGCGCACGCCCGTGCACCTGCCAGCGCCTGCGCCTGCGCGTGCACTGACGTGCGCGCCCGTGCCGGTGCCCGTGCACAAGAATGTCTCTGTCGCGCCGTTGACAGCGCCTGTCCTCGCGCGGGTGCCAGTGCCCCCCTCAGCAGCATGGATGGCCGCCGTCGACCGCTTCCTTGCACCAACGCCAGTCGTCTCCTCCCGCCAGTCGACTCGCTCTGAAGTCCAGAACATTTTGGCCTTCCTTGAATCTAGGCCAACGT
>NC_041380.1:560649161-560663685 GCF_002162155.2 Triticum dicoccoides | reverse complement strand
GTAATCTAAATTTGCCATGAAAAACTTTCGGATTGCCATGCTTAAAATCCAAACGTTTATCATTTCCGTTTATTTTATATCGATCGTCGTATAATTTAAAGTCGAAGTCAGACTGAACGAAATGTATGGTTTGATCGATTGAATGTTCTGCTAGAGCCGTATCAAATTAAATATAAAACGTCATCAAGCCACATGTATTCCTTGTCATCCAACGACCTAGACTGCTTCAATGTCGAGCGCTCAACACGTTTAGCGTGCAGTTAATTTCATGCCAAAAATAGTGCTAATCACATGACAACACGCAAATAATATCCTAGTAGTTAATATCCGCATGCACTTAATATACATCCAAATTAACGTGCATTGCACGTACACACTGACTAGTGCTGCTAGTACGTGAAACTGGTGCAGTAACTTGTGAACGCGTCCAGATATGGTCAACAGCAACATCACCCACGAGTTCTTCCTGTTTGCCCGTGCGTCTAAACGCAGACGGGGAGGAGAGAGAGAGGGCACACATAGAACCCACCAGTAAGTGAAGGCGAATAGTACTAAAAATAATATTACATGTTATCCATTAATTAGGCTGTGGTAATATAAAAACATTATGTGAACAAAGGGGGTACAACAAACATTGCTATTCTACGTATGTTGCCTACTCTTAACGTGTGGCTTGAAGGCCTGGTCGCATGTTCGATCCTCATCCTTTATTTTTTTAATTTGTATATGGGTCCAAATTCGTTTCATGACATGTGGGCCCCTCGGTGTGTAGTTTGTACCACTTTAATTTGTGGGTCGAAATTTGTTCCATTCTAAGTGGACTATCGGTGTGTAGTTCTGTAGCTTATTTATAATAATTAAAGAGAATAACATAGTTTTTTCAATAATACCATGGTGCGACATTGAAGGTGAGAAAGGACGTGCGAGAGAGCGATAACCGAGCCAGAGGGAAATCAACTAGGGTAGTTGCGTGGGTTGCAACGGTGTTTGGAGTAGTTGTGGGCCGAATGCTATGAAAATATAATCTAAACCGACCGGAATAAATGCCTACACAAATTAATCCAAGGTTGGAGTGCCCCTCGCAATGTAAATAGCTCCGGCTTTACGAGGGATGGAGAGGTAGTAGCTTCAATGCGTGGAAGATACGGTGTGAGAAAGCGAGGTCAATTGAGAGACATATAGATAGAGAGACAAAGTGAGTATGGTCCGACATTCATTGAACAAATATATATGCTCTGGAGAGATATTGTCCGATTGAGCTTTTTGGCAAGGGTGAGGGCTGTAAGATAGAGCTTGAGAGATGATCCGGTCACAGGCGTGTAGATATATTTTGTGCGTGGGAGGAAGCAAGGTCAACCGATCACATAGGGTCGCCGTTAGATCGAAAGAGTGAGACGGGTTGGAGAGAGTGACCTAGATAGACGATGTGCGTGAGAGAGTATACAATGTGAATAGGTCGAATTGGGCTCAAACATGGTGATATATCGTTTTTGTCCGAGAAAGAGCGAGGTCAATCGATACATACGGAGAGAGAGAGAGAGAGAGAGAGAGAGAGAGAGAGAGAGAGATTGAGTGAGTGAGCGTGGCCCACCATGAGGTCGAGAGAGTGGTGGTGGCTTGGATGGACTGACCTAGATAGACAATCTGCATGAGAGAGTATAGAGTGTGTCGATCGAGGCCCGAATAGGGAGATATATCATTTGTGTGTGAAAGAAAACGAGGTTAAACGAGACTCGGATAAAGAGAGCGAGATTGAGCGAGTGTGGCCCACCGTGCGGAAGAAAGAGTGAGACAGTCTCGAGGGAGTGACCTAGATATACAACGTGCGTGCGTGCGCATGCACAAGAGGTTGGGGGCTAGATAGGCAATGCATGTATTTAGCGCGAGAGGGTGAGAGGGAGAGGGGGGGAGAGAAAGAGCTCGGCATGGGGTGCAATGGCGGGTGTGTGAGGTAAATACATTTGGTAACAGAGTGGAAAAAGGGGTTGTGTAGTTGAGAGACTTAGAGATCGAAACATGGAGAGAAAGAATGAACGTGTGTTGGAAACCGATAGCTTCCTAAGGTGGTTAGGAGAGGAGGATTGACCGATACAGGGAGTATGTAGCATTTGTGCGGGGGGTGGGGGGGGGGCTAAAAACAACATTTGAATATACGTAGTACGAGACTTAATATCGATGTTTCAATTCGGTGTACATTGTAAGATTTGAACCGAGGACCAGACATACGGGTAATTATTTCGAATTCGTGCCATACTAAGTTTCGAAAAGTTGACATTGACTTAGTTTGTTGTGCTATTTTGTAGGTCATATGTTTGAATCCATCCAAAAGTTTTCTCATTGCCATGCTGTTCATCATATATAGATGAATTTGTATTAAAAAGTAGTGTGAATACAGTGAAGTGCGAAATCCACGTTAGAATTGGAGATCGCTACGTGACACACACTCTAATTCAAATAACTAACTACGTGACACACACTCTAATTCAAATAACTAATTATGTGAGACACACTCTAATCCACGTTAGTGTGGGTACTGTTTTGATTTTTTTTTTCAAATAACTCCTCATTAATTAATTTATAGTACCCCCTCTGTTCACTTTTATAAGACCTTGAAGACATTTCAGACAATGTGCAAAACAGTTCATTTTAAGTTGTTTGAAACGACTTACAAAAGTGAACGGATGGAGTATCTCGTTTCGAATGACTAATTATTGCAAGGAAAACACGGGCATGGTAATACATACAGATTAATTTGCAAATGAAAGAAGATTCGTTTGCATTCTCAAATGTAGGCGCACCAGGCAAACCAGGGTCGTGTCGGGGTGAGCGCTGCTTCGGTGCCTTAAAGGCAACTGCCTTTGGGTCACTAAGATGTGGGCCAGCCACCTGTTGGGCCCATATGTCATGGACAGAAAGGCAGGTGCCTTAAGGCACCGAAGCATAGTCCGGTCGGGGTGGTCGCGTGTGTCGGACGGACGCGTAGCACCCAGCCACCCACCCCCCCTCCCCCCAAAAAAAGGATGACGACAATATAAGTTCGCGCTTCCATGTTTCAGATTGAAATATCTGGTGGCCCCAATTCCAGCCCTGCAAAATCTCTCTTCTCCACTGTCCCCTTCCGCGTCCAGATTGCTCAAATCCCTAATTCGCCGCCAACCCTCGAATCGCCCCTCGTCTCGTCTCTTTCCCCACCGTTCCCCACCTCTGTGCCCGACGACGACGACGAAGACGACGGTCGCGCTTCACCACCGCACCGGAGCTACCTCATCTACGCCCTCGTCCATCGCACCGGGTGGTCCACCGACAACGTCGGCCGCCGCAACCGACGTGCCTCACAGACACTGAGTTCCACCGCATCACGTGCGCTTCACCGATGCCGTCTCCCAGCTCGCCGGGGCTACTTCACCGAGCACATCGTCGCACCTCCGCCCCCCGAGGCCGTTGGGGCTTCACCAACGGTCTCGTCCACCGCATCGTAGCGCTCCGCTGCCACTCAAGATCTGCATCCGTGCGCGGCCAGCCAACGCTAGCGCATCACCCTCAACGGCTCTGAAGTGACCCGCACTCTAGCTAGGCGAGCATGCCCAAACGCCGGCCCGAACTAGGTATCCACACATCACTCCCTTGTGCACTGTTCCGACGATGTTTGGATATCCTTTCACTGCTCTCTTAGCTTACACGCCTATGCAACTCTGACCTTAACTCTTATTTCTTCTGGAGATATCATCTGAAACAAGCAAATCCATATTTTAGCGAAGCATGACGGCGCTACGGGATCTGGTACACATCCTGCACACCCGTATAACCTTGTAAGTATCTGTCCTCCGGTACAACATCAAGGTCGATTCCTCTTATTTGATCAACCATTCGCCGTGTCAAAAATGCAGAGGGGGATGCAAGGAGCACAAGGCCTGCACATCCAAGCAAGTGGTAATATGGACTTGTACATGGAACATCCCAAGCGCAAGCAGAGCTGCAGTGAGCTTGTACAACGAGCTAGCGTAAGTCCCTGCATTTCATTTAATTCGTACTGGCATTCGTGTATGATTTGTGTGCAGTGGCTGATCCACGAATTCAAGTTACCAGGGCGAACATTTAACTTAAAAAATACGAAGGCACTTGCACTCCGGAAATCAACATAACTTGAGAAATGTGAAGCTACATGCACTTTGAAAACCAGCTAATGATCCAAAGTAGTTCAGATTATAAACACTAAATGATGCAAGCACCAAAAAACACAAAATGCAACATGGTGTACAAGGACTACAAACATGGTCTATACCTGCTTGAATTATTCGTTCTCTGGCTGAAAATATCAAAGTGTAATTGCACGTATAACCAGTGCGCAAACTGCATATCAATATATCTATCCTGCACAAGTATGCCAATAGTTTCAAACAACAGATTAGAAAAGTATTTATGCTATGTTGTCATGACACGGGGACTTTCTGGTAGATGGCCTCGACGTTTCCTCAAGCTATGAAAATGCACTATAATTTGCTTGTCATCAATGCCTGCAAATCTCTGTCTCTCTCAACGTAGTAGATCATCATTAGACACTAAATCCTTCAATGAGCTTGCAAAATGTTTGCATTAGATCCCTCATTAGACACTATATGTTCATCACCAGGAGCATGTAAAATGTTTGCATCAAATCCTTCATTAGCAGTCTGTTCATTAGACACTTTAGGCTCAAGAACAACATGAGCTTGTATGTTTGCACCGGAAACTTGATTAGATACATCAGATTTAGTCAGTTCCGTATTGATTGGGGGAGTTATAAATAAGTAAAAATTGGTTTCATTTTCTCATAGATTCCCTACATACAAGCAGTTTTACAACACCGTCAGGTTTAACTATTGGCCAGAAATTGAAGAGTTGAATTAGATATAATCAGGGATGTGATGTATCTGCTCGTTGCACATGCTACTCTTACAATTAGTGACTGTCCGTTTGCGCAAGCTCGATGCCATGCCCGTGCTGCCGCCGCTGCCTCCCACGCAGGCTACACCTAGGGTTGGATCTTCATCTTCTTGTCCTTCCATTCGCTTGAAGCCCGGCGACCGCCCTCCAACGAGGGCGCGAGGAAGTGCTATGTCGGTCTGTCCAGCGGTGGCTAGGTTAGGAGCGAACCAGACTGGAGGCTGGAGCGAATGAATTGGGATTTTTCCTGCTGTCGATTGATATGGGAGGCGCTCATTTGGGCCGCGAGCCTGCTATAGGGCCTGCCTTGCACTTATGTTATTGGCCCATCCAAATTGAAACATTTTTCTTCATTTTTTACATTGCCTGCTCGTGCGTTGGGACGAACAAAACTAGCTTGGGCCAACCTGAACGACTCAAACTAGATGCACACTTTCCAGCCACCTGAGGCGGCCGCCCATACCAAGCCCCTATGGTGGCGTCGCCCCTTTTTGCGTGTATGATTGGATATTGAAAAATATTCCATTGGCGCTTTTGATTTACCAACAGAATGGTTGAATTGCTTGTTTCTATGAACTGAGTTCGCCAATAATGTGAAGGATGCCAGTCTTTTCATCCTATATTAGATTGCTTAGATCTCGATATGCCAAAAGTAATCACATGAAATATACAGTAAAATCCAGTATAATGTGTTTGGCTACAACTAGTCTGACTACACGTCCTCATATAACATATCAAGGACGCACCATCTTACCAGATTAACCATTCGACTTACCCATGCAGTGTGGGAAGAAAGAAGTATTGGGACTGCGTATCCAAGCAATTGATGCCATGGAATCCTTCCTACAACCTTGTAAGCGAAAAACAAGTTGCAGTGTGCCTGTACAAAGAACTAGCGTAAGTTCAGTTACCTGCTTCTTGGAATTTTAGTTAGCCACTTATTGCAAAATTGTTCAATTACGTTGCTTGGCTTAATTTAGTTTGCTAGTGATTACATAATGGCACGCCCTGTTAATCATATCGTAGACTGTGCCTATCTATGTGTTTGATACTTATTGTTAAGAATTATCTGTTTGCCTTAACTTAAATATCTACTTGTTTGTTTAACTGCTTTGCTGCTGCAAGAGTGGGTTACAATGATGTTAATAACTACTTTTCATCATCCAATTGAAACTCTTTAATTCCTTGTTTGTTTAACTGGTTTGCTGTTATAACTCCCAGTTGAGATGTTTTGCTAACTTCAACTTTTCTGAATCCAATCAGAACTTTAATGGCAAAACAGGTTAGCCCAAGATCAAAGAGCAAGGTCCCCATGGACATTGCATCATCCCACAGTAGTGGCACCGTCCCAATCGTGCATTATGAATTGCCAACTGCTGATGCTCTAGAGGCTAAACTAGTGGTAGAAAGAGATTCTGCTTCTGCACTTAGAGATGAAGTTGACATGTTGAGGAAGCAAACAGCACAATCACAAGCAGTACTTAAGACAACCATTAAATATTTGGTGGATTTCAAAACGAAGCAAGCCGAGACTGACCAGATTGTTAAGGTCCTGAAGGAAAAAAGGAAATTAAATTCCCACTTGGTAAATCATAGGTGAAATGTTCTTTCCATAGTTGAATAACCTTTGTGTTGTCTATTCATGTAATCAATCAAACCATTTGTTTTAGAGATCATGTAATAATTGTTTTTTTGTTTTTTTGTTTGTAATTTTATTTGAGCACAAGTCTGTATTAATTGATAAGACTCGGAGACATTTCATTTGGATTGCTGTGCCAGACCTACAAATATGCCAATCGGGCTGAATGTGCATTCAACAATAGTATTATAGATGGACCATAAGTGGCACGCATCGGAAAGGGCCAAGATGCTGGCTAAAAAAAGGATGCTGTTGTAGCAAAAAAAAGTACAGCGGCCTGGCTTATGTATGTTAGTTGATATTATTGATCCATATACTCTATAAGTGTTTATATGTCTGTTAGTTCCGTACATTCTTGGTTGATTGACTTGGTATTTGAATCTTGATACATCGCTTGTGTACATATCTAAATGGGAGTACACATTATGCTACATGTGACATTTGAGTTGGACATGAAGTGTTCCAAATATTCGAATTCACCTTAAACTGGATTCTAGTTTCTAAATTTGAGTATCGGCATTTGTAAACCATATTCATATATGACAGTGGAATACATCTTCGTCGTCCTTTTGAAGATATATAAAAACACATAGAATGATTTATAAAGATTCATATAGGAATACAAAATGGATTCGAATTTAGTTGCCAGGGTAAAGGTGGATGCTTATTGTCCCAAAATTCGAAAGAAACAGCAAAATCTCCACACCCACATCGGCTGCCCAAAGCCAAGTGTTTGGGAGATGGAAATTACTGTCTACCCATTACACGGACAATCCATCGGCCCGATTTCCACTGCTCTAAATAGGGGTAGGTTAGTAACTTCAATTAGACGTGACACGACCGCCTCTGAGCCCATTCCGACACGGTGGGCGTCAAACATGGGCGGCAAAACTCATTTGATTCAAGCTTGTCCGAAAGACCTCTGTTTCTCCCTCCATTCCCCATTCATACACGGTGGGCGGCAAAACAAACTCTCCTCGTCCCAAATAGATGTAGGCTAATATTTTAAATAGGGGCAGATGTGTAACTTCCATCAGACGTGACACAACCGCCCTACCTATCAGCCCCGTTCATACACCGTGGGCGCCAACCGTGGACGGCAAAACACCCTATCCTCGCCGAAAATAGTTACCGGCAAATATTTGGGAGATGCGAGATTACCGTCCTATCCCCAACCGACGAGACGTCCAAATTTGAAACGGGGGATAAGTTCGTAACTTTCCCATATTTCAGACAGGCGCGTCCCAAAAACATGGTTCCCCGTACCTCTCGCTCCATTTTCCCATTCATACACCGTCCGTGCTAGAACACCCCATTCCCACACCAGCCTCCGTCCGCCACCCCATCCATCGCCACCGTCCTCCACCATGCCGGAGCGCCTACCAAGACCGCGTCGTCCACTGCTAGAGATGGACGTTTCTCATCCATGGAGACGGACCAATAGCCTTGCATCGCGTCCTCTCGCTTCATCGGCGCCGTCGTCCTCTTTGCCGGGGCCGCTCACACGACCTTCTCTTCCACCGCAACGGGACTTATCCCCCGATGCACCCGTCTACCATCACAGATCTGCTTCAATGCCACCGACAGCCATCGCACCCCCGATGCCTACACGGCGCCGCAAGAGAGGTGGTACTTCATATCTCCTCAACTTTTTGATCTCAACCAGAAAATAGATCTTAACTTGGTTACTCTACTTTCTTTTCAGCTCTTAGAATTTAGTTCTTAGTTCGAAGCAAACAATGGATGCTAAATATCATTTCTCCGGCTTGCAGCTTCAAATCTGCCATGGCACAACCATAATACGGTTTAATTGATCATGCTTAGGGTTTAATTGATCATGTTGGTTCCGTGGTGGTTTCTTTAATAGAAATCAGAGGGGAAACCCTCTTTTGCTAAAAAAAATATGCTTAGAGTTTCCCCCTTTTATGATCACTATACGATCAGAATACGTGCTTCATGTCATAATAACACTACTCCACCCATCAAGCTAAACAAGCTTAGTTGTTCAAATACGAATCTGATATTATTAAAACAGAGTTGTTTAATTGGTCAGCTAAATGTTCCTAAATTAGTTTTGAAAATGCATGTTCGCCGCTCGGGTGTGTATCTCTGTGTGTGGTCTGGTCAGCACGGTTGGGGAGGTGAACTTTGCATATGTAGGGGTTTATAGGGAGACACTCTCTGAGTTGAAACCGCAATGCATTCCATAGATAATCTGACTACTTTTTATGTTTTCATGAATCTCAGATTCTGAACAGCATCATAATGATTATGAGCTTGCACGCATGAAAAGAATAAAGCAGAACAATGCCATGGCTGTCAAACTTGGCATTAAGGGACTAAAATCAAGTCTGGATGCACTAGTAGAAAACAGGGCTTTGGTCCAGGCCGAGTCAGCCCATTAGTCCCGGTTCAGTCCAGAACCGGGACCAATGTGGGCATTGGTCCCAGTTCGTGAGCCCAGGGGGCAAGCCGGGCCACGTGGGCCATTGGTCCCGGTTCATCTGGACATTTTGGTCCCGGTTGGTGGGATGAACCGGGACCAATGGGCCTCGCTCCTGGCCCACCACCATTGGTCCCGGCTGGTGGCTTGAACCGGGACCAAAGGCTCCCCTTTAGTCCCGGATCAAGTCACCAACCGGGACCAATGAGGTGCCTATATATACCCCTCGCTCGCGAGCAGAGCACCCCAGTGCTCTGTTTTTCTCTGGCCGAGGGGGAGAGGGCTTGGTGGTGCTCTAGCTCACCTCCTATGCACACATGGTGTTCGATGGAATGCCCGAGCCACACTACTTAAGCTTTCTCCTCTCCAAGCTCGACCTCCAAGCTCCATTTTCCATAATATTTGTCTTGGTTTAGCGGTCCGTCACGCCCCATCCCCGTCTTCACCGCCGTCGATCACCCGCGCCGAGCTCATCGCCGGCACCACCGTGGTGAGCCTCTTGTTCTTATCTTCTTTCTGAAAGGAAAAATATTCTTACTTGTATGTTTACATAGATACTTGTATAATTTTCTTACTTTTATTATTACATCTTATATAGTGCGATGGTTTTGGTATCCGCCCCCGTCGGCCCTCGTCCTGTCTATGATTCAGATGTGGTATATATATTATCTTTATAACTATTGGTTCATTTATTGTTTATGAAAATTATGCCGACCAACGTGACATAGATTTTATTTATGTAGGATGTATGTGAATCGGAAATGCCAACCGACCCTATTGTCGAGAGGTTAAATTTAGTTGAAGAAGAAAACAATTTGTTGAAGGAAAAAATAAAAAAAATTGAGGAGGAGAAGATGATATTGGAGTTGCATGTTGCGGATCTCGTCGATGATCACAAGATCAAGATGGATGCAATGCGCTTGAAGATTAGAAAGATTAGAAAATATGCCATTCATACCGAGGCTTGGTATCATTATGCCGTTGGATCAATTGTTACCTTGGTTGCGATTATGATCGCATTTGTTTTCGCATTGAAATGTTTTACATAGTTTCAATGTATGGTTTAATTAATTAGATGCTCTAGAGAGCTATATGTTGTTAGATGAGAACTATGTATGCACTTTGGTTTTAATGTGATGATGAACTTCTATTAATTTGGACACTTAATTATATATAATGCACGGAGATGAACCGGCAATGGATGTACGGTGATAGACACACCCACGAGTACATTAAGGGCGTGCACGAGTTTCTCGATGCGGCTGAGGCAAACAAGCAGAATGGTTTTATGTGTTGTCCATGCACTGAATGTGGGAATACGAGGTCTTACTCTAACCGGAAAATCCTTCACTCCCACCTGCTTTACAAGGGTTTCATGCCACACTATAATGTTTGGACGAGGCACGGAGAAATAGGGGTTATGATGGAAGACGGCGAAGAAGAAGAGTACGATGACAACTATGTGCCCCCTGAATAAAGTGATGCTGCAACGGGGGGAGCTGGTGAAGATCAAGAGGAACCAGACGATGTGCCCAATGATGCTGCAACGAGTGAAGCTGCTGAAGATCAAGAGGAACCAGACGATGTGCCCGATGATGATGATCTCTGCCGGGTCATTGTCGATGCAAGGACGCAATGCGAAAGTCAAAAGGAGAAGCTGAAGTTCGATCGCATGTTAGAGGATCACAAAAAAGGGTTATACCCCAATTGCGAAGATGGCAACACAAAGCTCGGTACCGTACTAGAATTGCTGCAGTGGAAGGCAGATAATGCTGTGGCTGACAAAGGTTTTTGAGAAGCTACTAAAAATATTGAAGAAGAAGCTTCCAAAGGATAACGAATTGCCCGACAGTACATACGCAGCAAAGAAGGTCGTATGCCCTCTAGGATTGGAGGTGGAGAAGATACATGCATGCCCTAATGACTGCATCCTCTACCGCGGTGCATACAAGGATCTGAACGCATGCCCGGTATGCGGTGCATTGCGGTATAAGATCAGACGAGATGACCCTGGTGATGTTGACGGCGAGCCCCTCAGGAAGAGGGTTCCTGCGAAGGTGATGTGGTATGCTCCTATAATACCACGGTTTAAATGTTTGTTCAGAAACGAAGAGTATGCCAAGTTGATGCGATGGCACAGTGAGAACCGAAAGAAAGATGGGAAGTTGAGAGCACCCGCTGACGGGTCGCAGTGGAGAAAAATTGAGAGAAAGTACTGGGATGAGTTTGCAAAGGACCCAAGGAATGTATGGTTTGCTTTAAGCGCGGATGGCATTAATCTTTTCGGGGAGCAGAGCAGCAATCATAGCACCTGGCCCGTGACTCTATGTATGTATAACCTTCCTCCTTGGATGTGCATGAAGCGGAAGTTCATTATGATGCCATTTCTCATCCAAGGCCCTAAGCAACCCGGCAACGAAATTGATGTGTACCTAAGGCCATTAGTTGAAGAACTTTTACAGCTGTGGAATGGAAACGGTGTACGTACGTGTGATGAGCATAGACAGGAGGAATTTAACCTTAAGGCGTTGCTGTTCATGACCATCAACGATTGGCCCGCTCTCAGTAACCTTTCAGGACAGACAAACAAAGGATACCACGCATGCACGCACTGTTTAGATGACACTGAAAGTATATACCTGGACAAATGCAGGAAGAATGTGTACCTGGGCCATCGCCGATTTCTTCCGACCAACCATCAATGTCGAAAGAAAGGCAAGCATTTCAAAGGCGAGGCAGATCACCAGAAGAAGCTCGGCATGCGCACTGGTGATCACGTGCTTGCTATGGTCAATGATTTACACTACATAATCTTTGGAAAGGGTCCCGGTGGACTAGCTGTTTCGAATGACGCTGAGGGACACGCACCCATGTGGAAGAAGAAATCTATATTTTGGGACCTACCCTACTGGAAAGACCTAGAGGTCCGCTCCTCAATCGACGTGATGCACGTGACGAAGAACCTTTGCGTGAACCTGCTAGGCTTCTTGGGCGTGTATGGGAAGACAAAAGATACACCTGAGGCATGGGAGGACCTGCAACGTTTGCACGAAAAAGACGGCATGCCTCCGAAGCAGTATAAAGGTCCTGCCAGCTACACTCTTACGAAAGAAGAGAAAGAAATCTTCTTTGAATGCCTGCTCGGTATGAAGGTGACGACTGGCTTCTCGTCGAATATCAAGGGAATAATAAATATGACAGAGAAAAAGTTTCAGAACCTAAAGTGTCATGACTGCCACGTGATTATGACGCAACTGCTTCCGGTTGCATTGAGGGGGCTTCTATCGGAAAATGTCCGATTAGCCATTGTGAAGCTATGTGCATTCCTCAATGCAATCTCTCAGAAGGTGATCGATCCAGAAATCGTACCAAGGCTAAGGAGTGATGTGGCGCAATGTCTTGTCAGTTTCGAGCTGGTGTTCCCACCATTCTTCTTCAATATCATGACGCACGTCCTAGTTCATCTAGTCGACGACATTGTCATCCTAGGGCCCGTATTTCTACACAATATGTTCCCCTTTGAGAGGTTCATGGGAGTCCTAAAGAAATATGTCCATAACCGCGCTAGGCCAGAAGGAAGCATCTACATGGGCCATCAAACAGAGGATGTTATCGGGTTTTGTGTTGACTTCATTCCTGGCCTTAAGAAGATAGGTCTCCCTAAATCGCGGTATGAGGGGAGACTGACTGGAAAAGGCACTCTTGGAAGAGACTCAATAATATGCAGGGACGGATATTCTTGGTCTCAAGCAAACTACACAGTTCTACAGAACTCTACCTTGGTAACCCCGTATGTCGATGAACACAAGAACAGTCTGCGCTCCAAACACCCGGAGCAGTGCGACGACTGGATTACATGTGAACACATCAGGACTTTCAGCAGTTGGTTGGAAACACGTCTCAGAGGTGACAACACTGTTTGTGATGAGTTGTACTTGTTGTCCAGGGGACCATCTTTGACTGTATTGACTTACAAAGGATACGAGATAAATGGGAATACATTTTACACGATCGCCCAAGATCAAAAGAGCACCAACCAAAACAGCGGTGTCCGCTTTGATGTAGCAACCGAGAGCGGAAAGGACACATATTATGGTTACATAGTGGACATATGGGAACTTGACTACGGACCTGATTTTAAGGTCCCTTTGTTTAAGTGTAAATGGGTCAATCTGTTAGGCGGCGGGGTACAGGTAGACCCACAGTACGGAATGACAACAGTGGATCTGAAAAATCTTGGGTACACTGACGAACCGTTCGTCCTAGCCAATGATGTGGCACAGGTTATCTATGTGAAGGACATGTCTACCAAACCGAGAAACAGAAAAGATAAGGAAGCGAATACATCATACGATGAGCCAAAGCGCCACATAGTTCTTTCAGGAAAAAGGGACATCCTGGGAGTGGACGGCAAGACAGACATGTCTGAAGATTATGAAAAGTTTCATGAAATTCCTCCCTTCAATGTCAAGGCTGACCCAAGCATCCTGATAAACAATGAAGATTATCCATGGTCACGGCGCAATAAGCAAATGACACAAGCAAAGAAAAAGTGAAGACTTTCTCCCGCAATTATTATGATGTAACCCACGAACATGCTACCATTGTCCGTTTTGTACATGCACATGCTATGTGGGTGAAATTATGATACCATGCCAACTTTCAACTTTTTCAGAGTTCATTTGAAATGCTTTCATGTCTTATGGTTCGGCCCTCGTAATACCATGACCATTAGTCCCTGGCCCATGCCAACTTTCAACTTTCAACTTTCTAAAACTAATGGCACTAACAGAAAGTTTATAATTTTGATCCTCGCCCCTGGCCCATGACCATTAGTCCCGGTTTGTGCCACAAACCGGGACTAAAGGGTTGGTCCTCATTGCGGGCAGAGTTTAGTCCCACCTCGCCAACCGAAGGGGGCTCACACCGGTTTATAAGCCCTTCCCTCTCTGCCTTGTTGAGCTCCTCTCGAAGTGAAAATAGATGCCCTAATAGAGAAAAGTTTAACCTAAATTCATAGTGAATTTCTTTGAAATTCATAGAAATTTACTAGGAATTTAGGTTGAATTTTCTCTATAAGCGCATCTATTCTCATTTTTAGTAAGTTAATCACAAACTAGTGATTCAAACAATTTTCAAAGAATTCAAATTTTAACTATTCAATTTTGAAAACTAATGGCACTAACAGAAAGTTTATAATTTTTCTAAAACTAATGGCACTAACAGAAAGTTTATAATTTTGCTAACCTAAAAGCAAACAGAATTAAAAATTAAAGCAAAAAACAAAAGAAAATAAATAATGCAAAAAACAAATAAAAAAATAGGAAAAAACTATTTTTATAGTAAAGTTAATCACAAAATCAAATAAATAAAGCAACAAAGAAAACTAAAAAACTAAAAAAGTGTTTTCAAATTTGAAAACTAATGGCACTAACAGAAAGTTTATATTTTTTCTAAAACTAATGGCACTAACAGAAAGTTTATAATTTTGCTAACCTAAAAGCAAACAGAATTAAAAT
>NC_041380.1:560647278-560647941 GCF_002162155.2 Triticum dicoccoides | reverse complement strand
ACCGTCGCCGCGCGCCGCCGTCCCCTGCCCCGACGCGCGCCGCCCCTGCCCCGTCGCCGTCGCCGTGCCGCCATCCCCTGCCCCGACGCGTCGCCGCCTCTATGAGCACCGCACGTCTGCCACCCCCACCGCTGCCGTGCATTTTTTTATTATATATGCTATTTTTTACATGTTTTTAGATTTTCATATATATATGTGTATGTATGTATTTTTTAGATATACGTATTTTTTGATGTATGTTCATATATGTATGTATGTATTTTTTACATGTTTTTTGTATGTATGTATGTATTTTTTCAATTGTAATGATGTTTTAAAAAAAGTTTAGGTTAGTTTCATTTTATCTATATATGTTCTCTGATTTAGTACATTTTAGGTTAGTTTCATTTTTAAAAAAGTTTTATATATTTAGGAAGAAGGAATATAAGGAGGAAAATGTTTTATATATGAGGGTCGAGAGGGGGTCGACGGTCGAGAGGGGGTCGAGAGGGGGTCGTCGAACATGAGAGGAAGAAAAGGATAGAAAAAGAAGAGGAAGAAGAAAAAAAGAGAGGAGAAGAAAGAATAGAGGAGATCTTCTCCTCTATTCTTTCTTCTCCTCTTTTTTTTCTTCTTCTTCCTCTTTTTTTATCGGGAACGAGGCTCGTCGAGGGTCGCCGAGGG
>NC_041380.1:560597927-560647049 GCF_002162155.2 Triticum dicoccoides | reverse complement strand
GGTCGAGGGTTGAGAACTAGTTTAGGGGGTCGAGGGAAGAAGGGGAAGAAGAGGGAGAAGAAGAGGAGAGGAAGAAGAGGAAGTCTTCTCCTCTATTCTTTCTTCTCTTCTTTTTTCTTCTTCTTCCTATATGTATTAGTTTTTTTATTTAGGTTGTTAATTAGTAGATATTAATTTTGTTCATATATGTATGGATGCATGTGATATGTATGTATGTATGCATGTATTGGGTATGTCGTTGTCGATATACCCCCTACCCGATAACTTTGACATGAGGGGGTCGAGAGGGGGTCTAGGGTCGTCGAGGGTTCGAGGGGTCGAGGGGTCCAGGGTCATCGAGGGTTCGAGGGGTCGAGGATCGCCAAGGGGTCGAGAGAGGTTTCCTAGTGTCAAAGTATTGAAGAAATCCATGGCTTCATCATTAGCCGGAAGTAACCAGGGCATGACGAAGTCCTCCAAAGTTATTTTGGAACGGTGTCCCGGATAGGATAATTTGCCTTTTTGTATGAATTTCAGCAAAGGCCTTCCAAATAACGATATTTGGAAGGTTCTTGCTGAACTTTATACCAAAAAGCGAATTATCTTATCTGGGACTCCGTTCCAAAATAACTTTGGAGAGCTTCGTACCATCATGCACCTGTTACTTTCGCCTAATGATGAAGACATGGTTTTGTTGAATCGTTTTACACTAGGCAACCTCCCGACCCCTCGGCGATCCTCTCGAACATGAGAGGAAGAAGAGGATCGCCGAGGGGTCGAGGGTTCCAGGGTCGTCGAGGGTTCGAGGGGTCGAGGATCGCCGAGGGGTCGAGAGAGGTTTCCTAGTGTCAAAGTATTGAAGAAATCCATGGCTTCATCATTAGCCGGAAGTAACCAGGGCATGACGAAGTCCTCCAAAGTTATTTTGGAATGGTGTCCCGGATAGGATAATTTGCCTTTTTGTATGAATTTCAGCAAAGGCCTTCCAAATAACGATATTTGGAAGGTTCTTGCTAAACTTTGTACCAAAAAGCGAATTATCCTATCTAGGACTCCGTTCGAAAATAACTTTGGAGAGCTTCGTACCATCACGCACCTGTTACTTTCGCCTAATGATGAAGACATGGTTTTGTTGAATCCTTTGACACTAGGCAACCTCCCGACCCCTCGGCGATCCTCTCGAACATGAGAGGAAGAAGAGGATAAAAAAAGAAGAGGAAGAAGAAAAAAAAGAGGAGAAGAAAGAATAGAGGAGTTCTTCTCCTCTATTCTTTCTTCTCCTCTTTTTTTTCTTCTTCTTCCTCTTTTTTTATCGGGAACGAGGGTCGTCGAGGGACATAGATGTAGTGTCGTCGTTATCGATATACCCCCTCCCGATAGCTTCAACACATGGGGGGGGGTCGATATTACCCCCTCCTTGAAGCGTTCTCGAGGCCACCCCAAACCCTAGAGAAGCAGCGTCGAGGCCACTAATTAATATATATGATTCCTTACTATGATTAGGTAGCTAGTTCTATGTTTGCCACTAATATATCCATCTGTCATGTTTGAATAATAATTGCCATGTTGTAAATATTTGTAGAAACTATGAACACCGTCCGAGACGAAGCAAAAGAAGCGTTGTTGAGGGACATAATCGCAGAAGGAAGTGATGTCGTCTCGTTGTTTCTCAACGACACCGATGGTCTGGAAGGAGAGGGTGAAGAAGCTGGCTACAGTGACCTAATGCCGGTGCAAGAAGAAGAACATGAGGACGGCTCCGGTGACCCAATGCCGGTGCAAGAAGGAGACCGTGATGACGGCTCCGGTGACCGAACCGAGTCCGGCCAGGTATATATATTAGTTAAGCCTGTGCTGACTAGCTAATTGATGCATTCATTGTTTTGGTATGTACACATATTAATTAAGTCTTTGTTCTTTTTTCTAGCCCTCCGGATCGAGCACAACTTCGGTAAAGAGACGAGGCCCGAAGAAAAAGTTGAGCTCGGATGAAAGGTTTGAGATCATAGCAATCGTGCCCGACGGCCAACCGATTGAGCCCATCCGAACAAAGAACGCATTTGTTGCTCAGTGCGGGGTTCTGGTTAGGGACAAGATCCCGATCAGCATCCAGCAATGGTTTAAGCCGGCTATAGAAGACCCTGAGGTGTCTTATGTCAATGATATGCAGAAAAATGATCTTTGGACTGAGCTGAAGTCAAATTTCACCCTACCGCCAGAGGATAATCTAGAGAAGCCAGTTAAAGAGCAATTAATCAAGTCTTTTGCTCTTAAGAGGATGGTAGAACTATTCAGGAGGTGGAAGAAAGAGCTGAATAAGTTTGTCGAAAATAATGAGACACCAGAATTCAAGGGCAGATATGAGAAGATCAGAGATCACTGGCCCACATTTGTGGCCCACAAGACATCGGAAAAGAGTAAGAAGATGTCGGCGACAAACAAGCAAAATGCTGCGAAGAAGAAGCATCACCATCGCACGGGGTCAGGTGGCTACCTTATAGCCCGGCCTAAGTGGGCCAAGATTGAGAATGATCTGGTTGATAAAGGGATCGAACCAGAGACAATTAACTGGCCAGACCGTTGCCGGACTTGGTTCTTCGGTGCTGGCGGAACCTTGGACCCTGTAACAGGGAAGTGCATTTGGACGAACGATCAAATGGACATACCAGTGAGGAAGCTTAAGCAGTATATCGAAGCAGCGCAGCAAGGGACGTTCTTTCCAGACAGAGAGAATGACGAGCTCACAATGGCCCTCGGGAATCCTGAGCACCCTGGACGGACACGAGGCATGCCAGGCTCCATTCCGTGGAAGGTTGGGTTTCCGGACGCAGGCGGTTACAAATCCCATGAGAGGAGGAAAAAAGTGCAGCAGACCCAAATGCAGGAACGAGAAGTAAATTGCAGCAAACGTACTGCCGAAGCTTCCCCCGAAGCTACCCCGCCATCTCAGCGGAGAAGGAGCGTGGCTTCCACCGAGCTACTTCAGCCGGAGCATGCCTTGACGGCTCCTGCCAGCTATCCCGTGGATGCTATCACGGAGTCTCAAAATTGCCACCTTATGACGCAATGGATGAATTTGAAGGTCAAGGCGGTTGTTGGCTCTGTTTATCCTACTGAAGCCGGCGCAACTTTTCACTGCCGGCCGATTCCAGAAGGATATGCTAGGGTGATGGTGGATGAAATAACGGAGGGATTTGAGGACCTCCAGCTTGACCACCCTACCGGTGAAGGGGAGACTAGGCTGGGGTCTGCTCTGAAGACTCCATGCCTATGGCGGAAGGATCTCATCAACCTTCTGAACTGGACGCCTCCGCCTCCTCCTCCTCCTCCGGCAAGTCAGGGCACTCCGCCTCCTCCACCGCCTCCTCCTCCGGCGAGTCAGGACACTCCGCCTCCTCCACCGCCTCCTCCTCCGCCGAGTGACGATCAGGGCACTCGACCGGCTCCTTCTCCAGCACGTGGCGGCACTCCGCCTCCTTCTCCGCCTGCGCCGACGCGCCCGAGCAGCCAGCCTCCTCCTTCTCCGCCTCGTTAGCAAGGGCAGAAGAGACCTGCCGTCGCTTCGGCTGCTCCGGCGCGTCGTAGTCCTTCTCCTCCGCCTCGTAAGCCAGTAAAGAAGACAACTACTCCGTCTGCTCGGCCGGCGTCTAGCAGTACTGCCAGAGGCGGGAGGACATACAGATTCGGTCCTTCTCTGAAGACTCCAGAGAAGTTACCGTACGAGAGGACCCCGGAGGAGAACGCCGAGATCGCACGAACCGAAGTGGATGACTGGTTTCAAGGGTTGAAAGCAAAGAGACATCCACTTCCGGAGGAGAAGGTAGATCCGGTGAAAGCGAAGCGCACTCTGGCTCCCCTGACAAAACCACCCAAATCTCCGCCGAAAGGAAACTATGAGCGCATTATTGGAAAGGAATTTGCCGAAGCGGAGCGGTCGGGAAGTACTGTCAGTGATCAAAGGCTGAAAGAACGATGAGCTGGGAAACAAATTGCCCAGCTCAGCGAACAAGCGAAGCAATCGTGCCCCCCGCTCAAGGTGCCTAGCCACAACGTCGCTAATGATTCGAGGATGGTGCCCGGCTATAGCAATCTTGCAGATTACCTGCCCGACGATGTACATTATGAACCCATGGAGGTGCAGATACAAAGATACGAGTACGGGAAGCCTCTCGTCAAAGATGAAAGATCTCTATCAATGATGATGCGAAGATTGCATGATTGGTACTTGAAAATCTGCAGAGACTCTGGGGGGAGGAGTACTTTGTATGTGAAAGTTAAAAAGGAGCATGACCTCATTGGAATTGAACTGTTGCCTGTTCCATTTGAGGAGTTCTATCAGTTTTTCAATCAATTGGCCCTCGATAAAACAACGGTCGCCTGCTACTGTCTGTAAGTAGTACTACTTCTGTCATTAAGTCTCTCTATATAGCTCAGCTCTTTCATTGCATGTATTTATAATCATCCTCACTATATTATGCAGATTGAAGATCGCCGAATTGAAGAAAAGACAAGTCGGTGATATTGGGTTCATTAACACATATCTCATAGATGCAACTCAGGTTAAATTTCATGCTGCAGCTACCGAGGCCAACTTGCTACGATCGTTGGCAATAAATGAAAACAAAGATATAATACTCTTTCCTTACAACTTCAAGTGAGTGTTACTGTCTTGTGCGTATTTGGTTTCCCTTATATATTAGTCAAGGTTATAGTAATTTAATTGATGAGTTATGCATGCGTGTGCAGTTTCCACTATATTCTCCTAGAGATTAAGCTTGAGCAGGGACTAGTAACCATCTTAGACTCAAGACGAAAAGATCCCCAGGACTATGTAGACATGACTCAAATACTCGAGAAGTAAGTTAAATCGATCATTATCCACCATATCAGCAACTTTGTTCATTTCCTGATATATCAAGTAATTGTTTTCTTTGTCCGGCAGGGTTTGGAGAAAATTCACCAGAAAAGCTCCGGGACTGTCGAAGGAGCTGCAATTTAGACACCCAAAAGTAAGTACTATAGTAGCATGTTCCGCGCATCTACTAGTCATTCAAGCGCTAGTTTCATCAATACCATTTGGCATTCTTGCTTATCAGTTTGATTGACCTCTATTTCTTGTAAAGTGGTTGTGGCAGGAACAAGGGAATGATTTCTGTGGATACTACGTTTGCGAGTCCATCCGCCACACGACCTGTGAGCGGGGCTACACTGACGAACAATATGAAGTACGTAAATAACAACATTCACAATTTTATTTTATTACCATCATTTGTGTTGAGTTTCATTCATTCATATATATATATATATATATATATATATATATATATATGTATTGACCCCCTTCTTTAAATTAGATGTTTCGGAGCGGGATGAACTCCTAGCACCAGCTCGCATGCGAGCAATTCAAGAGGAATTGGCGGCATTCTTTCTTGACTACGTGATCCCTGAAGACGGAGAATTCTATGTGGACCCTGAGTCCGCATGATTATATTTGTAAGAGATAATTATTGTATATATGTAGCCGGTAGTGTCGGATAGATATACGAGAACTTGTTGTTCGACCAATCTCTCGGAGAAGGAGAGGTGGTCGATGTCACTTCTCTCTGTATGCATATATGTTCATGACGATCTTCTGTTTCCTTCGTTTGCTTACTAGCTAGCTAGCGTGTCTAGTCCTCTCTATACGTATGTATAGTACGTAGCTTCGACCAAGCACGGACATAAGAGAGGACACTTCTCTCTATTAATTATAACTAGCTAACACAATATATGAAACACCTAAATTAACCCCCCAAAACCCCCAACCCCCCCCCCCTTTCAAAAAAACAAAAACCGCAGCCACAAAAACGCTGACGCGTGGATGCCTATTGGTCCCGGTTGGTGCCACCAACCGGGACCAAAGGGTCTCCTGCCTGGGCTCCGCGCACAGGCCACGTGGAGGCCCATCTGTCCCGGTTCTGGATTGAACCGGGACTAAAGAGACATGGCATTAGTACCGACCCTTTAGTCCCGGTTCCAGAACCGGGACAAAAGGACCTTACAAACCGGGACAACAGGCCTTTTTTCTACCAGTGGTGCAATGCAATGCAAACACTCTTCACCTACAGATTCATGCTCAGAATATGATCCTAACAGTGATTCTGAGCTAGAGGGAGACCTAAGTCAATGTAGCTCCCTAGTGGAGGAGTCAGAGGAAGATGCCCTATCTTATTCACCCATCAAGGTACTTGCTCTAACTTTCCAAGGTTACATTGCTCACACATATCTTGCAACTGATGCTTTGCATTGCTTATACTTTGTTGAACTGCCATTAGCTTAGTTTACACATCGTGTATGTGAATACGCCCTGCCTATTCATTTTTAGTACATATTCCATCTGTCATCATACCATATTTATCCATTCAAATGTTGTTCTTGTGTATCAGACGTTCAAAAGGAAGAGGGCGATTGCTGATCGTGGAGGAGCACAAGCAAAGTATTTGGAAAAGGTAGTGGCACCTGATAAATCAAATAGCCCATTAGGTGTAGTTGCAATATCACCTGACCCACAAAATACCCCAACTCTAGCAGACTCTAGCCGTACTACACTGGTCATTTCTGATGCCCCAACTCAGCAGACCCCAACTGCAGCAAACAGTATGATTATGCCAGTTGACATAGCACCAGCTGTACGACGCAAAACCCCCATTCCAGCAAAGAGTACACCAAATCCAGTTGCTAAATCCCTTTTCGAACCAGAGAGAGCCCCAATTGCAGCCAATAGGACCCATGTTCCATTTCTTCCCAGTTTAGAAGATGAAGCTTATGTTGTTGTCAGGAACTTTGTGTGCATCTTTCCTTCATGGAAAGATTATACCACAGACACAGAACAATTTCCAGTCTTCCTCCGCAACTTACGCGTAAGTAATGTACTAATGTTATTCATGGTCATTACTGCATATGTTTCTGCTGACAGAAGACACAAGATTTCATTCTTTTAAATACGCGAGGCGCAAACTGGATTGTGATGACGAGCAAGGGTTGGTTGCGCTTTTCAAGCACTCGTTGATGAAGTATTGTTCCTACCTGAGGCAAGCGCACTTCGATGGCAAGGCTCTGAACGGAATTTCTGTAAAGTCTCCGGTGCTACATTTATCCGGCGGTGACTGGAATAATCTTGTTACACATTGGTCTCGGCTGCAGCGTAAGGTACTGTCTATGATATCAAATCACAATTTGAAGTACATTTCTGCATTTTCCTTAATGTCTCACTTGTACGAAAACTATTAGCAGAAGAACATTCGTTCTCAAGGGACCACAGAATCTCGCAACTATACTGCACACTGCATTGCTCTTGTGAGTACCTCTTGCCCTGTATGACCATACTTACTTTCATAGTTGTTTGATTATGTAGCATCACTGCACATGTTAGCCTCGTAATCGTCCATTTGGTGGACATTATAAGATCCATATGGACTCTTACATAAATTTAGAATCAACCCAATGCTTTTGAAGAGGTTTAGCTCTGCAGTCCTCTTGTAAGGACTGAACATGGTCTATCACTGTACTTATATTAACAGCTAATCGCTCTGTCCTATAATATAAGAACGTTTTGTGCAGTACACCAGTGTTCAAAACACTCTTGTATTATGGGAAGAGGGATTGGTTCATTTTGTAGCATTCTGCATCTTATCTCCCTCGCCCACCATTTACTAAAAAAGATCAGATCTATATTTAATCTTACCAACAAGTAGAATACACAGACAATGACAGTGAAGAAGTGTAGACCATTGCTCTTGTCAGTACATTTTGTCCTGTAACGCTTGTACTTCCAGGGATTGGTAGTTGATTATGTAGTATCAATCTGCATCTTATCTTCATTATCCTCTATTCCTTCCAGTATTATCATATCTATAATTACTCTATACAAAATGTAGAGTACAGGCAATGCTTATGAAGAAGATTCTGTGCTGAAATTCTTGAGTTATCCTTCCCTTGACATGGAGAAGGGCATTATAAAGCCAGTGTTAACTGTTAATGTAAGTCAGTCCTTCTAAAGCCTTTATCCTCAACTGCTGTTTAATTTGCTCATACTCCCTATCATTTACTGTTGTTTCTACCAAAATGCATGTTCGTAAGTGAAGGAAATATGCCCTAGAGGCAATAATAATGTTATTATTTTATTCCTTATATCATGATAAATATTTATTATTCATGCTAGCATTTTATTATCCAGAAACATAATACTTGTGTGAATACATAGACAAACTAAACGTCACTAGTATGCCTCTACTTGACTAGCTCGTTAATCAAAGATGGTTATGTTTCCTAACCATAGACATGTGTTGTCATTTGATTAACGTGATCATATTATTAAGAGAATGATGTGATTGACATGACCCATTCCACTAGCTTAGCACCCGATCGTTTAGTATGTTGCTATTGCTTTCTTCATGACTTATACATGTTCCTATGACTATGAGATTATGCAACTCCCGTTTGCTGAAGGAACACTTTGTGTGCTACCAAACGTCACAACGTAACTGGGTGATTATAAAGGAGCTCTACAGGTGTCTCCAAAGGTAAATGTTGGGTTGGCATATTTCAAGATTAGGATTTGTCACTCCGATTGTCGGAGAGGTATCTCTGGGCCCTCTCGGTAATGCACATCACATAAGCCTTGCAAGCATTGCAACTAATAAGTTAGTTGCAAGATGATATATTACGAAACGAGTAAAGAGACTTGCCGGTAACGAGATTGATCTAGGTATTGAGATACCGATGATCGAATCTCGGGCAAGTAACATACCGATGACAAAGGGAACAACGTATGTTGTTATGCGGTCTGACCGATAAAGATCTTCATAGAATATGTGGGAGCCAATATGAGCATCCAGGTTCCTCTATTGGTTATTGACCGGAGACGTGTCTCGGTCATGTCTACATTGTTCTCGAACCCGTAGGGTCCGCACGCTTAAGGTTTCGATGACAGTTATATTATGAGTTTATGAGTTTTGATGTACCGAAGTTAGTTCGGAGTCCCGGATGTGATCATGGACATGACGAGGAGTCTCGAAATGGTTGAGACATAAAGATTGATATATTGGACGGCTATATTCGGACACCGAAATTGTTCCGGGTGATTTCGGAGAAAACCGGAGTGCCGGAAGGTTACCTGAACCCCCCGGGAGAAGTAATGGGCCTTACGGGCCCTAGTGGAGAGAGAGAGGGGCGGCCAGGGTGGGCCGTGCGCCCCCTCCCCCTCTGGTCCGAATTGGACTAGGAGAGGGAGGGCGGCGCCCCCCTTTCCTTCTCCCTCTCCCCCTTCCTTTCCCCCTCCTAGTAGGAGTAGGAAAGAGGGGAGTCCTACTCCTACTAGGAGGAGGACTCCTCCTCCTTGGCGCGCCCTAGGGCCGGCCGGCCTCCTCCCCTTGCTCCTTTATATACGGGGGCAGGGGGCACCCCTAGACACACAAGTTGATCCACGTGATCGTTTTCTTAGCCGTGTGCAGTGCCCCCTTCCACCATAATCCTCGATAATATTGTAGCGGTGCTTAGGCGAAGCCCTGCGGCGGTAGAACATCAAGATCGTCACCACGCCGTCGTGCTAACGGAACTCTTCCCCGACACTTTGCTGGATCGGAGTCCGGGGATCGTCATCGAGCTGAACGTGTGCTGAAACTCGGAGGTGCCGTAGTTTCGGTGCTTGATCGGTCGGGCCGTGAAGACGTACGACTACATCAACCGCGTTGTTATAACGCTTCCGCTGTCAGTCTACGAGGGTACGTAGATCACACTCTCCCCTCTCGTTGCTATGCATCACCATGATCTTGCGTGTGCGTAGGAAAATTTTGAAATTACTACGTTCCCGAGCCTGGTTTTATGTGTTGATGTTATATGCACGAGTAGAACACAAGTGAGTTGTGGGCGATATAAGTCATACTGCTTACCAGCATGTCATACTTTGGTTCGGCGGTATTGTTGGATGAAGCGGCCCGGACCGACATTACGCGTACGCTTACCCGAGACTGGTTCTACCGACGTGCTTTGCACACAGGTGGCTGGCGGGTGTCAGTTTCTCCAACTTTAGTTGAACCGAGTGTGGCTACGCCCGGTCCTTGCGAAGGTTAAAACATCACCAACTTGACAAACTATCGTTGTGGTTTTGATGCGTAGGTAAGATTGGTTCTTGCTTAAGCCCGTAGCAGCCACGTAAAACTTGCAACAACAAAGTAGAAGACGTCTAACTTGTTTTTGCTGGGCATGTTGTGATGTGATATGGTCAAGACATGATGCTAAATTTTATTGTATGACATGATCATGTTTTGTAACCGAGTTATCGGCAACTGGCAGGAGCCATATGGTTGTCGCTTTGTTGTATGCAATGCAATTGCGCTGTAATGCTTTACTTTATCACTAAGCGGTAGCGATAGTCGTGGAAGCATAAGATTGGCGAGACGACAACGATGTTGCGATGGTGATCAAGGTGTCGCGCCGGTGACGATGGTGATCATGACGGTGCTTCGAAGATGGAGATCACAAGCACAAGATGATGATGGCCATATCATATCACTTATATTGATTGCATGTGATGTTTATCTTTTATGCATCTTATCTTGCTTTGATTGACGGTAGCATTTTAAGATGATCTCTCACTAATTATCAAGAAGTGTTCTCCCTGAGTATGCACCGTTGCGAAAGTTCTTCGTGCTGAGACACCACGTGATGATCGGGTGTGATAGGCTCTACGTTCAAATACAACAGGTGCAAAATAGTTGCACATGTGGAATACTCAGGTTATACTTGACGAGCCAAGCATATACAGATATGGCCTCGGAACACGGAGACCGAAAGGTCGAGCGTGAATCATATAGTAGATATGATCAACATAGTGATGTTCACCAATGAAACTACTCCATCTCACATGATGATTGGACATGGTTTAGTTGATTTGGATCACGTGCTCACTTAGAGGATTAGAGGGATGTCTATCTAAGTGGGAGTTGTTTAGTAATATGATTAATTGAACTTAAATTTTATCATGAACTTAGTACCTGATAGTATCTTGCTTGTTTATGTTTGATTGTAGATAGGTGGCCCGTGCTGTTGTTCCATTGAATTTTAATGCGTTCCTTGAGAAAGCAAAGTTGAAAGATGATGGTAGCAATTACATGGACTGGGTCCGTAAATTGAGGATTATCCTCATTGCTGCACAGAAGAATTACATCCTGGAAGCACCGCTGGGTGCCAGGCCTACTGCTGGAGCAACACCAGATGTTATGAACGTCTGGCAGAGCAAAGCTGATGACTACTCGATAGTTCAGTGTGCCATGCTTTATGACTTAGAATCGGGACTTCAACGACGTTTTGAACGTCATGGAGCATATGAGATGTTCCAGGAGTTTAAGTTAATATTTCAAGCAAATGCCCGGATTGAGAGATATGAAGTCTCCAATAAGTTCTATAGCTGCAAGATGGAGGAGAATAGTTCTGTCAGTGAGCATATACTCAAAATGTCTGGGTATAATAATCACTTGATTCAATTGGGAGTTAATCTTCCAGATGATTGCGTCATTGACAGAATTCTCCAATCACTGCCACCTAGCTACAAGAGCTTCGTGATGAACTATAATATGCAAGGGATGAATAAGACTATTCCCGAGCTCTTCGCAATGCTGAAAGCTGCGGAGGTAGAAATCAAGAAGGAGCATCAAGTGTTGATGGTCAACAAGACCACTAGTTTCAAGAAAAAGGGCAAAGGGAAGAAGAAGGGGAACTTCAAAAAGAACAGCAAGCAAGTTGCTGCTCAAGAGAAGAAACCCAAATTTGGACCTAAGCCTGAAACTGAGTGCTTCTACTGCAAGCAGACTGGTCACTAGAAGCGGAACTGCCCCAAGTATGTGGCGGATAAGAAGGATGGCAAGGTGAACAAAGGTATATGCGATATACATGTTATTGATGTGTACCTTACTAATGCTCGCAGTAGCACCTGGGTATTTGATACTGGTTCTGTTGCTAACATTTGCAACTCGAAACAGGGACTACGGATTAAGCGAAGATTGGCTAAGGACGAGGTGACGATGCGCGTGGGAAATGGTTTCAAAGTCGATGTGATCGCGGTCGGCACGCTACCTCTACATCTACCTTCGGGATTAGTATTAGACCTAAATAATTGTTATTTGGTGCCAGCGTTGAGCATGAACATTATATCTGGATCTTGTTTGATGCGAGACGGTTATTCATTTAAATAAGAGAATAGTGGTTGTTCTATTTTTATGAGTAAAATCTTTTATGGTCATGCACCCATGAAGAATGGTCTATTCTTATTAAATCTCGATAGTAGTGACACACATATTCATAATGTTGAAGCCAAAAGATGCAGAGTTGATAATGATAGTGCAACTTATTTGTGGCACTGCCGTTTAGGTCATATCGGTATAAAGCACATGAAGAAACTCCATACTGATGGACTTTTGGAACCAGTTGATTATGAATCACTTGGTACTTGCGAACCGTGCCTTATGGGTAAGATGACAAAAACACCATTCTCCGATACTATGGAGAGAGCAACAGATTTGTTGGAAATCATACATACAGATGTATGTGGTCCGATGAATGTTGAGGCTCATGGCGGATATCATTATTTTCTCACCTTCACAGATGACTTAAGCAGATATGGGTATATCTACTTAATGAAACATAAGTCTGAAACATTTGAAAAGTTCAAAGAATTTCAGAGTGAAGTTGAAAATCATCGTAACAAGAAAATAAAATTCCTACGATCTGATCGTGGAGGAGAATATTAGAGTTACGAGTTTGGTGTACATTTGAAACAATGCGGAATAGTTTCGCAGCTCACGCCACCCGGAACACCACAGCGTAATGGTGTGTCCGAACGTCATAATCGTACTTTACTAGATATGGTGCGATCTATGATGTCTCTTATTGATTTACCGCTATCGTTTTGGGGTTATGCTCTAGAGACGGCCGCATTCACGTTAAATCGGGCACCATCAAAATCCATTGAGACGATGCCTTATGAACTGTGGTTTGGCAAGAAACCAAAGTTGTCGTTTCTGAAAGTTTGGGGCTGTGATGCTTATGTGAAAAAGCTTCAACCTGATAAGCTTGAACCCAAATAGGAGAAATGTGTCTTCATAGGATATCCAAAAGAAACTACTGGATACACCTTCTATCACAGATCCGAAGGCAAGACTTTTGTTGCTAAATTCGGAAACTTTCTAGAGAAGGAGTTTCTCTCGAAAGAAGTGAGTGGGAGGAAAGTAGAACTTGATGAGGTAACTGTACCTGCTCCCTTATTGGAAAGTAGTACATCACAGAAACCGGTTTCTGTGACACCTACACCAATTAGTGAGGAAGCTAATGATGATGATCATGAAACTTCAGAACAAGATACTACTGAACCTCGTAGATCAACCAGAGTAAGATCCGCACCAGAGTGGTACGGTAATCCTGTTCTGGAAGTCATGCTACTATATCATGATGAACCTACGAACTATGGAGAAGCGATGGTGAGCCCAGATTTCGCAAAATGGCTTGAAGCCATGAAATCTGAGATGGGATCCATGTATGAGAACAAAGTGTGGACTTTGGTTGACTTGCCCAAAGATCGGCAAGCAATTGAGAATAAATGGATCTTCAAGAAGAAGACTGATGCTGACGGTAATGTTACTGTCTACAAAGCTCGACTTGTCGCAAAAGGTTTTCGACAAGTTCAAGGGATTGACTACGATGAGACCTTCTCACCCATAGCGATGCTTAAGTCTGTCCGAATCATGTTAGCAATTGCCACATTTTATGATTATGAAATTTGGCAGATGGATGTCAAAACTGCATTCCTGAATGGATTTCTGGAAGAAGAGTTGTATATGATGCAGCCAGAAGGTTTTGTCGATCCAAAGGGAGCTAACAAAGTGTGCAAGCTCCAGAGATCCATTTATGGACTGGTGCAAGCCTCTCGGGGTTGGAATAAACGCTTTGATAGTGTGATCAAAGCATTTGGTTTTGTACAGACTTTTGGAGAAGCCTGTATTTACAAGAAAGTGAGTGGGAGCTCTGTAGCATTTCTGATATTATATGTAGATGACATATTACTAATCGGAAATGATATAGAATTTCTGGATAAGAGTTTCGGGTGATTTCGGAGAAAACCGGAGTGCCGGAGGGTTACCGGAACCCCCACGGGAGAAGTAATGGGCCTTATGGGCCCTAGTGGAGAGAGAGAGGGGCGGCCAGGGTGGGCCGCACGCCCCCTCCCCCTCTGGTCCAAATTGGACTAGGAGAGGGGGGGCGGTGCCCCCCTTTCCTTCTCCCTCTCCCCCTTCCTTTCCCCCTCCTAGTAGGAGTAGGAAAGAGGGGAGTCCTACTCCTACTAGGAGGAGGACTCCTCCTCCTTGGCGCGCCCTAGGGCCGGCCGGCCTCCTCCCCTTTCTCCTTTATATACGGGGGTAGGGGGCACCCCTAGACACACAAGTTGATCCATGTGATCGTTTTCTTAGCCGTGTGCGGTGCCCCCTTCCACCATAATCCTCGATAATATTGTAGCGGTGCTTATGCGAAGCCCTGTGACGGTAGAACATCAAGATCGTCACCTCGCCATCGTGCTGACGGAACTCTTCCCCGACACTTTGCTGGATCGGAGTCCGGGGATCGTCATCGAGCTGAACGTGTGCTAAAACTCGGAGGTGCCGTAGTTTCGGTGCTTGATCGGTCCGGCCGTGAAGACGTACGACTACATCAACCGTGTTGTTATAACGCTTCTGCTGTCAGTCTACGAGGGTACGTAGATCACACTCTCCCCTCTCGTTGCTATGCATCACCATGATCTTGCGTGTGCGTAGGAAAATTTTGAAATTACTACGTTCCCTAACTTTAAGAACCGTAAGTTCTAAGTTTTACTTGTAAAACCAAATTCCTTATTCATACCATGCACATTACTTAATACTCCCTATATGTATGCTTGTTCTTGTGGATCTATAATCTAGTGTGTGGTGAAGCAGCCCACGTTTGCACCTTGTCATCTCCTGTTTTATCTTACTCATGTGGCTGATAATATGAACAACATGCCATGCACATTATCCAAAATAGATACAATGATTTTCTTTGCCCTTCATCTATGCTTGTTATGTTGACATGGTAATCCAGTAGTGTGGTGAAGCTCCCCACATTATGAACAATGCCGAATTATGCTATTGATATTTTGAACATATTCTTTATTTTCTAATTTGAAATTGGATAGAATTGACAGAACAGTTATCATCTTTGTTTATACACGTGGAAAACCTATCATCTCTCTGCTTTGTTTCAGGGTGATATGCCTGATGGCATGCACAAGTCTGCTGAAGGCTGTGAGACAAACCCAACATATATTGCAGCAAAGAAGGCAAAACATCTTGAAGATAGCGAGACAACCCTAAAGTCTTGTCTTGATGTAGTGTTCAAGTTACTTGAGACTAACAGTTAGACAAGCTCACAGAATTCGTTGTCTAAATCAGTTCGACTTCTTCAGTCCCAAGTTCTAGCAGAAAGGCATTCTGCAACTCAACTTCGACTTGAAGTCCTATCTCTAAGAAAGATTACGGAGAACACCAATGAGAACCTCATCGCTAAACAGCTACACCTGGAAGCTATGACCGACATGCTAGGCTGGTCTCACAGCCTTGCTCAGCAGCTTGCGCAGCAGTTCCCCCGCAAGGCTAACCTTTCTTGAACTGTCTTGGAAGTGGTCTCGATTTAGTATTATTTTTTTATGCTGCAATGGTGCCCAGTTTTTGTAATCTGCTTCTTCGTTGCGCTTTATGATCACTGGTGGCGAACTTCGATGCCCAGTGGATGTAATATACCTTAAACCCTTTATTGTATAGTGTAGGTTTATTCTAAGTTACTATGCCGTAATTTCTTTATTGTATAGAGTAGGTTTGTTCTTAATTCATACTAGTTACGCAGCAAACCGAAATGAACCCCGGCCCATGATTGTGCGAATCAAATCACGGGCTTTTAACAGGCCAAAATTGTCTCGGTCCTTGTTTGGCCCAATCAGATATCGGCTGCGAGCAGGCCGGATGCAAACAGGGCCGTAGTTAGGCCCAACCATATGACGGGCTTTTAACAGGCCGAAATTAATATAGGGCCGAAATGTTAAACAGGCACTGAACAGGCCAAAACTAATATCAGGCCGAATTACTAAGTGGGCCTTTAGCAAGTGGGCCCAAAAGTATAGTGTCCAGTTGACGGGCCGAATCTGATATGGGCCATAATTGAGCCCAGAGCCTCTTAAAGGGTCGGACCTGATCTGGGTCGTAGTTTGGCCCAAAACGTGGTAGGCTTTTAACGGGCCGGATCTCATATGGGCCATTATTAGGCCCGGAGCGTGGCAAGCCATTAATGGACTGGATCAAATATGGGCCGGCATTTGGCCCAAAACATGGCAGCCAGTTAATGGGCCGGCCTACTAGGGTCCTCAAAATCTTGTGGGCCTACAGCTGGGCCGGCCCATTAATGTCGGCGAAATCTCATGGGCCTTTAGCTGGGCCGGCCCATTATGACCCGCAAGAATCTTCTGGGCTTTACCTAGGTCAGCCCATTATGGCACAAAAAAATCTCGTGGGCCTTTAGCTGGGCCGGCCCATTATGACCCGCAAGAATCTTTTGGGCTTTACCTAGGTCGGCCCATTATGGCACAAAAAAAATCTCGTGGGCCTTTAGCTGGGCCGACCCATTATGGCCCGCAAAATCTTGTGGGCTTTACCTGGGCTAGCCCATTATGGCACAAAAAAAATCTTGTGGGCCTTTACCTGGGCCGACCCATTATGGCCCGCAAAATCTTGTGGGCCTTTAGCTGGGCCAGCCCATTATGGTTCGCAAAATCTCACGGGCCTTTAGCTGGGCCGGCCCATTATGGTCCGCAAAATCTTGTGGGCCTTCAGTTGGGCCGGCCCATTTAAACTTGATGGGCCGGTCCACGTGTCAACATATCATAGGCGCGTCTCGCCCATTGGATGAGTTGACACGTGTGTCCTCCAGCCACTAATGATTTTACACGTGGAAAATCCCCGTTGGTTGGGGCTGTTAACGGGTTATCAAATCCAAAACCCGACCCGATAGCTTAACAGCGTTCCGTTACGGTGGATGCCTCGTGTCGGTCACCCTTGACGAAAGCACTTCTGTGACGTGCGATTTATCGTCATGGAAGTGGACACTTCCGTGATGATAATTTTGGTAATGTCATGGAACACTTCTACGACAGCACAGGTATGACTATCTTGATTCTGTCATAAATTTGTCATGGATGTACATGCATGACAAAAAAGCGACCTACTGTGACAAACACGTATCATCACGGAAGTGTATTTTTTTGTAGCGCAAAGGCATGCCAATCAATACTCGAGGATCTGTGGGCAAGAGCTGTGGCGTGTTGAAAGGCATGGGCACGAGGATCTGTGCCGACGACCTGTTGACGCCGAGCAGCGCATGGATGCAGACTGCCGCACCCCCACCTCATCACATTTTAGCATCAACCAAAATTGGTCTTGGGGATTTATGTGTAGGAACTAATGCATGAGCAGGGCATAGAGCATCAACCAGATGAGCACCACATCAACATAGCCACGACCATGTCCCATACAGTAGCCGAAGCAGAGGAGCAGGAGGAAGATGGAACTCCCCGAGGGAGGTCGTAGCTGAGGCAGTACTCATAGAGGGAGGTTGTAGCCTTGCGCAACTTACTGGTGAGTGCAAATGTCTTTCTCTTCTGCCCCCTCTCGGACCTACAACAACACCAAATCATAACACATATTTTTACACAAACGCCTACGCCTAGTTCAAAAGATAGCATAGAAGAACCATATAAAATAGGGATTGGATCATAGCAGAACCAATCAGCTATGTCATAGAATAACCATATAAATCAGTTATACATATAAATTAGGCGGCAAATGAGTAAGAATAGTAGCCCTCTGTTCAAAGATAGGATGATACACCAAAAGAAAATTATACCGGTAGTCGAGGATAACTGGTTTAGATGGTTCTTCTATGGTATACAGTGATGCAATCTTTTGCCAAATAGGACTGGTTCATAGCATACAACAACAACAACAACAACAACAACAACAACAACAACAACAACAACAACAACAACAACAAAGCCTTTAGTCCCAAACAAGTTGGGGTAGGCTAGAGGTGAAACCCATAAGATCTCGCAACCAACTCATGGCTCTAGCACATGGATAGCAAGCTTCCATGCACCCCTGTCCATAGCTAGCTCTTTGGTGATACTTCAATCCTTCAGGTCTCTCTTAACGGACTCCTCTCATGTCAAATTCGGTCTACCCCGCCCTCTCTTGACATTCTCCGCGCGCTTTAGCCGTCCGCTATGCACTGGAGCTTCTGGAGGCCTGCGTTGAATATGCCCAAACCATCTCAGACGATGTTGGACAAGCTTCTCTTCAATTGGTGCTACCCCAACTCTATCTCGTATATCATCATTTCGGACTCGATCCTTCCTCGTGTGGCCACACATACATCTCAACATACGCATCTCCGCCACACCTAACTGTTGAACATGTCGCCTTTTAGTCGGCCAACACTCAGCGCCATACAACATTGCGGGTCGAACTGTCGTCCTGTAGAACTTGCCTTTTAGCTTTTGTGGCACTCTCTTGTCACAGAGAATGCCAGAAGCTTGGCGCCACTTCATCCATTCGGCTTTGATTCGGTGGTTCACATCTTCATCAATACCCCATCCTCCTGCATCATTGACCCCAAATACCGAAAGGTGTCCTTCTGGGGTACCACCTGGCCGTCAAGGCTAACCTCCTCCTCCTCACACCTAGTAGTACTGAAATCACACATCATGTACTCGATTTTAGTTCTACTAAGCCTAAACCCTTTCGATTCCAAGGTTTGTCTCCATAACTCTAACTTCCTATTTACCCCCGTCTGACTATCGTCAACTAGCACCACATCATCCGCAAAGAGCATACATCATGGGATATCTCCTTGTATATCCCTTGTGGCCTCATCCATCACTAATGCAAAAAAGATAAGGGCTCAAAGCTGACCCCTGATGCGGTCCTATCTTAATCGGGAAGTCATTAGTGTCGGCATCACTTGTTCGAACACTTGTCACAACATTAACGTACATGTCCTTGATGAGGGTAATGTACTTTGCTGGGACTTTGTGTTTCTCCAAGGCCCACCACATGACATTACACGGTATCTTATCATAGGCATTCTCCAAGTCAATGAACACCATATGCAAGTCCTTCTTTTGCTCCCTATATCTCTCCATAAGTTGTCGTACCAAGAAAATGGCTTCCATGGTCGACCTCCCAGGCATGAAACCAAACTGATTTTTTGTCACGCTTGTCATTCTTCTTAAGCGGTGCTCAATGACTCTCTCCTAAAGCTTCATTGTATGGCTCATCAGCTTAATTCCATGGTAATTAGTACAACTCTGAACATCCCCCCTGTTCTTGAAGATTTGTACTAATATACTCCATCTCCATTCTTCTAGCATTTGTTTGCCCGAAAAATGAGGTTGAAAAGCTTGGTTAGCCATACTATAGCTATGTCCCCGAGACCTTTCCACACCTTAATGGGGATACAATCAGGGCCCATCGCCTTGCCTCCTTTCATCCTTTTTAAAGCCTCCTTGATCTCAGACTGCTGGATTCGCCGCACAAAACGTGTGCTGGTCTCATCAAAGGAGTCATCCAGTTCAATGGTAGAACTCTCATTCTCCCCATTGAAGAGCTTGTCGAAGTACTCCCGCCATCTATGCTTAATCTCCTCGTCCTTCACCAAGAGTTGGCATGCTCCGTCCTTGATGCATTTGACTTGGCCAATATCCCTCGTCTTCCTCTCTCGGATCTTGGCCATCTTATAGATATCCCTTTCGCCTTCCTTCATGCCTAACCGTTGGTAGAGGTCCTCATATGCCCGACCCCTTGCTTCACCAACAGCTTGCTTTGCAGCCTTCTTCGCCATCTTGTACTTCTCTATGTTTTCTGCACTCCTATCCAGGTATAGGCATCTGAAGCAATCTTTCTTCTCTTTAATCGCATTCTAGACATCATCATTCCACCACCAGGTATCCTTATCTTCGCTTCTCCTTCCCCTGGACACTCCAAACTCCTCTGAGGCCACCTTACGAAGAATGGTTCATAGCATAACCATATAAATTAGGTGGCAAATGGGTAAGAACAATAGCCCTCTGTTCTAGCCTGAGATATGGTGCTACACTGCCGCTCAAGTGGTTGCGAAGGTGCCTAGTCGAAGAAAGGACAGGACCAAGTAACAAACACGATATGGCACGACCTACTCTGTGGTTTTGAGAAGCGGACGTAAATCTCTGAATAAGTCATGTAGTTGTCGCCGTCAGTCCATATGTGTATGGATCAAACCGGCCTCTGTCTAATTTCTTCTGTCACCTAATTATACTACTAAATCTGACATGAAACTGTTTGGACACTGAACCAATAGCGAGCATAACTTGCAGTTAATACAAGGGAAAACCTAAAAAGGCATTGCCGATGGCTATGGTTGCTTGTCCATCTCAGATAGCTTTGGATGTATTCTGTTTTACAATCGGAGCTATGATGGTAGAGGATCTAGTACCTCGCCACCTCCTGACCAGTACCAAACTAGGCCCTGTAAGCTAAGACGATGGAACGAATAGAGATCAGGGAGTGGAGAGAGCCTTACTGGTGGGTGAGGCGGCGATCCAGTGTAGAAGGAGGGGCAAGAGAGAACTGGCTGGCACGTCATGGTGGAGAGGTGGCCGGGCATGGATGCATCTTTCCACCGGAGATGTCATCCACGGTGCGCCCATCATCGGCCGCTTGCGGTGGACCTCCTTGACTCGCACGCCATCTGCAGACCGCCTCCATCATCCGCTCCCTCGGCGGTATCTAAAGAAATGGATGCAAATTTGTTATGGAAATGTTAGATGATTGACATGAGGTGGTATTCACCTGCTGCTAGGAGGGCATCTCTAACATCTGCCCCTTTGGCCTAAAACACAAGGCAAATATGAGCAAACATGTAATCTATGTAGATACCATAGTTACTTCCATAATTAGATCCATTTATCTAAAAATGTATAAAGCCACGAACAATGATATCTCTTGTCCACTTACAAAAAGGCTACTACGGTGCTTCTCACTAAGACATGGTCACCCTAGTGAGTCAATCACAGCTCTTATCACTTGAAATAAAGACCATGAATCACAACGCGATTCAGGGTTAAGGTACTAAAACAGTCACACTGATTTAGATAATACAAAAGGGTGAACGGATACTTAGGTGTACATGTTCAAAGCACTCAACCAATCGGATACTTAAAAAATCTGTAGAAAGCAAATCATAATCACACTACGTGAGAAGAAATTAAGCAGTCTTGTAAGCACACTCTCTGAAAATCAGTGCTAGCGGTTTTAAATTCTGACATAACACACATGGATGGGGCATAGCTTGTCGGTCACGGAAGGCGCATTCTGCACGGAGGGCTCGTTTTGCACGGAGGGCGCCACGGACGGGGGCACCGATGGGATCTTGCGCTGCTGCTTGCTGTGGCTATGGCTATGGCTGTGGCTGTTGCCGCCGCCATGGCCGTGGTGGTGATGCGGGTTCTTGAGGCTCTTGTGCAGCGTCGTCGGCGTGGGGCAGCACCAGAAGCCCTCCGGCGTGACGGCGATCGCTACAACAAAATTGTCGAGTAAGGTCGCTTTTTCTAGGACGTTTTTAGTTTCGCCTCTACATCCATGGATACTAGCAAAATAAAGACGCTTCTTAAGACGATTGAAAGACGCTGCAAAATTATTATAAGAACTAGGTATTTATAAACAGTTTTGCTAGAACTCATCTAGATGAGATTTAATTTGGTCTCATTCATTTTTTATAGCCATTGGATGTGATGCTAGAAGATGCGTGTGTGCTGACGTGGGTTGTATCCATTCTTGTTTTTTAGGTGAATGAGACCAAATTACGTCTCATCTAGATGAGTTCTAGGTACTCCCATTTATAAAATAAATAAATATTTTAAATAAGTTAGGGACGAATTTTGAGACGTTTCATACGCGGCTTTATCTTTGGACTAAAATTTTGGTGCTCCCAAATTCGTTTTGGTTTACCGCTTTTTTTATGGATGGATCCCGCGTTTGTTTTGGATTTGTTTTTTCACTAACTAATAGTATAATCGTGGGGTCGTCTCCCACGCACCCAATCTTTTCCGCTCCCAATTTCTTCAACCCACCATATCCAATCTGCGGCGGCTCCAAGCCTCACCCCGAGCGGTGCGCTCTGCCGGCTACGTCTGGTCTCCTCCGTCGACGACCTCACCAGTCAGTGCCCGGCCGGCTTCCCTTGTCCTCCTCGTCCCCAGGCCGCACCTCTCTTGGCGTCGTCCTCAACGTCCGCAAGCCGGGTCCAGGCCGGCGTCATCCTCCTGCCAAAATTCTGCCACATCAAGCCGGTGCACCCTCGAATCCCATCTGCTGTACAATTTACCATTATACAGTAATCAAGCAGGTGCTCCCTCGAATCCCATCTGCTCTACAGTTTACCATCATAACAATACATCTTTCATTTACGCATCTCACGCCTCTTATATCCAGATTAGTTGTCAACAAATCTCACCATTAGGACCAACCAGCATTAATCAGGGAACTCATGTATCAGATTCAGATCTGATGGAGCAATCACATTGGTGGTGCGTCCTGCAACTTGTGTACACATTTTCTGTTCTTTATCCCACCCTGTAACTTACGAATCGGTAGTTCGCCCTTTTAGCGGAAAAGGAGCGAGTACATTAATCTGGTTTACTAGCAGGTGCTACCTCGAATCCCATTATGCCAGTATGATAGAATGACTTGCCATTAAGCTGGTTGCATTTGCTTGTTGTAAGAGAGCTTCACTTTAATCTGCTATCACAACATGATTCCTACCCGCATCTTTTAAGAGCAATTTAATAAAATGACACAATTTTCCTCATACTTTGATCCTATGACACACCTTTCACTTTCTTTGATAAAATGGCACACTTTAGACTGATAGTTGGCCAAAAGGGCACAAACTGATCTTTTTCCTCTATTTCTAGATCAAAGAGCCTGCACGTTACATTATTTGGGACGATTTTGCCTTCCTGCACCAAAATTAGCCGCGAGACAGAAGGAGAGGAACAACAGGGCCGCCACCTCGCCATCCTTCCTCCCAGGCGCTGCTCTTCTCCCGCCGTCGCCTTGCCGTGCTCTGCCCACCCGTCCATTCATGTGGAGGGGGAGGCGTGAATGTCTCGTGGTGACCTCGATGCACCCTCGCCAAGCGGCGGAAGGCAAGCACCGCTTCTTGCTCTCGCCGCGCTGTTCTTTCGAAGTGTGCCTTGACATCTTCTTAATGCCGCCGCGTGACCCTCTCTTATGCCCTGATGTCGACGCTGCCGTGCACCATATTGGGTGTCCCTCTTGTGGTTCGCTCGCTTGCATTGGTCGCTCGGCCTGCTAGAGCGTGCGTTGTTCGCTCACGTCGCTAAAGCTACTGGCTAGCTGTAGCTTTTGTACTTGCTCGATGCTATCTTTGTAACGGACGTAGTTGCTGCCTGAAGAAAGTAATTGGCTCTAAATATTGCTACGAGTTGCTAGCTTAGTTGCAGCTTCTGACAACAACAGGATATGGATGCTTGTTGATTCAGATATTTAGGTAGCACACTTTGGCAGCATGTAGGGATGTAATCAACATACACATGATATGGCACACTTCACAACATGGGGTAGGGATGTGGAGTTGCGAGGATAGGAGGACTTGAGAGCAGGAATCAAACTGCACGGTCTGAAAAAGTGGCCACTGTTTGTTGGAGACAAAGGGGAAAAGCTGCGGCGAGGCGATGGCACGAGAACGGGCTAAGCATGGCGAGATGGCAATGGGGAACGCACAGCTTGTCAATAGGAAGGACGGCAGAGCTGTTCTTCCTATCCTCCTGTCTCGTGCCTGTTTCTTGTATCGACTGATAGGTTTAATTGAACTAGAGGAAACAAGCTAAAGGGCAAAACCGTCCCAAATAATCTGATGTGCGGGCCCATATGTAGAAATAGAGGAAAAAGTTTCGCTTGTGCCATTTTGTCTAGCTATCAATGAAGCATGTGCAATTTTATCAAAAAAAAAAGAAAGGTGGGTCATATGATAAATGTACGAGGAAAAGTGTTGTCATTTTATCAAATACCTCATCTTTGATTAACTATGTATAGCTTTAGCTTTCGCAAACCAGCGTCTGTTGGCTTGCCCTACTACTTACGAAGCAAAATGACATGTCTATGTGGTCTGCACTTTATTAGTTATACATGGCTTCACATGACTGTGTGCAGCAGACAGGGCGTACTTCTTGTTTCACCACTAATTAACTGTACATATTGTTTTCATGCTTTTCTTTACTTTAGCTACGTAGATGCTTAGTATGTTTCATAATTTTACCATTTGTGGAAGTCTTTCTGCATCTTAATTAGGCATGAGTAAGATCGGAACAAGCCAAATTATGTACATTTTGAAATATATCCAAACTAGATATAGTTTGAGTCAATTCAATCACATACGCTTGCATGGTTATGCCAATTGTTGTTTGCCTGCCAATCTGTTACAACTTTGAAACATTTTAGGTCAAAAAGCCAAAGCTGACCACTCCAACACAACCTAAGACATTTGTGCTCCAAGACAACGTCAAGACATTTGCAGGGAACATCTCTCACAGTTTCATCATAGAACATTTCATCTTGCACCAATCCAAAAGCTTATGTTCTAAACTTCTCTCTGTTAATTTTTTTCTTCCAGGGTAGCTGAGAATTTAGAATTGGAATGCATTGCAGGAGCAAGGAGCAACCACACAAGAATTAGTCTTTAAATGAACACATATTATGTATAATCTATGGAAAGCTTAGTTCTAGTTTGTAGTATCTTTTAATTATTTACATATTTCACATGAATGTTTGATCTGATTCAGTTGTGAACTCCATGTTTCCATACACTTTTAGTGGATGTATTTGTTCCTATATTTGGTACAAAGGATGCTAATTCTAAGAATGGATTGCTTGCGAATGCAATTGCTGATGTGGATTGATGCCTTTATATATTGATATTTGATCAATCTAAACATCCATCCCTATCATAATAAAGTAACTGAATTTGAAATGAGGAATACAAGGTAATATTAATAATCAAATACCGATTAAAGTAAAATACCGCATAGCCACAAACAAGCTTATTCACATTAAGAGGCAAATATGACGTCTCAACATAGCGTCTATAAGCAATGGGCCCACATGAGTAGAGGCGTGATACAAGCGTGTAATAGAACGTCTCTATTTTTGTAGAGATGATTTTGAACGACCCAATATAGCGTCTCATACCACGTAGACACGCTAACAAAGCATGCCTACCTCTTTTGAGACGGTCCGTGGGGAGACGCTCGAAGGACGCTTTACTAAATCGACTCTAGTTTTGCCTAGAGATGAAATAACGCGTCTCTAGCTATGAAAATGAATGTATCTACACATAGTTTTTCCCGTAGATCTCGGCACGGTCTGGATCCTCGTCGGCGCCGGCTGCGCCCTCCTCGGCCTCGATTCCTCCATTTTCGGAGGTCAATTCCGCATATGGCTTCCCCCCGAGCACGGCCAGGCGAGTAAGATCTTGACACTCGCTTCTCCTCCTGCAATCCGTGCAAGATCAGAACCTCCTGCAGGAGACGGAACACCGGGAGAACAAGAACATGGACCAAAGAAAGAAAAATATATGCAGAATGACAAGAACAGGATGCCCTCCACGCAACCACATCCATGTAACAAAATCCGTGGGTTTTCCGCATCTACCGCCCAGATGGTTCTTCCACCTCGGGAAGAACAGACCAGCTACAGCTACAAAAATTTTCTCGAAAATAGCACGCAAACGGCAGGTAATACTTGCTCACCTCACGAACGAGCGATCCAAGAACGAACGGGAGGGCGACCAGCTCGAGCGGAAGGGGAGGTGACCGCGCGCTTCCTGCGCCGGCGGCTCTGGCCTCAGGCTGGAGCTCCAGAGCAGTATTCGCAGCTGAGTTGATGCCTGCCAGTTTTAAAATTGGGGCTGAAATCAGCCAGTCAGAAAGAACGAACGAAAGAGAGGGCGGGGCAGTGCACCTGAGGTGAGGCGAGTGCTGCAGATCCGCCTCGCTAACTCCCTTCGACCCAATCCTCCGGGCAGAGCAGCGATTCATCTCCTCCCGTTGATGTGACATGCTTGACGGGGGCACCGACGAGGGAGAAGATCTGGTCGCCAGAGGGCGCCGACGGTTCCTGCGCTCCTCCCGTCGATGGGGATGCTCCAAGTCCGTCGGTCGCTCTCCTCCCGATAACGGCAACGGCGAGCTCGCTGCCCTTCATGGCCGTCAGAGGCTAGCACAAGGGAGGGGCAGGTCAAAATCCTGTGGGGAGGAGGGAGGCGGAGAGGAGCGGCGGCTGCTTGTGCCAAAGAGAAGGAGGAGTGACGGGTGCACGAGAGAAGTGGGACGGGCGATAGAAACCTAGTCGTCTCGCTGATTGGGGACAAGGCCACGAATCCGTAGAAGCCACGAGGCGTGAGGCTATGCGAAATCCCAATATTGCCCTCGGTGGGATACGAAATTTTGGGCGGTGGCACGAGATCTTTTACCTCTGGAGAGCGCTGACGGGCCACAAGGGCCGCGCCCCAGCCACTGCAAATGATGAACGGGGCCCACACGCTAGCAACCCCACACGTTAGCGAGACCAGGTCGAAGCCGCGGAGTGAGCAAGGCCGGGAAAAAACGGTAACTATTCATTCCTATAGTGCTACTCCCAGATCCGACGGCAGAGTACGTCTGATGGCTTGATCCGGCGACCCAAACTCCATCAAGCGAACGCATCTGATGGCTGAAAGTCGTTGAGCTCCGAGGAGGCTCGGTGAGACCTTATTCTCTTATTTCTGGATGCGCCGGCCCGACATACCTTTGAGCAGGATTCTAGTCGAGGACGGGTTTAGAAGAATGGACACGCAACTTAGCCAACGCTCCCCAAATCCCTTGGCCTTGAGGACCTTGAAGAGAAAAGGCCAAGAAAGAGAATCGGACACCCTTGATATTAATCTTGACTTAGCATTTCATGAGTTGTGATTCTAAAAAAAGAAGAAGCATTTCATGAGTGGCAAGGGGCTGCATCCATGCTTGTGTCTTGCGGTTGTTATGGCGACGCAGCACAAGCGCAGGACGTGTGTGTGCATGTAGTTAGTGGAGGGCAAAAAAAGGATCAAGCAGGTGTGCGGCTTGACCGGCGAGTACGCATGCTAGCTAGTAGGTTGTGTGTGCGTGGGTCACTGTTAGTTGCATAATGCGGTGTGGCCGATTAGTGCGTGCGTGGTAGCGAGCTAGGCGTGTGTGCTAGCCTGGGTATAAAAACCCCTCCTCATGTATTGATTGAAGTGTGGTATGTGCCACCGTGCCGGGTATGTGCCCAGGCTGGAAGAAAGTGAGGCCGCTCATGCGGCGAGGCGTTTGTCGCCGAAAAAAATTGTCTACTTCTTACATCTTCGTCCGAGCCAGTGTGAGAGCGAGGCAGGCTAGGGTTTGTCCCAACAATTGGTATCATGAGGTTGGTTGTCTCTTGGGTGTTATTCACCTTGCCGGAGGCGTGCTGACGATGGCGGCGTTCGCCGGCGGCTGCGAGATGGAGCTTCGGGCCGTGTCTCGGCCTTAGGAGTTGAGCGTTGCTGCCGCTGTCACCGACATGTGTTGCCGGAGCAGAAGTAGATGGCATATGTCGCCGCAACCTGAGACGAGGAAAATGGCGTATGTCGCTGAAACGTCGGGCGTGTGTCGCCAAGAAAGAGGATGGAGGTTGCGTAAAGCGTGGTGGAGGCCGTAGCGGAGGCCATGACGACAACCACGACCGGAGCTGTAACAACTTCAGCGAAGTCAAGTCAAAATTACAGGTGAGATTGTTAGTATTAATCTTGACTTGGCATTTCATGAGTTGTTAGTGGCAATGGACTGCATGCATGCTTGTTGGCTGGGTCCTGCGGCTGTTATGGAGACGCAGCACAAGAGCAGGACGTGTGCGTGCATGTAGTTAGTGAAGAGCAAAACAGATCAAGCCGGTGTGTGGCTTGACCGGCTAGTAGGTTGTGTGCCCGTGGGTTAGTCTGTTAACAGCAACTTCAACACACCGACTCATTTTGTCCGTTTTACGTCCGCATGCATCTGTGCGGAAAAAAACTTTGCCTAACGTGTGGATCTATTTTCATTTTCTGTCCATTTTATATTCACGCAGACCCATTTTAGTTTCAAATTTAGAACAGATTTGGGTTCAAGGCGAACACAAAGCAGATGTTTTTGTGTCCTTTTCGTCCGCCTCCGTCTGCTACATGCCCCACATGGCCCATCGGCCATCCACTCACACAACTCTTTCTCTCTCTCCCCGCCATGGCGCAGTTGACGCCTCCCCTGCCGTGCCGCACCCCCATGCTTGCCCTGGCCGTACCGCGCCATGCAGCCGCTTTCGCGACCTCCCTCGGCCTCGAGGACCTTGCCGGGCGCCATGGCGGGGTGCACCAACTAGGGCCAAGGGGCATGAAGGAGGCACGAGGTGCAGCGGCACGAACGTGCGACTCAATAGCCTGTGACTTCGAGGCGCAACGGTGCGAGAGAGCGGCACCTGCTCGCGACCTCGAGGTGCAGCAGCGAAACCGAGAAGACGGTCTCTGACTGCACAAAGCTCCCACGCGACGCTCTCTGGCGCGCTGCCGGGCATCCACCCTTGCATCTGCAGTGACGAGCGTGCGTATAGGGCATGCCATGCGTGCGTGTACATGCGCAAGTACAGCTACGCCCGTGGCCCATCCGTTCTGGTCTAGCTAGCTGGCCCCAGCCCCGGCAAGCTACTGCAACGCAGCGCACATGTCCTCCGTCGACGCACGCACATGCGGCGAGCTGTGGCGTGGCGCGGGAGCTTGCGGCTGCGGGGTGAGCTGTTGCGAGGTGGCGAGCTGCGGGGTGGGCGGAGGGCAGGGAGAGCTGCTGCGGGGCGGGGCGGCGGTGCGGAGCTCGCCCTCCAGGTTTCGACTGGATGCCGATGCGAATATGTCCTGTTGAACACACCGGCCGACCTAAATGAAAAGGCGGATACGGATGGACAGACAGGCGACCTAAACGAACAAAAAGTAAATAAAATTGGTGTCTGTTTTGGTCGGCTAGTTGGAGTTGCTCTAAGTGGCCTAATGTGGTTTGGCTGATTAGTGCTTGCGTGCGTACATGATAGCGAGCTATGCGTGTGTGATAGCCTGGGTATAAAAACCCCTTCTCATGTACTGATCGAAGTGCAGTATGTGCCATCAAGCCGGGTATGTGCCCAGGCAGATAGAAAGTGAGGCCATTCGTGCGGCGATGCGTTTGTGGTCGGAAAAAATTGTCTTCTTTCACTTTCGTCCGAACAGAGTGTGAGAGCGAGGTAGGCTAGGATTTGTCCCAACACACGTTACGCTCTCCGCAACGTTCGTCGTCGTCTCGAATCCTATCTCTGCATTGGAGGAGAAATAGATAAAGGTGAGGGTGACAGAGGAAAGAATAGATGGTGCGGCGGCAGGAACCTAGGAGCTTGGGTCAGCATACATGGCTTGTATGGTCCGCAAGTTTTACTGGACCAGCAAGAAGGGAAAGGAAGACGATGTGGGTATCATGCACTAAAAAATAGTGCTCTATACGTCGCTAATAGCACGCTAGAGCGTGTTGTGAATTGTCTTGCTAAGGCTGGTCATAGTAGGGAGTATCGTACATACGATACTAGTGTATAATACTACATTTATAGTACATAGTATCATAGATTAGTATTATAGATGGTCTTATTTATTGCCATGCATGACACATACTACCTATATTACTATAATCATCTTTCTCTTCTTTAATTGTCTGCTACATAAGCATGTTTGCGAGTCCCAAGTACATGATACCGGTTATGTTACCCACTATGGCAGCCTAAATAAATCAGTGTACAATATCTCATTAATAGCGCGCTATCGTAATTTAAGGGGCCGCACTATTTTGTATTGCGTGCTATTATTTTCCCTCGTATCATGGGACAATATGACCATGTCAAAATATAAAGGGGGCCTAAGCTTTTGGGATTTGGAAATTTTCAACTTGCCATTTCTTGCACGCCAAGCATGGAGGCAGCTCCAGTAGCCAGACTCGTAAGTGCGTGCGTGGTCAAGGCTATATATTGCCCTGAGTTTGATCTTCTCTCCGCCATCATGGGCATCTGTCTGTCACAAGTTTGGAGATCAATTTGCGGGGATCAAGATGTCATGAAACTCGTCTTGGTGCGGTGGATGGGGGAAGGCAGAAACTCGAATGCTTGGAATAATGATCCTCCTCAGATGGTTGCAAACTTTTATTGTTAGAGCGACGAGAGCATGGGATACTAGTGCACTGGACGCACACTTCCTCCCCATGGACACTGAAACAGTGTGTCAAATTCCGTTGGACATGTGAATCAATCGGATTGCTGGGCATGGAACAACGAGAAAAATTGTGTTTTGACAATTCGGTCTACCTATAAACTGTTAACTGCATGGCATTTGGCGTGATTGTCCCTACCGATCGGTGCCGAGCGTAGATTGCGCCCACTCTGGTGTGTGCCATCTGCCATGCTGCCAATCAATGGCGGAGGACCCCATCGGGTAAGGTAGAGCGGCCACTCTACCTTAAATTATGACAAAAATTAATTTACATTCTGAAAAGGAGATAAGCCCGAATCTCACACAGCCATATATTATTAACAATGCAAAATCTGGTAACCGAACAATTTCGACCCGATAATAAAGCGAAGAAAAAAACCCCAGGACACATGCCTCGCGATAGTAACTCCACCAGATAGCCACTAACCTATGATACAAGACAAAATCAGTGGCGGAGTTAGCATCAAATTACGCCTAGGGCTAAGCTAGCTTGAATGATGCACTTTAGTGATTGTTTATATTTTATAAGAAGGAACACCAAAGGCTACTATTTCTAGGCCTAGGGCTATAGCCCCAACTACCCTAGGCTTGTATCCGCCACTGGACAAAATCAAAACCAAAAATACACAACTTCTAGACTACGCCGTCAAGAAGAAATCATCACCTTCAATCCACCACCTTCAGCAAGGAAACGACGCAGGCGCGCATCGACATAGCCTGATCAGGGATCTTGTGTTTTCACCAGAGTGCATAAACTCGTCACTGAAGCCGTTTGTACTAACATCCGTTATCCGGCTACCGACTCCTTGCTAACTGGATACCTCCAGAGAAAACATCGAAAGACAAAGACGTCCCATACCGTATGTCTCCCACCACTGTTGCATCACCTTAGATCCAGAAGCAACAGGCTAAACATGACACCTCCACCAGAGCAATCATGACGCACCTGCCGATAGCATGCATGACTTGACGCCTCCGCATGAGATGTCGTCCGTAGAATCTGCCGGCGGCGCCTCCGCATGCGGCACCTACCAGCGATGGGCATTGCTCAACGTCTCCGGCATAGATGCATGTGTCACTTGCTGAGCCGCATCGAACCCGATCTGTTGATGGAGGGGAAGTCCCATACCGGTGCCAGCCTCAGAAAGCTGTCACCACCTCAAGATCCAGTCTCCAAGTCACCACGGAGTCCGCCGCCGTCGAAGAAGATAGGTCGCCGCCCGATTCCGGGTGCTAGAAAGAGCACCCACTGTCGCGCCAGCTACTATCGTCGCCCATACAATGACAACCTTTGCCGCGACTGTCAGATCCGGGCACTAGGGCCAGAACCCCTCATGCATCGACCCATGGTCAGCCGTGCTCGACCTTTCGCCGCACCAACGAGCAGGCCACCACCAGAACCGCGGCCCGGGCATCCGCTACCGCTTCAGACCACTGCAGATCTAATTTGGGACAACGCATGTGCACCACGCACACAAGCACTTGAGATCTGTCCGTCGGCCGCGCAAGCGCCATTGCAGCTAGCTCCGGCTACACCCATGTGACGCCTGCCTTTGCCAAGCCTCCGCAATGCCGCACTCTCGCCGTAGGCCGAACGACCCGCCGCCATCCAGACCCCGCAAGAGAAAATGGAGGGCCCTGTTGCCGCCAATGCCAGGAGGAGCTTTGCCCGGCGTTGGCCAGGGGAGGGAGGACCGGAGAGGAGAAGTTGTCCAGCGGCTAGGTTTTCGCCCGGGTCACCTGCGGGGATGGCGACACGGGCGTCGCATGCATGAGCCTCCAGTGTGGTCAGCCATAGGCATATTCGGTTGGCATGTCAAGTTCATGCGTGGTGGTGGCCGGATCTTCTCGTCGAGGAAGAATGGAGTAGAAACGAAGAGAAGAAGTCACGGGCTAGGATAAGGGTATTGGAATGTGGGGAAAATATCCAGTGATACCAACAAACACATGACATGCCACCAACTTGAGAAGTTCAAATTTAAACATTTCAAAAAATTCCGAAAAAAAACATGGATGTTAACAACACATATGTGGACAACCCCTAAAAAATTCAGATGAAAACTTTACACACATGGAGAAACAAAAAAAAATACAAATTCAGATGTGAATAGTGTCACTTTTACTTTCGTCTTCTTTTGACACTATTCATGACAGATTTTTCTTTCTTGTTTCTCGATCGAATTTTGATTTGAATTTTTTAGGGGTTATCTAAACATGTGTTGTGAACATCCATGATTTTTTCAGATTTTTTTTGAAATGATTAAATTTGAAAAAATTTAATTGGTTGGATGGGAGCAGTTGGGAGTTGGTATCACCTGATACTTCCCCTTAAACCGTGTTCGTTTCATTGTGGGCTGAGGCGCCTAGTTAAGTGGTGGGATGGAGGATACCCTGAAGATTGTGGCTTCCAACGAATTGCTCACGAGTTCCTCAAAAAAGAAAAGAAAAAGACAATTGCTCACGTGTGTCCGTTGTTTCCTCAAGAAGAATGGATGCTACAATTAATGGCCAGACGAACATTACACAGAACAGAAAAGAATAGATCTTGGTAGCAATGTTCCAATATCTGGAGATGGTCCTGATTCAACGAAGTCATTCGGACAAGTGCCACAGCAAGAAGACATCCATAACAAGTCGAACTGCAAGTATAGATTATCAAATGGAATGATGGACAAAGAAGAGAATCTCTGCCTGACGGACAATTTTGCAAAGAAGAAAATCTCAACGAGGTTGACATAATAGATCGAGGAGGGAAGCGACCAGCCTGACGGAGACAGGAACGAGTAGAGGAGGAGGGGCGTGGGCGACGGGCGTGTGGTGCTACGCTCGCGGAGGAGAACGGAGGGGCGGTCGCCGCCCGCTGACTTGCCGGCGTCGAGGTAGATGTTGATCCGCGTCTCTGCCGCCAGCATCCTACCACCGCTGCCATCTCGTAGGTCGCCGGATCTAGCGGAAGGAAACCGTGCTACACCGCCGCCTAATACGCCATGCCACACACATACCTCGCCTCCACCGGTCCACAACCTCCGGCCACTACGCCTTATCAGCCGATCTGCTCGAAGGAGAGGAGTGAAAAGGAATACAAGGCAGCGGCGCGGCGCATCGCCGAAACAAACTAACTTTTTGGAGAGGAAAGAAGAAGGTGCGTGGGGCTCGAGGCAGGCTCCTCTCTTTCTTCCTTCTAGACGAAGGAAAGGAACGGTGGTACGAGGGAGACGAGAAGGCGCTTGTCTTGTGTGCGTTTCTAGACGAAGTAAATCTACGATGTGGCATAGGCGAGCAATCGCTGGGGAGGTGTTATCCGGGGTACGTATATACCAGCGACAGTAAAAATATTTGGCATGGCACGCGTGAGCGGACGCTTTTGATGCACACCTTATTGTTTTGGATTTGCATGATGTTACTTGTAGTACTAGTCAGACTAAGTACTAGCAAACTTTATTCATATACACGGCACATCGGCCAGAGATCGGCAGAGAGCACAACACGCAATGATAAAGATCGAGGGTGCAAAGCCGCAGGCGGTTTAATTGACAGCCATTAGACTACTCATAATGGGAGTAACATAGATGGTAATATTGTATATATATATAGACAAATAAATGATGTAGCAAGTAATTAATAAAGAAAAACATACATGTGGTAATATATCTAGTTACTCATAGTATGAGTAACATCACACATATCAAGACAAGATGAGTCTACAATTTAATAAATAAAATGTTGCATGACCGGAAAATGCCAACGGAGGCCGAGCTCCAGGGAGCTCGGTATTTTGAAAAAATCAAAATTTATATTTCAAAGTTTCAGAAAAATTCAAAACAAAATTCCACGGTAACTTAATAGATTTCCGCACGAACGTGTAAGAAAATTATTTGAATTTGTTGTGATTTGTAGGCTGTACAAAAAAACAAAAATCCGGCCCAACAACAAAAAATACTGGCCCATTTTAGAAATACGTTTTTGTCTTTTTTCTGTACGCCACGTGTGAAAGTATTTGGTTTTGAATTTTTGAACAGACGCAATACACATGTGTGAAAGTGTATACAAACAATTTCAAAAAATTTCACCTTGTGGAAATTTGTATTTTGAAAACGAGCTCCGTGGAGCTCGGCCTCCAAAAGCCCTCACTCGTTGCATGACATCACACATATCTTACTTCCCACTATAGTGTGCAGTTACCAGGATTAGTCATGTGTTTAGTGAGCAGGCAACCAGTGCATGCAGTGAAGATGTGGTCTACGTGCACAGGGGTCAAGTGTTTGCTAGTGGCAGGCTACATGCATGGAATAAACTGGCCGAGTCGTGTGGCCGTTGCGTGAGATTCGGCCTGCTAATGCTGAACGTGCGTGCATGAAGGTAGTGATGAGTGAACAAAGTTACACTTTCACGCCTCCTCTCTAAAAAAAGGTTAGGGTTCCTCTACCTCCCGTCAATGTTGTGGTAGTGTGGTCGGTGGCCTTAGGGCCATGAGACGCAGTGGATCCTAGTCCTTCTCGGCGGGAGGGCTCCTTTTTTAGATGTATCTTTTAGTTTTGTTAGGATTTGTGTTCTATTCAGGAAAGTGAGATGGCGGCGGCTTCCTGAAGATGGAATAAGATTATTTTTTCTCGCCTAGCCCTCGTCCCAACGATGTGTCTAGCATCATCCGTGGGTGCGTGGAGGTGTCTCCTCGGTGGATGTGTCTTTGGTGGATCTGCTCGGATCTGATTGTCGTTGGTGTATATTCATATTGGATCCTTATGATCCCCGCTACTCTTCATCGGTGGCGGTTGTTATTCTGGTGTGATGATCCTATGAGGCCTTAGCCCAACCACTTCTCAACTGTCTACTACAAGTTCGCTCGGCTACAACGAGGGAGGGGCAATAACGGCAGCACGCCTTTGGTTCGCTGCAGTGTTTGTAGTCTACACTAGATGGTCTATGAATCTGGATGTATTTTTATTATTTTTTATATTCGTTGTACTGTCATGATTGAAAATGAATAGACCGGAAATTTTCCCAGGATCAAGTAGGCGTGACTTCACCGTCGTCTCTGCATGCTAGGTACCTTTTTTTCTATGCTCAACATACACCTTATATTTATCCATGTTAAAATTTGAAACTTCTCATAGCTCATTTGTTATATTTAAGAAATTTAATGCATTTAATGGATATAATTCAAATTTAAACTATGAGTACATCAAACAGTGCACAAGAATGGTTTGAAAAATAATATGTAGGGTCTGGACTATATTTGTATGCCTTATACAAGCAATGAAAATAAATTTCAATGGTCTATTGGTTTTCAAATGTAGAAAATATAGATTTGAAAAACACAAACCTTGGCGTGTTGTCACCATATGACATCGGTGTGCCGTGGTAAAGGATTCAGAAAATTTCATCAAAGTTTTGGTATACACTCTTTAGATATTGAACCATGTCTGAGAAAGACTTGTAGCTTCGAGGGTGAATGCACCAAGTTTGAAGGCAAATTCACATTTCCTTCATTGTTTGGCCTCGTTTTTTTCTACTATGAACATACACCATAGAATATTCCTCCATGTTAAACTTGGTGCTTTTCAGAGCTCATTTTGTCTATTTAAGTCATTTGGTGCATTTCTACGTATTTAATGGATATAATTCAAATTTGAACTACGAGTATGTGAAAGAGTGCGGAAAAATGGTTTGACAAAACATATCTAGGGTCTCGAGCATATTTGTATGCCTTATACAAGAAAATAAAAGAAATTTCAAATATCTATGTGGCAAGAGACAACCATGAACAGGGTATTTATTGGTTTTTTAATTTGAGAAAATATAAATTAAGTCTGAAAAACATGAAACTCAGCATGATGTCATGACATGACCTTAGTATGTCACAATAAAAGTTGAGAAGCTTACACAAAAGTTTTAATGTACACTCTTTAGAAATCGAACCATCTCGGAGGAAGAATCATGATTTCGTGAATGAATTGAACAAGTTTGATGGCAAATTAAAAATTCCTTCATCATTTGACCTTGAATTTTTTTTCTACACTTAACATACATCATAGAATCCTCCATGTTAAAATCTAGCGCTTTTCATAGCTCATTTGTTATATTTAAGTCATTTAGTGCATTTGCACGCTTTACTGGGTATAATTTAAATTTGAACTACGAGTACATGAAAGATTGTACAAAAATGATTTGAAAATTCATATTTAGGATCATCCATATATTTCTATGCCATATACAAGAAATAAAAAGAAATTTGAAATATCTATGTGGCAAGAGTCATCCACGAACATGGAGTTTATTAGTTTTTAAACAAAAAATAATTTTTTCGATTTCATGAACTCATTTTTAATTTTATGAACATTTTTAAAATTTGATGGACGTTTTTTTTATGAATAAAAAATATTCATGATTTATAAAAAAGTTCAAAATTTTTAAGTAAGTTAACAAATCAAAAATTTAAAGGGAAAAAACAAATAAAAATTTAAAAATTAAAAACCGATAGGAAAAACTGAAACCGGTTCTCAGAAGGTTGTAGAACCTTCCCAAAACGAGTGTGGAGAAAAGCTGAATGGGCCGGCCTGTAGCACAAGGCGCTCGTGTGTCACCTCCCTAGGGGTGAGCATTTGAACTCTATCCCACGTTGTAGTGGGGAATACGATTTGGGAACCTCCTATTGGACGCCTTAGGCGTCGGTTGACCTTTTTAGCGTCCACGCACAAGATCAACTGACCCCACCCATGTAGAAATGTAAGCGCTCGATTGCACCCTCGTTCGGCGACCTCCTAACCGGCGCTTATATCGCTCGAACTGGAAGCTGCCACCTGAAGGCATCTGTCCGGGCCGGCAAATATAGATCTCAGTCGCTCCCGCGGTTTCCATAGTTTTTTTCATCGGCTCGTACACTCGCTTTGATTGTCATATTTTTCCATGGCCATCCCCGTATGACCACCCACATACATGCATGGCGGCAGTCGTGCTGCTACTAGCAGGTCCAGTGGGACTATCAGTAGCATGCGTCTAGATTCTATTGCAGGCTCAGGAATTCAATCAAGTGTTAACCCTTGACCATTTAACTTTTCGAAAAAAATTATGAAAACTTCATCGATATTGAAAAAGTTCATCAATTTTGGAAAAAAAACTTCGCAATCTGAAAAAACAACTAATTTGAAAACCAAATCATCAAAATGGAAAAAAATAATTGATTTTTAGAAAAAGTTCGTCAAATTTAAAATAAATACATCAAATTTGAAAAAAACTTTGATGAATTTGGAGAAAGTTCATGAACATAAGAAAAGTTCACGATTTTAAAGGAAAATTTTCACTAATTTTCAAAGTAAAATAAAATGTAAAATGGAAGAGAAAAGAAAAGACCAGAAGAAAAACTGGAAAAAATAAAAGTAAAACAGGGAAACCATAGCATTTTGTATCTTATATTGAAGAAGTAAAAGGAAGTAGTTATTACCGCTAGGATGTTGCCATGGTTGCGTCTGTTTGCCCTTTTCATAGGGGTCTCGGTTCGAATCACAACCAGCGAGCAGTTTTAGAATTTTAACAAAAGAGAGAAAGAAGGTTTAAATGGGCCGCCCCATGGCGGAGGGGGTATGTGTCTGGTCAGGTAGTTCGCCTATAATCGGTGCTTCGGGCACCGTATAGGAATCGCGCCTGGTTCGCTCCATCGAATTGACTGGTCGTGGTTGACCAGTTGACCGGTCAATTGCAGACGTTTGAAAATTATGAAATAAATGAATAAATGAATAAATGGATTTCAAAATGTTTCCCTAATTTTGCAAAATGTTCGTCAAATGTGCGTCCAAATCTCGAACCGTTTTAATCATTGGATTCCTTGCTTCGAGATCTTTAAAACTAGATCCGATGTTGATAGGTTTTTATAAAAAAAAGTTTTCACTAAAAGAACCCGTCAAAGAAACAAACGGAAAAAAACCGAACCGATGGCACGTTTTATTTTTTACTTTCCAAAAGAGGCACGACCTTGCCTCTCGCGGAAACAAAATTGTGTCTCGCACGGAAGGAAAAAAACAGAAATTACATTTTTTTTCCCGTTTCCGAGAGGCACGGCCGTGCCTCTCACAAAAGCAGAACTGTGCCTCTCATGAAAGCAAAAACGTGCCTCTCGCAAAAAAAAACATTTTTTTCTTTTCCGAGAGGGGCGGCCGTGCCTCTCGCGAAAGCACAACCGTGTCTTTCGCGGAAGCAAAACCGTGCCTCACGCGGTGCCTCCCGCGAAAGCACAACCGTGCCTCTCGTGAGAGCAAAACCGTGCCTCTGCCGAAAAAAAAACAGAAAATATATTTTATTTTCATTTCTGAGAGGCATGGCCATGCCTCTCGCGAAAGCAAAATCGTGCCTTCCGTGGAAAAAAAATGTTTTTTTCACGTATTTTTTATTTTTCTCCAAAAGCTAAGGAAGACCGGTGAAAAATCAAAAGGTCAAAAAAATGTTTAAAAAATTATAAACGCATGCGGAAAAATAAAAAGAACAAAATCCTGAGGGAGCGCCCAAAGCACGAGACATGTGGCGCGCTCTCATCCCACCCTCAAGTGATCTTTGAGAGGCTCCCAAAGGAGCGCTCACCAACTAGTTGCTCCCACGATCTTCCCTTATAGCGACGTGGAAGGAGGTATCGCCTCAAGTCAAGCTCCCATTATTATGGGCCGGCCCAGGTTAGTTTGTTTCTTCTCCGTTTTGTTTTTATTCATTCTTGTTATTCTTTCGTTAATATTTCTTTAAAATTTATAAAATACATATATTTCGAAAACCTAGACAAGTTAAAAAATTATTATTTTTAGGAAAATGAAAACATTCATAAAATAATCGCGTGTTTCAAAATATATGTTCGTGAAAATATGCTTATAAAAAAATGTCGTGTAGTTCAAAAAAATCATATGAATTAAAAATGTTTCAACATGTGCTTGAAAAAATGTTAATCATGTATTTTGAGAATATTAAAGGTGTATAAAAAATGTTTCAAGTTAGACATCCAAACATATATTTGAAAAATTGTTAATAACGTATTTGAGAATGTAAGCATGTATTAAAAATGTCTCATATGTAAGAAAAAAGGCAGTAGATATGCTTTTTAGTTCGTTTAGTAGTTTTTAGGGATATTTTGCTATGTAAAAATTAATCCGCAAATCAATTAAATCGTTGTCCACTTACATTTGACCACTCTGATTGGACGACATTCGCCTGCCCGCCTGTCTGCTGATATGCCCGAATCTGTCCATGGACATTTGGTGATGTCTATTCGATGTTTCGCGTTGGAAATGCCTGAGAGCCAGGATTCGACCTTTTCTCGAGAGAAAAAACTGAACATATTTGTTGGTGTCATTTTGTGGTTTTGAAGTATGAAATTATGTATATTGTATCAGTTATCTGTTTATAGTGTCTAATATGGGAAGATGCTTAGTGTGAACGGAAGCTGCTCCTCATTAACTCTGCAAAAGAAGAGGGGAATGAAAATACAGCAGGTGGTTGCAGGATAAGGGTTTAACGGCAATAATGGAGGGTTTGGACAAGTGGTTCACCGACCTCTCGACTAAATAAAAGAGCAGCTTGTTTGGAGAGACAATTTACACTGAACTCAAGTGGCTTCTGAAATTAAGAACAAAGTACAATGCATAGCTTTTTTCAGGTTCAGGCATCAAAGAAATACAAGAGGGATTTCTGAACAGTGGTTGCAGCACTAGAAATAAATTATTGGCAGGGAAGTCCATCGAAGATCGTAGCATGGATGGCATGTCTCAATTTTCAGGAAGAACGTTGAACCAAATAATCTCTGAGAAGATTATTTGGGCATGATATCTTAACCTCTGCTTGCACTCCAATGAACAGAGCAGCATGTTTGGTTGGTAAGTTTTCAATTGTCAGTCTGCTTGGTCGTCCAATAATCTAGCCTGTGTGATCAATGCTGAAGATTGTGTCGCATGTTAGCGCCTGATAAGATCTTCCGGATCTCTCATTTGCCCAAAAAATCAAGACCCAGAGACAGGTCATTTGCAGCAACAATGCTGCAGGTAGGCAAGTTCCCTGAAGCTTCTCAGTTTTGTGGTCCAGTGCTGCTGGGTATAGAAACATTTTTGCGGCATAAGAAATTTACTACAGCTGGATATATGTTAAACAAACTGATTTATTGAGTTATGCTAGAAAGTGTTACTTCTAGAAGCAAGGATCAGTATCTTGTGTGCAATCACTATGTATCAATAATAAGAACGCAAGTACGATTTACGGGACTGATTGGTTAAATTTCTACATAGAGGATAGTTTCCAAAATATTGGACAAAAGTACAAAAATTCCCCCCAAAACACATGTGATAATGCTGCCAAATTTCTGAGTAAGGATTAGTGATATATTCAGGAGTCACAATTGTTACTACATGTAGACTTTTATTTGGTTGTGCGCACATAGCCATTTGAATTTTTAACAAAGACATACACTACTCTTCTCGATTTCACCAGGATATTTCAGTGCCCAAATTCGAAAAATGCACACCATTGACGTGGCCGTGTGTGCAAAACCGTTTAGACAACTGATCAATTCGAATGAAGGAGGAACAAATTCCTCAAATGTCAGGGTAACCTCTTTTTTTCTTGAGATAATTCACTTGTGTTGATAAAGCAAATACACAAGTAGTAATATTCCATTTGTTCAAAAAAAGTAGTAATATTCCAGCACCTGGCACATCAGTACATGCACAACCTTGCCATTGCAGGACTTGGACTTAGGAGCACCATACCACACACCATCCAAACTAACTGTCAGCAACATGACTTACCCTATGTTATGTACTCCCTCCGTCACATATTATTTGTCGCTCAAACGGATGCATTTAACACTAAAATACGTCTAGATACATCCGTTTCAACGACAATTAATATGAGGCGAAGTACTTACACACCAAATAATCTGTCAAGCCTAAGCTAGAAAGAAGAAGAATCGGATCAAGAGCAAAGGAGCGTGACGACGCATCGGCGGACGATGTAGAGCCTGGCGTTGTGCTAACTCAGCATCCTGCTAAACCCTCCTAATCCTGACCCCTTGTGCTTGCTGCCAGGCTCTTTACCTTGTTCCATCTCGAGCTTTGCTCGGTTTCTCCTGAACAGGACGAGGCTGATTGAGCTAGTGAGCAGGAAGGCTCTTTGTTCTAGCACTGGTTTTAGAAACCTTCCGCCTGGTTTTCGGAAGGTTTAGTCCATTTTTATTTTTTTTATTTCTGTATTTTTTGTACTGGTTTTCTTTCGGTTTTGTCATTTTATTTTCTTTTTTCCCCTGTTTTTTCTCTTTTTTCCTTTTCCTTTGTTCTTCTCTTTTTATTTTTATTTTTATTTTTTCCATTTTAAAACATGTGTTGACATTTTTCAAATGTGCATTAAACATTGTTCGAATACACATCGAGCATTTGTCAGATACACACTGATTATTTTCTTAGTGCACGTTGAATATTTTTTGCACACATGGTCATTTTTAAACACAAGTTGAACATTTTCAAATACATGCCAAACTCTTTTTAAATACACAATGATTATCTTTAAACATGTTGAACATTTTCTAAATACTTGACGAATATTTTTAAATACATGATGAACATGTGTTAATACATGATTTACAAATACATGGAAACTAGTCGCAGAATGAGCCTTTTTTAAAACATGTGATGAATATTTTCGAATAACCGATGACACATTTTTTAAACACCCACTGTCCAAATTTTAACACATGGTGAACATATCTACAAAATAAAGATAATAAAATTATTTTTCAAAAATATATATTAAAAACCTTTATAAATAGAAAAAAGGATAAAAAGAGGAAACATATTTATTTTTTTTTTAGAAAAGGAGGTCATCCCCTGGCCTCTACATGAAGAGATGAATACGGTCATTTTATTAAATCAAGTTCAACAAAACAAATAATCTGGTCTGCAAAGTACGGCTCACAGAAGGAGTTAAAAAGATAAAACAAGAGCAACTCAAAGCCACAACCGGCCGGACGAAAAGATACTAAGGACATATCCTATTATGTGACCGCCATCCAAACCGGTTGAATATAGTCCGTGCTACCATCTCTCACCGGTTGCACCCAGTAGCCAGCTGCTCCCTGAAGCCCATAGGAGTAACGACCACGTACGGATCCATGTCGTAACCCTGAAGATAACCTGCAAGAAGTTAACAATAGATAATCTGTTAAAAATCATATCATTCCTGCAGTTCCATATAGCCAAAATAAGTGCGTATATTTCAATCCGAATACTTGACGCAACATGAGGAAGCACTCCATTTAGCCACGTCCCAAACAACGCGTCAATGCTAACCGGAGGCGTAATATTAAAGGCTATATGGACAGACCTACAAAGTAACTTCGCGAGAGGGCAATCAAGAAATAGGTGTTGAATTGTTTCACCGTGAACACAAAAGCAACATCGTGAACTACCCACCCATCAGCGCTTTATTAAGTTATCTTGGTGAGGATCACTTGCTTGTGAACAAACCACATAAAAAAAATTAATACGCAAGAGAACCTTAACTTTCCAAATGTGTAACGATCTTGGGATTAGGCCAGAGTTAATGAGATCTAAGTATATCAATTTAACCGTAAACACTCCATTACTCGTTAACTTTCAGTTTAATGTATCTCCCTGATCAGAGAGTTGAACATCCATCAACCTCCTCACTAGGTGTAACCAGGAAGCCCATCGTTCCACTACCAGTGACCTCCTAAACCGAATATTCAAAAGTACTGTCTAAAAAATCGTTGCTACGTAATCGTCTTTACGTTGAGCAATATGATACAGGGAAGGATATTGGAGAGCTAGCGGTGTGTCGCCTAACCAAGTATCCTCCCAAAACCTTGTTGTTGTTCCGTCCCCAACAATGAATTTCACCCTATGGAAGAAGGTTTCTTTCACTCTCATGAGACCCTTCCAAAATGGTGAATCATTAGGTCTTACGGTCACCTAAGCAAGAGTTTTAGAGTGCAAGTATTTATTTCTTAGGATTTGTGCCCACATACCCTCGGGTTCATGTGATCACCTATAGAGCCATTTGCTCAGTAGGCACTTGTTTTTAGTCTTGAGGTTCTCGATCCCAAGACCCCCCTGGTCTTTTGGTCGACAAATAATATCCCATCTTACCAGACGATACTTTGTCTTAACCTGATCGGACTGCAGAAAAAACGGGATCGATAGAAGTCTAGTCTCTTATGTACCCCTTTAGGCACCTCAAAGAAAGATAGAAGGAATATTGGCATACTCGTAGGCACCGAGTTGATCAATACCAGCCTTCCTCCATATGACATAAGCTTACCCTTCCAGCAGCTCAGTTTCTTCTCGAAACGATCCTCGATACACTTCCACTCATTATTAGTTAGTTTCCTATGATGGATTGGAATGCCCAGATAGCTGAACGGTAATGATCCTAGTTCACAGCCGAACAGTTGCTTGTAGCTGTCTTGATCATCTTTGGCCCTACCAAAGCAGAACAACTCACTCTTGTGGAAGTTGATCTTAAAACCAGACAGTTTTTCAAATAGACATAACACTAGTTTCATGTTCCTCGCCTTTGCAAGGTCATGCTCCATGAAGATGATAGTGTCGTCCGCATATTGTAAGGTAGACACGCCCCCATCCACCAGATGGGGAACAAGACCACCTACCAAGCCTCTCTCCTTGGCCCGGCCTATGAGAACTGCCAACATGTCTGCCACAATGTTGAACATAATCGGAGATACTGGGTCTCCTTGTCTTAGGCCTTTATGCGTTTGAAAATAATGACCAATGTCATTATTCACCTTTATGCCTACACTACCTTTCTGAACAAAAGAATCCACCTGATTCCTCCATGCCCCATTAAAGCCCTTGATGCGCATGGCTTGTTGCAGAAATGGCCATTTGACCTTGTCATGTGCCTTCTCAAAATCTACTTTGAATATCACCCCATCGAGTTCCTTCGATTGAATTTCATGTAGAGCTTCGTGTAAGACAACAACCCCTTCTAGGATATGTCTTTCAGGCATAAAGGTAGTCTGACTTGGTTGCACTACCGAATGGGCAATCCGTGTCAGTCTATTAGTGGCCACTTTCGTAAATATCTTGAAACTAACATTCAAGAGACAGATGGGTCTGAATTGCTCGATGCGAATTGCTTCCTCTTTCTTTGGCACTAGCGTTATGGTGCCAAAATTCAAGTGGAACAGTTGCAGATGCCCACTAAAGAAGTCATGAAACATAGGCATAAGATCATCTTTCACAATATTCCAACATTTCTTATAAAATTTTGCTGGGAACCCATCTGGTCCCGGAGCTTTATTGGGTTTCATTTGAGCGATCGCCTCAAAAACCTCCTTCTCGATAAAAGGTGCAGATAGAATCTCATTTTCATCTGACCTTAACTGAGGAATATCCTCGATTACATGCTCGTCTAGGGCCACCGCATTGTCCACCAGAGGCCCGAAAAGTTGTTTGTAATAGTTGGATATATATAACTTGAGATTCTCATGACCCAACACGGTTCCCTCATCTTGCTCAAGTTGGATAATTTTCTTTCTCCTATGTTTGCCATTTGCAATCATATGAAAGAATTGAGTGTTATCATCCCCTTGGACGACTTTAAGAACCTTAGCGCGTAAGGCCCATTTCATCTCCTCTTTCCTAAGCAAAACCAACAGTTTCAACTCAGCTTCGGATTTAACAGCTTGCTCTGTCGCATCCAGCAAATTTGTTTCCGCTTTCAAATCCAGCGTCTGAATCAAATGGATGACTCTATCCTTCTCTTGTTATAAATCTCACTCTCATTTCTGGCCCAACCCCTCAAAAATTGTCTCAGGTGCCGAATCTTGTTCTGCCAGCGCTCCATACTGGATCTACCCGCGACGGGCCTCGCCCATTCTCTCGCGGCCATTTTCTAAAAAATCTGCTTTTTGAACCAACTTAGTTCGAAAGAGAAGTTATTCTTATTGCCAATATGTGTTGCTTCACCTGAGTTAACTAACAGGGGCGTGTGGTCGGAGATTCCTCTCTGCATCACATGCAACGATACCAGAGGGTATTTCTGTTCCCATTCCACACTTATGAGAACCCTGTCAAGCTTCTCATACGTAGGAGTCAGAAAAGAATTTGCCCAAGTAAACTGTCTACCCGTGAGCTCTATCTCTTTGAGATTGAGACTTTCAATAATCATATTGAACATAAAGGACCACCGCCCGTCAAAATGATCATTATTCTTTTCTTCTTTCCTCCTAATGATGTTGAAGTCACCTCCCACTAGTGTTGGTAACTCCTCATCCCCGCAAATCCTAACCAGATTTGCTAGAAAATCAGGTTTAAATTCAGGTTGGGCAGTGTCATATACCGCCACTAAGGCCCATCGAAATCCATCCAATTTAGACCTTACCCAGAATTTAACCGTATAGTCTCCTCTTACTACGTTAAGAACCTCGAGTGTTTCACACTTCACCCCTAATAGAATCCCACCCGACCATCCTCTGGGTGGTAGGCAATGCCAGTCGAAATCAATTCCACCAGTAAGCGAACCAAGGAATTGTGAAGTAAAGTTATCTCTACCAGTTTCTAGTAGTGCAATAAAATCGAGTTTATCTTCTATGGTTGTTTCAACCAGGAATCGTTTCTTAGCCTAGTCTACTAGACCTCTGCTATTCCAAAAGATCCCTTTCATACTTCATCGTGAAATTTTTTCTTAAGCTTCACTCTCGCACTTCTGCGGACCGCCGACACTGGATATATCTTCCTCTTTCAGGAACGTTTAGGTTTATCCAGTATCAACTCCTCGTCACTGCTATTTTTGGTCGGTTGTACCTCCGCCACTAGAGGCGAGAAGCCAACAGGTCCCTCGGACCCCTCATCTCCCGCCTCTCCTTCGGCATCCGAAGTAGGCAGCATTCCGTCAGAGAATTTCTCTAGCGAAGAAATGCCCATGCTATTAATTTCAGTATCAGACATAGGTTTGACAGCCGCTAACGCTCGGATTAACTGAAGCTCTCTCAGCCTCTAAGTCTAAAATGTCATTAACCGATTTAGCAATTTCTTTACCATTAGACCCCAGTGAGACTCCTATGTCATTTGCCTTAGTAATAATCCGTACATATTATGTAGCCTATAGAGGGACGAGCGGAAAAAACTTCACTGTGCTAGGCTGCTAGCGTGAAAAGGGGAACTGAAGAAAACTGGTAAAGACTGACCTACTTCATGGGTCAGGCCGAAAACATTATCAAGAGGTTCCCCAGTTAGAGAAGCAATGTCAAGTACGACGACAAGAGCAAGCTCTAGTAGTAGTAGATACATGCAAAAGTGTTTGTCTTCTCGTTTTTCTGGCCAATCTTGATAGTTTACCCCAGTTTGGGGAATGGTTGTTTATCGATTTCGTTTCCATGTAATGAAATCGGGGACGAGATGCTCCTCAATTCGAAAGAAAAGATAACGACACAAGTATTTTGTGAGATTTCAGCACTGAATTTTGGTCATCATTGTTGTGCTATTGCATACTTTTCTACTTGTATACAACCATCTTCAGAAACTCCGAAGGACTAGTTACAACCATAGTTTAATGTGAGAAAACAGCTCAAGGATATACATGTTAAAAGCAGGAGATTGAAAGGCAGAGGTTAGCCATTCTGATGTTCAAGTAACTTCAATACATGAAACACATACGTGTTGCCCCTATATTCTTCCTTCGGATTGACCGAGCAGCTTACTTCTATGTGAACTTTGTTCTGTTGGAAGAATGACTCCTCAAAGTTTTGCCGGTCTACTCCAGAGGTAGAAAGACAGCCAAAGATGCCAATCTGTGGACAAAGATGATGCCAGGGATAGAACATGTGGCAAGAGCAGAACAGTATCACAATCTGCAAGGACTGCAAACCTTAATTTTCTGTAGTATAAACTAGCTTTATAGTGAAAACTCTGTTCATCTCTTTTGACGTGTATATTGCAAAATCTAGACAAGCTGCTCCTCGTTAACTCTGCACAAGCAGAGGAAAAAAGAAAGTACATCAAGTGGTTGCAGGGTAAGCGTTTGACGCCAACAATGGCAGGTTGGACACGTGATTCACCGGCCTCTAGACTAGGCCCTGTTTGGTTTAGCTTTTATTGACGAATTCTGATGCCGCGCAGCAGAATCTGAACCAAAGGGCGAACCCAGCAGAATCCGATTCCAGAAATCCGCTGCCAAAATCTGAACCAAAAGCGGAAGCAGCCCAAGACGTGTTTTCCAAAATCTGATTCCGCTGCGGACCAAAATCTAAAAAAATCTGTACCAGCTATTTTCACATCAGATTTTCTACAGCTATTTTTCCACAGCAAATTTTTCACAGCTGCTTTTAAAAATCCACAGCCGAACCAAACAGGGCCTAAACAAAAGAACAGCGTGTTCGGACCCGATTCGATTTGGGACTAAAGTAAAGTAGCTCTCGATTGAAGAACAGAGTACACTGCAAAGCCATTCGAGGTGCATTGCCAAGTACAACACGGGCAGGCTTCAGTATAGATACCAACACAAGTATTTTGTGAGATTTCAGCACTGACCTTTGGTCATCAGTCATCACTGCTGGGCTATTTCATACTACTACTTTTCTACTTGTACAAACATCTTCAGAAACTCCAAAGGTCAAGTTCCAAATAAAGTTTAATGTGGAAAACAACTCAAGGATATAGTACAGGTTAAAAGATTGAAAGGCAGAAGTTCGCCATTCGGATGTTCAAGTAACGTAATACATGAAACACATACATGTTGCCCCTATCTTTATCTTTACCTTTTACTTACTAATAAAGCACACATTGCTTCCGTCGGGTTCACCATCGTAAACTTTTTGCGAAAAAAATCTTTTTTTATTAAAGCCGCAATCCTATTAGTTCAGGAAAAAAATATTTGTACCGTCGCACATCCTTTAAGGCTTTGCTGTTTTGCTGCTCCGGTCAATGAACGAAAAATAATATGTCGAAATCATTAATTAAGGAGCACTCGTTGCAAAGAACACTCTACCTTCCCAGGTCGCTACAAGTGGCGCATATATGGCGCGCCACTTGTCGCAACCTAGGAGTTTTCCTTTTTTTCGTAGATCCATTTATTTAAAATGTTTTATCTCTTAAATCGTGTGTCCAAATCACGAACTGTTTTCACCGTTGAATTCCTCGCGTAGAGATCTTCAAAACTAGATCCCATGTTGACAGGTTTTGACAACCTTTTTTTCACGAAAAAAACGAACGAAAAAACCAACGAAAAACCGAACCGGGAGCACGGGTTTTTTCCCTTTCCGAAAGAGACACGTCCGTGCCTCTCGTGGAAACAAACCCGTGACTCTCGTGGAAACAAAAAAAATAGAAAACACGTTTTTTTCCGTTTTCGAGAGGCACGGACGTGACTCTCGCGAAAGCACAACCGTGACTCTCGCGAAAGCACAACCGTGACTCTCGCGAAAGCACAACTGTGCCTCTCGCGGAAGCAAAACCGTGACTCTCGCGAAAGGAAAAAAACAGAAAACATCTATTTTTCTCCCTTTTCGAGTGGCGCGGCCGTGACTCTCGCGAAAGCACAACCGTGCCTCTCGCGGAAGCAAAACCGTGACTCTCGCGAAAGAAAACAAACAGAAAACACGTTTTGTTTTTTCCTTTCTGAGAGGCACGGCCGTGACTCTCGCGAAAGCACAACCTT
>NC_041380.1:560571279-560597386 GCF_002162155.2 Triticum dicoccoides | reverse complement strand
AAAAACAGAAGACACGTTTTGTTTTTCCCTTTCTGAGAGGCACGGCCGTGCCTATCGCGGAAGCATAACCGTGACTCTCGCGAAAGAAAAAAAAACAGAAAACGCGTTTATTTTTCCGTTTCCGAAAGGCACAGCCGTGACTCTCGCTAAAGCACAACCGTGCCTCTCGCGGAAGAAAAACCGTGACTCTCACGGAAAAAAAAAGAAAACGCGTTTTTCATGCAAAAAAAAAATTAATTTTTTTATTGAAAAGCTAAGGAAGACCGGGGGAAAACCAAAACGAAAAAAATCGTTTAAAAAGCAGAAAACACGCGCAAAAAATAAAAAAATAAAATCCGAAGGGAGCATCCAGGACGCGACACGTGGCGAATGGCTGAAAGCGCGCCAAATGACACTGATTGCTGCGAGGCTCCCGAAGGAGCGCTCGTTAACTAATTGCTCTTATAATATGTGGTCTCTGAGGATCGAACGCCTCCACTTTGCAGTTGTAGGGATGGAACCAGCCGGGCTGGGTTTGGCTTCTGTCAAAAATAAGGGGTCGTGTGTATTCACGTATCACCTCACCGATTTACACAAAATTATATCAATTTATATATGTCAACAAGTAGACAACGGATAAGCCTTTTTGGAAGTTGAACAAAACGCAAGAGGTGCCGATACCATTTCTAATCTAACAAAAGAAAGAAGGCCCAACAAATAAGGACATGCGTGGCAAGGAATAGAAGAACGAAATCACTAATTAAGGAGCACTTGTTGCAAAGAACACTCCACCTTTTTAGGTCGTGACAACTGGCGCATATATAGCGCGCCACTTGTCGCAACCTGGAGTTTTTCCTTTTTTCGTAGATCCGTTTATTCAAAACGTTTTATCTCTTAAACCATGCGTCCAAATCTCAAACCGTTTTCATCATTCGATTCCTCGTGTCGAGATCTTCAAAACTAGATCTCATGTTGATAGATTTTGACGAATTTTTTTCCACAAAAAAACCGGACGAAAAAAACCAAACCAGAAGCACGGTTTTTCCTCTTTCCGAAAGAGGCATGCCCGTGCCTCTCGTGGAAGCAAACCCGTAACTCATGTGGAAGAAAAAAACAAAAAACGCGTTTTTTTTCGTTTTCGATAGGCACGGCCGTGACTCTTGCGAAAGCACAACCGTGTCTCTCGCGAAAGCAGAACCGTGACTCTCGTGAAAGAAAAAAACAAAAAAACGCGTATTTTTTCCCTTTCCGAGAGACATGGCCGTGACTCTCGCGAAAGCACAACCATTCCTCTCACGGAAGCAAAACCGTGACTCTCGCGAAAGAAAAAAAACAGAAAATGTGTTTTGTTTTTCACTTTTCGAGAGGCACGGCTGTGACTCTCGCGAAAGCACAATCGTGCCTCTCACCGAAGCAAAACCATGACTCTCGCGAAAGAAAAAAAAATTAGAAAACACGTTTTTTTCGTTTTCGAAAGGCACGGCCGTGACTCTCGCGAAAGCACAACCGTGCCTCTCGTGGAAGAAAAACCGTGACTTTCGCGAAAGGAAAAAAAAGAAAAACGTGTTTTCACGCAAAAAAAAATCTATTTTTTTTATCAAAAAGCTAAGGAAGATCGGGGAAAAACCAAAACGTCGAAAAACCCCATTTAAAAAGCCGAAAGCGCGTGCAGAAAAATAAAAAAACTCCGAAAGAAGCGTCCAGAGCGTGGCACGTGGCGAATGGCTGAGAGCGCGCCAAGTGGTACTGATCGTTGCGAGGCTCCCGAAGGAGTGCTCGTTAACTAGTTGCTCTCGTAGAAGAGAGGGCATGCAAGAAAAGAAATAAAAGAGAGGCCCAAATAAAGATGAGATGTGATGCACTATAAAAAAAACAGAAGAGGATGCATGGCAAGGAGATCCCATAAATATGGGAAGTAAATAAGGATATGCATGGCAAGAAATAAAAGAAGGACACTGATAACGTCCACACATGTGGTGGGAGCGTCACCCGCCCACACGCCCTATAACACACAGATTACGCCACGTCACCGCATGCATGCATGTGAGAATCTTTTTGGATTTCTAGTTTTTAAACTGTTTTATCTATTTAATGAAAAATCTGATTGAAGATCCGTTTTCATTATTAAAACCATCGCAATGAGATATTCGAAACTAGATCTCATATCAATATGTTTCGACAACTTTTAAAAGTTGTCATATCTATTGCACATGAATTGCCATGGTGTTTACACTGAAGTTGCCACGATATATTTCAGCTATTTTCTTCTATATTTAAAATTAAATTTTGAAATATTATAAAATGGGGTATTAAGAAACTAGACTTGCCATGAACCATAACTAAAATTTCCATGATATATACACTTAAAATTGCCATAGTTCATACAAAAAATATTTTTCATGGTCAAAGTACTGGAATTGTCATGGTCAAAATACTAAAATTGCCATGCTCTATAAACTAAAATTGCCACATGGCAATTTTAGTGTAACACTATGGCACCTACAGTGTAAACATCATGTCAACTTTTGGCAAAAAAGAAATCGTCGAAACATATCAACACGGGATCTAGTTTTGAAGATCTTGTCGAGACGGATTTATTGGTGAAAACAAATTTTTAATTGGATTGTTTAATTAGGAGATAAAACATTTTTAAACCGAAAACCAAAAATATTACTGCTGATGTCATCTGTTTTGATGTGACAAAATGAATGGTACTGGAGGCGTTTGGATCATGTTGCTTCGTGCCACACGTGTGGGCGTTAACATTTGCGTAAAAGAAAGGCCCGATAAAGATGGGATTTGCTGGGCTATATATAAAAGAAATATAAGAAAGGGCATGGCAAGAAATTCGAGGAGATCCGATAAATATATATTGAATATGCGCGCCATAGGAATAAGATGTGATTTGGAATGCGCTGCGCTATATAAAAGAAATAAACGAAACGCTTTGTAAGAAAATCCGAGGATATCCGCGATAGGATGGGACATGGGCAGTATGATACATGCGTCTATAAAAGTTAAAAACAAATACTGTTTATGTATTAAAAAAAACTCTTCATGCATTTTCTTTGATAAATATGTACGTGAAAATATATTCAAGAGTTGCAACAAAAATATTTGCGGACACCAACATAATTTATTCACACAGGTTGTAAATAACAAGCCAAGTGACTCGTTAGCAGCGGGGTGGGAATTATAAGACAATGTTGGCGAACAAAACTAGACAAACATAGAGAAGGCATGAGAAGTTCTGGAGTGATATTTCACGTCAGAGTGAAGCAAGGACGAGCTCGGGACAACAGCGCGAGGATGAGATTGAGGTCATGGAGCCGAGCTAACAATAGGAATGTTGTTGAACATGCCATAAGTTCGTGATGCTTGAACCAAAAACTGCCCATGATGCATGTATGTTTCTGTAGTGTGCTAATGTATCATCGTATGTTCTTGTCGTTTTCCTTTACCTATAATAACACCTGATTCCATGCATGTCATTAATAAATGGATTATCCCTAGCCTGCTTGTATGTACTTTTTAAATCTACATGCAAACCGTATTGAATAGAAGAGCTAGACTTGTGGAACAAATTCCTAGATTCTACACCACCTTTTCTAGATTATAAAAGAATGTGATATATTTTTCTTCCGTTGCAATATACGGATCCTTTTACTAGCTAGTATTTTTCAATACAATTGACAATGCAGTTTACTTCTATGCGGAAGTTTGGTCTGTTGGAAGAATGACCCCTCAAGCTTTGCCGATCTACTCCAGAGGTAGAAAGACAGCCGAAGATACCAAATACCAAAGCAGTAGCACAAAGGACTGCAAAGCTGCATGACCTTAGCCTTAATTTTCAGTAGGAACTGGTAACTTTAGAGTGAAATGTGTAGAATCCCGTCCATCTGTTGTGAAGTACGTATGGCGAAATTTAGATAAGCTGATCCACATTAAGTCTGCGAAAAAAGAGGAGAGAAGAAAGTGGTTGCAGCAGAAGCGTTTACCGGCAACAATGGCAGGTTGGACACAAGGTTCATTGACCTCCGGACTAAACAAAAGTGCAGCGTGTTCGGAGCCGATTCGATTCGGGACTAAAAAGTGGCTTCTGAATTGAAGAACACAGTACACTGCAAAGTACTTTTTTTTTCAGGTTCAGGCATCAACGCAGTGCATGCAAGAGTGATTTATGAACTGTTGTTGGAGGCAGCAATAAAATACAATCTTTGCAAGCGTCGATAGGATGTATTGATTTTTAGGAGCAAGATTTAACCAAACAATTGCTGAGAAAAGATATTTGGGTGATATCTGAACCAATCTAGTTGCAGATTTCCATGCACACGCCAACATGTTTTGTTGTTAAGCGTTCTTAGTTGTCAGCCTACTAGGTCCTCCAACAATCAAGTCTTTGTGATCAATGCTGAAGATTATGGAGCATATTAGCACCTGATTAGTCCTTACAGTGTGCTATGCTTCTCGGATATCCAAACCAACAGACAGGTCAGTTACAGTGTGCTATGCAAGTACCTTGAAGCTTCTCATACCGGGCGACAGGTCCGGTTAGCAATCTCAAACCTTGAAATTGATATATGCAATCATACCTTGAAGCTTCTCATTTTGGTGGGCTAGCTGTTGGGTGTAGGAAACACTTTTTGGTGGGCTAGGTGCTGGGTATATATATCAAATACTATAATAGATTTGCTACTCCGCGGTATGTGTATCAGAATATCAAATGGCATTATCTATGGATAGAAAAATACATAAGTACGTAAATCCTTCCATCTTGAATACCCTTACTCGATCGAGATCCATTCAAATGGATCCTAGCATCCATCCAGCTGGACGACAGCCTAGCTGCTGGGGTGGGTGCAGATCACGCTCAAGTGACCACCTTGGTCTCCACGACAGCGGTGGTCACAGTTAGATCTTATGGAGTGCTCATCTCTCTAGATCTGATGGTTGATTTCTGCGGTGAATGCAGTATGGCTTGACGCAGAGGGATGGTTGTGTAGCGGTGATGGTCACATGACAATGTAGTCGTTGGGATCGTGAAAAATGGTGGTGACAACACTTGTGACTTCGATGGTGGTGCTCCTCGAGCACCCGGTCTTGAGCTCTGGGGTGAAAGCCTAGGCTGACCTGAGCAGGTTATGTTTGGCAATGGCGATGTTTTTTTATGTTGTTACCTTGTTGAAGGCATTGTTCGGATGTGCTCACATTGATTCTTCAGGGCGAAAACCTAGATTCTGGTGGATGTGGTGATGAGTGTCGCTCCTTTCTGAAGGCGTCACTATTGAAGAATATCGTCGTTCATGTAGTGTCATGAGATGGTTCGTGCGGATATATATGGTCATGTTTGTAGCTTGTCGATCATGGTTATGATCGCTTCTGGGTTTTTTTTTTCTCGTCTAAGAATAGCTTTAGTCTTATATGACTTTACTATTTGCTAGTGTATTTTTGTGTGCGTGTTTTTGTATTGATTGTGTGCATTTAACTATGCAGAGACCGGATATGTGTTCATTATGTTATGTATCCTCTAGATCTGCTGGCACCGCGTTACTTTCTTAATGAACGCGAGTCAACTGATAAGGCTTTCTGTATACTGAACGAGAGGCACACGGGCTTTAATCCTGCCAGAGGACTCTACGGTCGAATCAGCTTTTATGTATACACGAGGATCGACCCTTTGCTACAATTCACATGGACCGGCGCTTGATCTGATTGTTTGAGTTCCCTGAACGAAAGTGCTGTATACACGACATGCTCCTGCGCACGATTTGCGGCCGATACAATTAGAAGCCACCCAGACTAAAAAAATGATGTAATCCAATGGTGTACATAGCCTGTCGTGCGTGCATCGTGCATGGATTCATCATGTGCATATCAGTGTTCTTCCCCGAAAGCATCAGATCTGGACTCGCGAAGATTCCTTGAAGATATTGAAGCAGAAAGGTAGAATAGTTCTCCTTCTCCAACGCAAGTAGGACGACGCTACACGGAAATGCTCTTGTGAGCACATGCTCACATGCACCCCTTGCTACAATTAAATCCGAAAAAATTGTACTAAAAGTATTTCAAAAAAACTGAAATTTTTTGGCAACAAACATCAACGTGTGTTTCACATGCGTACATTTTTTTGCGATGGAATGACATTCATTGAAATTTGGAAAAAAAATCGATGCTCCAAAACAGTCCTTTTGAAGCATTGATTTTGTTTTTTTTAACCTCCACGTATGTCATTCCATCACGAAAATGTGCACACATAGACGTTTGTTGCAAAAAAATCAGTTTCCAAAAAAGATTGTTTAGTATTTTTTTCCAGATTTTACAGTAGCGAAAGGTGCATGTGAGCTCGTGCTCACAAACTCTATGTCCAACGCTGCTGCCCATACTTATCTTTTTTTGGTTTTAGAATAATCAATGTTTATTTTTACTTCCCTATTATAATGGTTAGTCACTTTTTTTGCGGGATAAGGTTAGTCACTTGACTTCTTTTCACAAAAGCACCATCATGCCACAATAAATACCACTAGCATCGCCACTCTACCCAACCCGTTCCACTGCTATTTAAATTTCCTCCATTTAGCAAGGGTTTTACTTTTGCTACCAATTTTGCACTTGTTAATCATTCTATATATCAAACAGTGGTGGAGGGTGAAAGAAAAAGCTGGGCATGCTAGACTAAAGAAGATTGCAATTTTTTTGAAATTCTGAATCATAAGCATTAGTGTATGATACAAGGTTACAAGATGGAGCGAGCAAACATGTATATATAGGAAAAAATGTATTTATCAAGGATACAAGATGGCGGATCTTCTTCTTCGACCTGGTCTTCCGGGCTCTAATTCTCCTCGAATTCGTTCGTCAGGGCGGAGTAGATGAAGCTCTGGTACATAATCCTACCTTCTCCTTGGGGAAGCGATGATACAGATGGTGAGACATGTTGTCAGACATTTCAGATCTATTTAAGGGTTCAAGATGATCGTTGTGTCTCTAGGGCGTTGGTCCTCAGTTGCACGTGCACGAAGACCTCCCAACTGTGATTGACAGGGCCAGACTGACTTCGGTAGGGACTAGGGAAGCGACACATTGGCGGCTCATTCTAGTGGCAGTAGTGGTAATTGGGTGATCCACGGAGCTTGATGTAATTTTTATTATGTTAAGGGTATTTTATACTGCTGATGAACTTGTATAATAGAACCGGATCATTTTCACACACACACACACACACACACAGACACACAAAAAGATTATGCATGACTTTAGTTGCCAGCATTACTATCATGATCCAAGTTGGAAAATATAATGGTGTTTGCTCTACAATGCGATATACCGATGACCCAATGTTTATGAATTTTGTGAAAATATCTAGCTTAATTATCTTTCTTTTTTACCGCTTATAATAAGCAGGTAGCTATCTCAAAAAATAATCAACAACTCAAAAGAAAATCATCTCTCTTTTTTTAGCCAACCTGTCATATGCTTTTTAGTGTAAGTAGTTATAGATAGGGTCCTTTTCGAAAAAAGTTATAGATTAGATGTGGCTAGATCTCAATCGACTGAGGCTTAACCAACTGTAAGTCAAATACATAACATGCAAGAAAGAAAAAAAAACTAAAAAAATAAATTTGCATGGATCTCCATGTAAATCTCAGTCAAGTGAGATTTAGCAATCCCGTTATAGATAATGAAATCTTAATTGCTAATGCATGGATCTCACGAGCTAGGAAAGGGATATGCATCAACTCATCATCACATCAACAATGTAGACGGCCGGCCGAGGAACCTCAACACAACTCAATATATGCGAACACGGCGGAAGAAGCAATGAACGAAAACCCTTACCGCTTATATTTATTTCATTCAAGTGAAGTGAGGAAATAACAGCTGTCGAGTACAAACAAACGACGATGGACAAGAGGGGAAACAAGTTGACAAACCTAGACGCGTGTAACGGTAGCAAGCAAACACCAACAGCAGCAGCATAATCGAAAAGACAAGCGCGGGAACACATGCAACGCAATCTGTCACGCCATGCTAGCTAGCTGGACATGTGGATCTCTTGAACTCTTTGCCACTCTGCATTACCTTGTTCACAGTGAACGACTTGGAGTAGGAGGGGAACCTTTTGACGGTGATGTCGACGGACTCGCACCACCAGCACTCCGTGAACATCTCTCCAATAAGTATAAAGCGGAGCCCGCACGGCTCGAAACATGAGTCGCCCTCCCCCCCCGTAGAGGAGGACCGGGTGGCTGGTGCCCACCACGATCTCATACTCTTGCCCGACCGTGTCGTCCACGCCTTGGCCGTCCTGGCCATGCAACTGGAGTTGGATTCTTGGACTAGGATCGCCCGCACCAAGGTCCCTCGTCTTGACCATGGCCGTGTATTCACAACGTTCCCCGTCCACGTTGATGGTGCCAGCGAGGAAGGCGGCGACCAGAACGAGAAGGGCGAGCTTGGCCATGGTAGCCAGCCACGAGGAGGATAGTGTATGTGTTCTCCATCTTTCGACCCGGTGCTGCATTTATAGCCAGGGTCTCTGGCCAGTTGCTATGAGTGCCTCCTTCCACCATTAATTTTTTGAGTTAATTCCATTTTTTACCCCTCGTTTCGTCCTTTTTGACAGGGATTACCCCATTTAAGCGAAATTCATCCATCTTACCCCATTTAACCAAAATATATGCCAGATTTTACCCCTCTTTAGATTTTTCCTCATTCTGTCGATTGACTCCCACATGATTTATAGGCATTTTTCTTTGTCTGTAGCCAGTTTTATTCACTTCCTCGACCGCACATCCGGTTCGGCTCCAAGCGGTGGAGATAAATACACTCGGACCTATCTTGATCTGCTCCTCGTTTAGGAATTAGGACCCATCAAATTGATCAATTCCATCGACTCCTGCCCATGCTAGTTTAGCCATTTTGCGCGCGTGACCTGCTCGTGATCGAGTTTGAGCTGAGCCGCGTGCGCGCGTGTGTGTGACATACTCGGCGTCCTTCTCCTATTCTAGCGCTGCCGCCTCGCCACACTCGCAACTTATGGTAGCTGTTGCTTGGTCTGCCAGTTGCTGTAGGTGCAAGCTAGCTGTTGCTTGGTCTGTTGCCTGCGTGCTGCTGCTGGTTGGTCTGCTTCGTGTGCTATGTTTTTGTTTTGTGCTTCGCATTAGCCCCTACTCCATATTGTGCGTAGCGCTAGGTGCTACTACTTGCAAAGGCACTTGCAAATTGATGTACGCTATCAAATGTTTGAAATGAGATGCAATACAAGCAGACATTTGTTTTGGTTGACATAACATCTGCAAAGAACGCCCAATTCGTAGAGGGGGCTCGGGAGAGATGCAAAGCGGTTGATGTTCTAGTGGCAGCGGATGCGGTATAACAGGACAAGGAGGAGTAGCGATGGAGGAGGGAGACATGGAGCGAGATGGAGGAATGACATGGAAGGGGCCTGCGTGATGTAGAACCGAAGAAAGAACCGGGTGTGCAATCGAGCGGGGAAGAAACGGGCTGCAAAAAATAAAAGATTGACAGAATGTGCAAAAAAAGGGTAAACTCTGGCACAAATTTAGTTAAATGGGGTAAGATGGATGACTTTTGCTTATATGGGGTAATCCTTGTCAAAAAGGACAAAAGAGGGGGTAAAAAAATGGAATTAACTCTAATTTTTTTTTGTTAGAGAAAAGGCCAGAGCCCGACTTTATAAATAAAGCCACATGGCAGCGTCACGAGATCAAACAGGAAAGAGACCAGTTAACGAGGAGAACGCACACAGCGCACGGAACGAAAAGTATAAAGAGTAGCCAAGGAAGGATGGATACAGGCAACTGCCATACACGGCGCGTAGGCCGGAAAGGAGTGAGACCTAAACTCCGCAAACAGCACCACCAGGATTAGACGACCGGATCCCGTCCGGAGATGTGAGATGTCGAAGCCCGGATTTTATCGATGAGCAGGTCCAGGGCATCCCGATCAACCTCCTTAGTCAATGATCTCCACTGCTGCAATAATATACATGATTTGAAAAGAACGTCAGCAGGCTTAGATGGGAAGATATGCTCAATAGTAAATTTGTTTCTAATGGTCCACAGAGCCCAGCATAGGGCACCCAGGCCAACCCAAAACACCCTCTTGGTGACCCCAACCAAAGCTTTGGCTAGGGTTCGAATATCGGAGAAAGAGGAGGGGTTCCAAGAGACCTGAAGCTAAGATCTGACACAGCACCAAACCAGCTTGGCCAGCATGCAATTGAAAAAGATGTGATCAGAGCTCTCCAAGGCCCCACATAGATGACAGAAATCAGAGCCAGGCCCATTGCGCTTTTTAATCTGGTCAGCAGCCGGCAGGCGACCACGAAAGGCTTGCCAAAGGAAAATTTTAATCTTAGGAGGAACTTTGGACTTCCAAACACAAGAGAATCTGGTCGAAGGAGTACCACCAATAAGTCTAGAATAAAGCGACTTGACCGTAAATCTACCTGAGGCCGAATGAGGCCAGACTACAGAATCGGCCGACTCCGAGAGCACGGGGAAGAGGGCAGAGAGACTTTGCCAATCTTCCAACTCTTCAGGAGACAGGGCCCGACGAAAGGCCAGATCCCAGTTATTAGCCGCCACCTCCGCGATGGAGATACCCGGATTAGGACAGTAAGAGAACAAAACCGGAAAAATCTCAGCGAGGGGGGCATCCCCCGACCACCAGTCCAACCAAAAGCAGACTGCCATCCCATTACCAACATTAAATTTAACATGTTCCAGGAAAATAGGTCTGACTTTGACAAGGGATTTCCAAAATTGAGAGCCGCGCCTCGCGGTGGCAAACAGCGGGTTGGAATGTGGGAAGTATTTAGCCTTAAGAATCGAGAACCAAAGCGAGTCAGCTCCACTAGTTAAAATTTTCCACCACCACTTGATAAGCAAACAAATGTTCATCACCCGAGTATTAGTAATACCTAACCCCCACGGTTTTTAGGCTTACACATATGTTGCCACTTGACCAACCTATATTTCCGTTTGTTATCCGCGGAATTCCAGTAGAAGGCTCCCCTATGTTTGTCGAAGCCAGCATGCACGCCATCCGTAAGAAGATAGAAGCCCATAAGAAACATGGGGAGAGAGGATAAGCAGGAGTTAATTAGAGCAACTTTGCCAGCATTGGTATTATATCTGCCTCTCCAAGGGAGCACCCTGTTCCCCACTTTAGCGACCGCCGGAGCGAAATCTTTAGCATGGAGCACGCCAGGAGAGATAGGAAGGCCTAGATATTTAAAGGGAAAGGAACCCAAAGAACAGTTCAGAAGCCTGGCAACCCGCAAGGCTTCCGCCTCATCCACACCCGTCACCAGAACCTCGCTTTTAGCGAAATTAATCTTAAGACCCGAAACAGCTTCGAAACACAACAGGATGAATTTAAGATTGGCAATGCAGGTGTCATCCAGCTCCACCAAGATAATTGTATCATCTGCATATTGCAAGTGGGAAACACCCTCCGGAAGTAAATGAGAGACCACAGGAACAATGTGCCCACAACGGGCTGCCCTGGAAAGCATGCATGAGAAGGTGTCGGCCACAAAATTAAAAAGAACAGGGGAAGCAGGATCCCCTTGGCGAAGGCCCCTACCATTGGCGAAGAAATTGCTAACAAAACTATTAACCGAAACGGCAGTATGGCCACCCGAGACCAACTGCATGATACGATGAACATAAGCACCGTCGAAACCTTTAGCAAGAAGGACCTGCTTGAGGAAGGGCCAGCTAACGGAGTCATAGGCTTTCTCAAAGTCTAACTTAAGGATAACCGCTTTAGCTCTCCGAGCGTGAAGATCGTGAACAATCTCATGAAGGGATAGGATACCATCAAGGATGAAACGCCCTTTGATGAAAGCAGATTGATAAGGACTAATAACTCTATGAGCAACCGGCGACAAACGATTCGCAAAGCCTTTAGCCGGGAATTTTGCGAAGTTGTTAATCAAAGCAATAGGTCGGTATTGGGAAATAACATCAGCACCCTTAACCTTGGGGATCAGGGTTATCACTGCATAGTTCAGGCGGGAGATATCGACAGTACCAAGACAGAAGCCCTGAATAACATTACAAACTAACTGTTTCAACTGGGGCCAGAATTTCCGAAAGAAAGGAATAGAGAAGCCGTCTGGCCCAGAAGCAGCATTAGGATTGGCAGTATTAACAACATCCCAAATTTCCTGGTCAGAAAGAGGGATCATCAAAGAGGCATTCTCCTCGGGTGAGATTTTCAGACCTAAGTTCCAAAGGGAGGGAGAAATGGAGAAGCCCGATGGAGGTTTAGCCCCCAACAACGAAGAGAAGAAATCCACCACATGAGCCATAATAACAGACTGCTCCGAAGATCGCACACCATTAATGAGCAGGCTATTAATCCCACAACGTCTACGCCTGCCGTTCACGATCGCAAAGAAATACGCCGTAGGGGAGTCGCCTTTTAGAGTCCAGTTTAGAGTACCCCGTTGACGCCAATAAATCTCAGCCTGATGGTGTAGCTGTATTAGAGCAGCCTCCAGATTATAACGAACCGCCCAACCATCGTCAGAGAGCCCAATAGAATCAGCCGCGCGATCCAGCGACAAGATTTGGTCTTCGAGGAAAGATTTGGTGCGACGATCCTCCGCCGCACGATTACGAGACCAACCTCTGAGGAATTTACGCAGGTTATAGGAACACGAATGCCAATCATCCAAAGGCCCAAAGGAGCGAGCATTGGATGATAGAGAAAGGGAGATCTTCGCCGCAACCATATCGACAAAGCCATCCACAGCCAACCAGGAGGCGTCAAATTGAAATCTAGCCGGAGGCCTGAGGCTAATGGAACCATCGTCAAGAATTAAGGGGGTATGATCGGAACCGATAATGCACTTGGTGTAAAGAGAGGCCCTAGGGAACAAGGAATCCCACCTGGGACAAAGGAAGACTCTGTCAAGCACTGATCTAATAGGGATTGACTGATGATTGGACCAGGTATACCAAGCTCCCCCCCGAGGCAGCTCACGAATAGCATTGGCACTAATGAAGTTGTTAAAGGCATTAGCCAGCGGCCAGGAGAAGTTATCATTACTTTTGTCATTAGGGCACTGCAGAAGGTTAAAGTCTCCCCCGATAACCATCGGTAAATTACAAGCATCGATCTTCAGCGAAAGTTCATTAAGAAATAAAGGCGACAAGGAATGGTCCGCGGGCCCATAGACGACGATAAACTCACAAAGAGTATTCTGAGCTTTATGAGAGAGAACAACACTGGCCCAAAAGATCCCATGATCAAACGCAACAAAATCAAAAATATCTTTATTGGAGCCTATCAAGATCCCGCCAGAGTGCCCCGAAGCAGGTAAAAAGTTCCAATTAAATCTGTCCATGCCCACAATAGCAGAAAAGTCATTAGGGGAGGAGGATTCCTTGAAGGTTTCTACCAGCCCCACAAAGTCAATAGAATTAGAACGAACCAGATCTTTAAGTTGGTCACGGCGCCCCCTAGCACCGAACCCCCTAATATTCCAGAATAACGCCCTCATTTATAAGAAATATTCTTGATACGAAGGCTTGACCTGCAAGGGGCCACGCAGGGTTTAGCACGCTTATTGGTGCCCCTTTTAGACAAGTTGGATTGGGGCTGGCCACTACCAGCGCCCGCGTCCACGACCGGACCACTACTAGAAGCCCCTACCTGAGAGGCAACGGCCTCTTTGGCTTTGGCAATGGCAGCCTGAGCCATCTCGTTAGCCCGAATAACAGCAAGAAGAGAGCTAGGAGAACCAACAGACGAATCAACCATCACCCCCACATCCGACATAATATTTAAAAGATGATCATCCAAAAGAGAAGGTAGAACCAACCGAACCGGAGAAGCAACAAACGAGGGAACGGGAGATGTACCTGGGGGAGGGAGATCCTTCGCCGCAGCCCGCTTTTCAGCCCGCTCCAGGACAGAAACACATGAATTCGCCACCCGCCTTCCTTTGCGAGCCGTGGACAACGGGGATCGAATCGCAGGCGACCGCGCAGCAGGAGAGCCAACATGGGGGCCCGAACGGGACATAGATCCCAAATCTTGATCAAGACGCCGACAAACCCCCGTCATGGAGTGCTTTGAGCCCGACGAGTTCCGGCTCTTAGCCGAGAATTTTTGCACTGAGGATTTCTTCTTCCGGAGGGACTGGGATTCCGCCACATCGCGAGCCGGGGAGGCCAGAAGATCTTCAATTCCCGATCGAGAGGGGGAGAGCGGGCGGACAGGAAGATTGGAGCAAGCACCAGAAACGGGGGTAGCAGAGCAGGGCGGGAACTTCGACATATCAGCACCAGCAGCAGGGACATTGGGAGCAGCAGACGGGATCACCGAATCATCACGAGGGGCAACACCAGAGGGAGCTTGGGATTGAAACAACTCACGTTCAGATTCTGCCAAACCCTCCCATTCAGATTGGGTGAAGCGGAGGTTAGACCCATGGCTCTGATTAGGGCCACCCAGAGATCCGTCCCCCTCCTTATCATGCTTGTCCAAAGGGTTAGAAGGGGGAGGAGGGGGGGTGGAGTCTGAAGAGCAGCCGCCCCTCCACCCGCACCTGAAGCTTAATACCATTGGGAGAAGGGAAGATATCAATCGAGCCAAGAACCCGTTCAGGATCCACACACCAAACCTTCATCCTAGCAGGGCCAACCTTGTTCAGAGAGTCTTCATCCACCTCGATGGGCTTCCCAATCAGAACCCCGAAAGACATGAGAAAAGCAGACGAACGGAGACCAGTAGGTAAATCGTCAATCAAAACCCAGACTTGAGAGAGAGGGCCAACTGCCGTACCACTGCAAGAAGCCGCTTTAACAGAAACCACCAACTGATTGAGGGGCAAGGTGAAGCTAGTGCATGAGGCAATCATCCGCAAACATTCTTTGGAGGGAAACACCACAGAGAACTCAAATTCAGATAACTGCACAACTTGCCAGTCCCATCCAGCCTCATCCCAAATGCGAAGCCCTTCCAGAAGAATTTGGGGCGAAATCTTTTGATCCTTGACCGTAACAATCACAGCATTAGACAGAGCAGGTGCCACCTCCTGGACAGGCAGGTCACCGTCGAAGGCGAAAAAGGCGCAACCGGGGAGGCCCGAGCCGAACTGGATGACCGCGGGAGGTTTCTGCCTAGCCATGCAGTTGACCGTGAGGTGACCATCAGAGCGACAGATCAGGCAAAAAGGAGGGTTGGTGCAGCGAGACTGGAAATGGCCAGGCCTGTGACAAGCGAAGCAGGTGAGCGCCGAGGGGTTGTTCTGGGAAGCAGAGGACGGGCGGGATTGCGGAAGCAACGGAGGAGGAGGAGGAAGGATCCCATCCCCGGGCGGCCGACGCACCGGCCCCGCGAAGGACCGAGGCGGCGGACGAGCACCGGCACCAACCCCAACCGAGTGAGGAGGAGGAGGAGGGCGCGACGGAGCAGATGGACCGCGGCCCACTCCCGGAGCAGGGAGGGAGGCAGAAGACGAAGAAACACCACCGCCAGAGGCCACCGCCGCCTCCCACGGGTCCAGCACCGGAGAGAGAGAATGGCCAGATCCAGAGCCCTGCGGGCCGGATCCGAGCACACCAACCCTCTCCGAGCGTTGCGACCACTCCGTACCCGAAGCCTGAGCCTCGCGGTCACGAGCCACCTGCTCGCGCGCCGCCTGTTCCGCCTCCAGCTTGGAACGGAGCGAAGCCTCGAGCTCCAAATCCACCGCGGAGGAAGGGGAGTCCTCACGGCTTCGCTTGCTGCCCGAGAGCGCCTGCAGGAAGAGCCCCGTGACTTGTCCATGGATAGCACCACAACAAAAGGAAGGAGGAGGGGTGGAGGTGGGGAGGATCTAATGAGGCGACGAATGGGAAGACGGTGACGGCGCAGATCGGAAGCGGAAGCCGGAAACCCTAGCAAAGGGGAGGAAGAGCCGCGGGGGATCCATAAATAGCCCGTCCGAGCCGAGCCCACCTGGGCCCGACTCGCCACATGGGACAAAGAAGGTTGAGGAGCAGGAACCCGGACGATGGGCCCAACTGGGCCGGATGGGACCAGAGGGGGGAAATCTGCCACCGACGAAAGAGGGGGAGGAGAAGCAGGCCCATTGGGCAACGGCAAACCGCAAGGCCCATCAAGCCCACCCGAGGGGACGTCCCGCGGCCCGATGGCCACCATGGAGAAATCGAGATCTAGGTTACACGATGCCACCAGCGACCCCGCCGTCGCCGCCGCCGGCGACGAGGCCGCCATAGAGGCTGCAAGAGAGGGGGATGGGAGGCCACCAAGCTCCCCATCAGGCGCACTGCCCTGGACAACGAGATCAGGTGATGCAACAGCAAACTTACCAGACTTACGCCGCCGCCGAGAGATCTGAATCCAGCCATCGACCGACGAGGACGCAGCCACCGACCGGCCCCGGCCACCAGGAGCGAACTTGCGGGGACGAGGAGCGGCAGAAGACACCACCACCCCCCAGCACAAGGCACGGGACCACAGGGGGAAGGGACCGACGATCGCGAATCCTCCTCATCAGACGCAAGGACCTAGAAACGAGATCCGAGCACCGGCAGCGGTGAAGACAGAGGCGAGGACCCTACCCGCGGGGAGCCAGGGGAGGGGGGAGAGAGAGCACCTGCAAGCGGAGAGGGGGATGACCGGGCACCGGCCAGCGGGTCAGGGCGGGGAGAGGGACGGCTAGGGCAAGGAGGGGAGGAGGGGGAGGAGGAGGCGAGGGAGAAGGGAGGGAGGGGATCCATCATGCACCCTTCCACCATTAATTGCCATAGTTGACTTTGTATCGTTTGTCGGTCACAGCACGCTAGCAGATTTCCAACTCAAGTATTAACTCGAATGCAGATCCAGATCTGGGTCCAGCATGTGGCTATGTGCGCACACATCAGACAGACCATGGTGGGATTAACTTCAAGAGTAACATAGGCCTCCAACCAACCTCTACCGAACGTCTCCCTCGTACGTCTCCCTCCCGAGCCGCCCCCCCCGCGTGGGTGACCAGGAGGCCCCAGATCCCATCGCCGCCGAACCTTCCCCACTCCTCCTCCTCCTTCCTCGCCGCCGCCCAAGGGCGCGGCCAGGTGAAGCCTAGCCGTCGCCGACGGCGGCGGGGACTCGGGCCCTCTCGCTCGGGTAGGGCTGGCGCGGGCCGGTGCCGCCGGGCCAGAGCGTGGCGGCGGGCCGGTCACCACGGCGGGTGGTGGCGGCGCCTCGGCGATGTCGATTCCCCGCGGCAGGAGGCCTTGCGATCTGGTGCGTCGCGACCGCCAGGGACGGCGGCGGCGTAACCGGATCGGTTCGTGGCGGCGCGGCCGGTTTGATCACTGGTCAGCCGTCGGCACGGTGGTGGATGCGACTCGTCGGCAGCTGGGCAGATCCGTGGGATTCTACCCTTGTCTGGCCCTTGACAGCGCGGGCAACTACGGGGGAAACCCTAGATCTTCTTGGGATCGAGCGATGGCGGCACTTTTGCATCGTAGTCCCTCTTTAGGGCATTGTTTTGGAGTTTGCTCCGGTTGAAGGGACCAGCGACGTCGGCGGCGCACGTCTGGTGGAGCAACTGCCGATGAAAATCGCGCGGACTACGGTCATGGCGGACGATGGCAGCGTCTTAGATGTCGTTCCCTTGTCGAGCCATCATCGTTGCAGTCTGCGTCATCGGGCTCGGGATGCTCCGGGGGAAACCCTAGATCTGGGTCTTCCGGATCGGACGATGATGGCGTTTTATCGCTTTCCCTCTTGGGGGCCTCGTTTTGGAGTAAGTGCTGGCTGGGGGGATGGTGGAGCGGTGCTTCATCTCACACATCGATGGCGGCGGATATCGGCGACATGGCGCTGTGGAGGCTCGGCGTCCGATGCACGGAGATGTACTCGCGCAGGAGGAGGTTACTGTCTGGCGTCATGGTGATGTCGATGGCAGAGTGGCCAGACAAGGTAGAAGCCTCAATATGACCTGAAGACGGACCTGTGGAAGATGGCGGCGACGACACATGAGTGCGTCTGACCGGATTGTGCCCCGGAACCAGTATGTGGCTCGGCTGGGGCTTCCGAATATGTTTCGGCTTCCAGCTTTTTATGTTAGGCTTAGGTGAGTGGTTTGGGTAATGGCCCAGCTAGCACCCTTACATCATTTTGGACAGGAGTAGCGGCATGTGTTGCCAAGATGGTGGATTCAGGCACATTGTTGTAATACTTTGTAAGGTCCTCGAGAATAATCAATAGAGTGGCCGTATGCATCTCCCAGATGCAGAGGCCGGGGGTCATCCTTCTTTTCTAAAAAAAGAGTAACATAAGCTCCAACTCAGCAAAATTGCCTATGTGATACTGAGTTAATGAGGAGAGAGAAAAATTGAGTAACTTAGCTAATTACCTTAACATCACATATCTCAATACAATATGAGGCCATAACCTAATAAATCAAGGTTTGCATGACACCGCGCTTATGTAGGTGAATAAGTTATCTTAGGTTTTGCATGACACCACGCTTATGTAGGATAATGTGTATGTCACTCTTGAAGTTACTCTTCACTATGACTAGTCTCAAAACCTTTATAGTAGCACTTTTGCGGTGCAACCAACATAATAATTCGTTTTTAAGCCCTCAAATGTCGAGCATGAGATTTTTTTTCATTCCCTTTTTTCAGAAGAAATACTTGTATTACCCATTCATAAAGTTCTTACAATCATCATGAATTATCTCCAAAACCTCTTGGGGGGCTGACCCTAACCAAGTAATAGTTCGGTCATCCCTTCTACCAAAGTTTGCTAAACTATCGTTAGAACGAAAAACATGAGTAATACAAGTAGATTGAAGACATAACAAATATCTAATCTCATTAACCAAAGAAGCATAAACTGAGTGATCCACATCGCTGCTAGCAATCATAGAAACCGCAGTTAGTGATGAGGACACAAACCTGGGGTAGGGTAATAGGCCTGACCTATACGTCCTACCTAAGGTCCTTGTCCTAAGAGCAAAGAAATTCAAGAATCAGAAGAAGGGATCCAGCAAAGATGTCGAGTGAAATCCACTCGACCTACCATTCACTCGGAGACCCCTCTTTATCCAGGTCACTCGACCATCAAACCACTCGACATATAAGAAGACCTAAAGTCGCTCTACGCAGCAATGGTCGGGCATTTACTAATATATTTAATGATCATTTGTAGCACTTCATTGCAAGCGTTACCTGTAACGCCACCTCTTTATGTACATTGAATCCTATGTAACGGAGGGGAGCTGGGGTCCTGGTGCACTCTATATAAGCCACCCCCTCCTCTGGGACAAGGGTTCGCACCCCCTGTAACTCACACGCTTATAATCCAGTCGATCGCCTCCGGGCTCCGAGACGTAGGGCTGTTACTTCCTGCGAGAAGGGCCTGAACTCGTAAAACTTGCGTGTATAACTCCTCCATAGCTAGGATCTTGCCTCTACATTCCTACCCCCATTCTACTGCCAGACTTAGAACCACGACAGTTGGCGCCCACCTTGGGGCAGGTGTCTTAGAGACTTGTTGGAGAAGTTGCAATTTTTCCGATCCCCTTCATCATGGTTTCAGGCGGAGGTTTGGCTGAGGGCCGTGAGATCCGTCTCGGCGCCCTCGTGTTTGTCGCTGACGACTCTGCTTGGCTTCAAGAGGCTCCACTCGACGTCGACGCACTCCCCGTCCATGGGGCAACGCACTTTCGCGCGTGCGTCAGTGGCGTCCTCCTGCGGCAGCCGTCGACCCAGTATCGATCGACTCCTGTGGCGTCCTCCCTCCCCGCCGCCTGCCGGCGCAAGCGTTTTGGTTGATCAAGGCTTCAGCGGTGGGTGAGGCATGCGGTGGCTCGCCAGTTGGCCACCCCCCAAGTCGCGGCGATCGAGTCCAACGAAACTCTCTACGGCCTTTTCGACTGGCTCCGCAGAGACTGCATCCGAGTGCGACAATAGTGATCCCGCGGTGAAGGTCCTGATGGTCGATGGACCTCGTAGTCCTCCTGGCTTCCCCCGCACCGACGGTGGCGATGGCGGAGGCGATCCGTCACGTGTCCATGAGGAGTACCTCCCTGAGCCCCTCTCTTCGCAGTAGAGGGAAGAACTTCGCCGCCGGAACATGGATGCACTTCACACTCCTATCATTGGAGAAACCCCCGAGGCACGGGCCTTGGAGGACGTGCGCCTGGCCAACTTGGCTGAGCGCACTCGACTAGAGAACCTCCAGCGCGTACTCGACGAGCGTGCGTGACAGCGGGTTCCAGAATCCAGTCGATGTCAACTCTTTCCACCTCCGACTCAGGTATATCGAACTCTGATCCAGAATCTCACAATTGCAGCTCGAATAGCAGAGTCAATTCAGCCCTCCCAGTCAGAAGCTGGCAGAGGCCTAATGCAGATCAGAGCTTTACTCCGGGCAGCGGGAGAACAGAATACAACTGTGTCACAGTCGCGGAATAGGATCCATAGCAGATCTATTATGGCAGATACAGTCCAGTCGGCTCACAGCCCAAGATCGCCCCCGAGGCGTGAGGGACGTGGAGACCGGCGAGATCAGTACAGAAACCGTGAGCAGTATGATCACCGACTCGATCATGATGATCATCGTCGAGTGCCCACACCTCCCCCAAGGAGTGGGTCATACATGCCTCGACAGCATGATGACAGAAGCCCTCACAGTGTTGGGTGAAGGATTCCAGTCGACCCCAAGGAGCCGGGCTTTGATGCGAGATCTATTCTCGTACAAGGTTTGGTCGACAGAAACAGAGCTCATGGAGAAGTCCATGACAGAGATTTTCCAACCAGCAGCAGAGTGCATGTCTTAGGTCCAGAGTGCTTCAGCAGAGCCATCAGGGCCGCGGTGATTCCTCCCAACTTTAGGTTGGCGACTGGAGTCAGTAAGTTCACTGGTGAGTCCAAGCCTGACACTTGGCTTGAGGACTACCGAGTGGTTGTTCAGATTGGCGGTGGCAATGATGAAGTGGCCATGAAACACCTTCCTCTGATGTTGGAGGGCTCGGCTAGAGCATGGCTGAATCAATTAGCACCCAGCGGCATTTACAGTTGGGAAGATCTTGCCCGAGTGTTTGTCAGAACATTTGAAGGAACATGCAAATGGCCAGCAGGGTTGACAGAGCTGCAATCTTGTGTGCAGAAGACAAATGAAACTTTGAGGGATTATATCCAGAGATGGATCATGTTGCATCACACGGTGGAGAATGTGTCTGATCACCAAGCAGTTTGTGCCTTCAAGGAAGGCGTCAAATATCGAGAGTTGAATCTGAAGTTCGGTCGGACCGGAGATATGTCTCTGAGTCAGATGATGGAGATTGCCACCAAGTATGCCAATGGTGAAGAGGAGGATCGGCTCCGGAGTGGCAAGCACAAAACAGTCGCCCATGAAACCGGAGGAGGAAACTCCAGTCGGAAGCAGAAGCGCAAAGCCGAGCCAGCTGCTCCTGGAGAAACCTTAGCCATGACTCAGGGAAAATTCAAGGGGAAGCCCAAAGGGCCATAGAACCACAAGAAAATAAAGGACCAAGATGGAAAAGATGTGCTAGATTTGCCATGCCACATCCACACAAAGAAAGTTGAGGAGGGTAAAATCATTTACCCGAAGCATACCACTCGACAGTGTCGGCTCCTGATCCAGCAGTTCCGAGAGAAACAACCCAAAGAGAAGGAAAAAGAGTCAGACAAAGTTGAGGATAAGGAGGAAAGTGATGATGGTTACCCTCACGTCAATTCTACTCTGATGATTTTTGCTGATGTTGAGAGCAAAAGTCGACTGAAAGTCATCAACAGAGAAGTAAACATGGTCGCTCCGGCGACACCCAGTTATTTGAAATGGTCTCAGACTGCTACCATATTCGACTAGTCTGATCACCCGACGCAAATAGCCACCCCTGGGAGGCAAGCATTGGTGGTCGACCCAGTCGTCGAAGGCACCCGACTGACTAAAGTTCTGATGGATGGTGGCAGTGGCCTGAATATTCTGTATGCAGAGACGCTGAAAGGGATGGGCATTCCGATGTCCAGACTCAGTGAAAGCAATATGAGTTTCCATGGAGTCATTCCAGGCAAGAAGGCTGTGTCACTCGGCCAGATTGCTCTTGTTGTGGTTTTCAGTGATTCCAAGAATTACCGCAAAGAAAAGTTGACATTTGAAGTTGTGGATTTCCAGAGTGCTTATCACGCTATTCTGGGCAGGCCAGCTTATGCACGTTTTATGGCTCGACCATGCTATGTGTACCTCAAATTGAAGATGCCTGGTCCTAAAGGTGTGATCACTATCACTGGCAATCGAAAGAAGGCAGAAGAGTGCTTCCAGAAGGGCTCGAAGATCGCTGATGTGCAGATGGCAGTAGTGGAATTGCAGGAGTATCAGAAAAATGCAGATCCGAGGGATTTGTTGCGAGCTAAGAAGCCTGCCACGGATTCAGCATTTCAGTCGTCCGATGAAACGAAACCGATTCATATTCACCTGACCGATCCCAATGCTGCTCCGACTCACATTTCAGCAACACTCGACTCCAAATAGGAAGAAGCGCTCACCCAGTTCCTCCGTGAGAACTGGGACATCTTTGCATGGAAACCCTCTGACATGCCAGGTGTTCCCAGGGACTGGCTGAGCATCGTTTGCGAGTCAACCCAAAAGTGAAACCGGTCAAAGAACATCTTCGACGGTTCGCCATATAGAAGAGAAAGGTAATCGGTGAAGAAGTGGCTCGGCTTCTGGCAGCTGAGTTCATTCGAGAGATTTACCACTCCGAGTGGTTAGCTAATGTTGTCATGGTCCCTAAGAAGGACGACTCACTTCGCATGTGCATTGACTTCAAGCATATCAATCGGGCCTGCCCGAAGGATCACTTTCCTCTCCCTCGCATCGATCAAATAGTCGACTCGACTGCGGGGTGCGAGCGTTTGTCCTTTTTGGACGCTTATTCCGGGTATCATCAGATCCGTTTGTATGGACCCGATGAGATTAAAACAACTTTCATCGCCCCATTCGGGTGCTTCTATTATGTCACTATGCCATTCGGCCTGAAGAACGCTAGAGCCACATTCATGTGGATGATTCAGAAGTGTTTACTCACTCAAATTAGTCGAAATGTGGAAGCGTACATGGATGACATTGTGGTCAAGTCACGTAAAGGTTCCGACCTACTGGCTGACCTTGCTGAAACCTTTGCCAACCTCAGAAGGTATGATATCAAGCTTAATCCATCGAAGTGCACATTCGGAGTTCCAGGAGGAAAAATACTCGGTTTTCTCGTTTCCGAATGAGGGATCGACACTAACCCCGAGAAAGTGGGTGCCATACTCCGGATGAAACGCCCCGTGCGTGTGCATGATGTCCAGAAGCTTACTGGTTGCTTGGCCGCTCTAAGTCGATTCATTTCTCGACTCGGTGAGAAGGCACTGCCTCTCTACCGACTGATGAAGAAGTCAGATAAGTTTGAGTGGACTCCTGAAGCTGATGCAGCGTTTGCAGAGCTAAAATCTCTACTTTCCACCCATCCGGTGCTTGCTGCCCCATCAGCAAAGAGCTGTTGCTGCTTTATATTGCAGCCACTGGACAAGTCGTCAGTACAGTACTTACAGCCGAGCGGGAAGAAAAGGGAAAGGCTTATAAAGTTCAACGCCCAGTATATTATGTTTCTGAAGTTTTGACTCCATCAAAGCAAAGATATCCACATTATCAGAAGCTTGTTTATGGGATTTATGTGACCACGAAGAAGGTTGCACATTACTTCTCTGACCACTCAATTACAGTCTTCAGCGACGCTCCATTGTCAGAGATTCTGCACAACAGAGACGCAACTGGTCGAGTGGCAAAGTGGGAGATTGAACTCCTTCCCTTAGATATCAAGTTTGAGGCAAAGAAAGCTATCAAGTCCCAATCAATAGCAGATCTCCTCGCCGAGTGGATCGAACAGCAACTGCCGACTCAAGTTCACTCGGAGCACTGGACCATGTTCTTTCATGGTTCCAAGATTCTGAATGGTTCTGGTGCTGGGGTGGTACTGGTATCCCCCCGAGGAGACAAGCTCAGATATGTCCTCCAGATTCACTTTGATTCCTCCAATAACGAAGCAGAATATGAAGCACTCTTATATGGGTTGCGTATGGCCATCTCACTCGGCGTCCGTCGCCTCATGGTCTATGGCGACTCAGATTTGGTAGTCAATCAAGTGATGAAAGAGTGGGGTGTCAGAAGCCCAGCCATGACTGGTTACTGCAATGCGGTGAGGAAGTTGGAAAAGAAGTTTGAGGGGTTAGAGCTCCATCATATACCCCGACTGAAAAATCAAGCAGCCGATGATTTGGCAAAGATAGGTTCCAAGAGAGAAGGCATTCCCAGCAACGTGTTTTTGGAGCACATTCATACACCTTCAGTTCAGGAAGATCCTTTCACTGAAGAGCCCCCGCAGCCTAAGAGCGCCACAGATCCGACTGAAGTCGAGGTCCCAGCTATGGTCGACCTAATCATGGAGGTTCTGGTCATTACTCCCGACTGGACAGTGCCATACATTGCGTACATCCTTAGGAAGGAACTCCCAGAGGATGAAGAAGTGGCTCGACAGATTGTCCGTTGATCCAAAGCCTTTACTGTGATAAGAGGACAACTGTTCAGGGAAAGCGCGACTGGGGTCAGTCAGAAATGCATAATGCCAGAAGAAGGTCGAATGATCCTCAACGACATCCACTCGGGGACATGTGGTCACCATGCGTCCTCTCAGGCCATCATGGCTAAAGCATACCGAGCCGGATTTTATTGGCCATGAGCAAATGAAATGGCGAAAGATATAGTCGACAAATGTGAAGGCTGCCAGTTTTACTCTGATATGTCCCACAAACCAGCGTCAGCCCTGAAGACCATTCCCCTCGTCTGGCCCTTTGCTGTTTGGGGATTGGATATGGTTGGACCACTGAGAACTAGTAGGAGCGGCTTCACTCATGTGCTTGTAGCAGTCGACAAGTTTACCAAATGGATTGAAGCTAAACCTATCAAGAATGTTGAAGCCAACACTGATGTCAGTTTCATCAGAGATTTGACATTCAGATATGGGGTTCCGCACAACATCATCATTGACAACGGGTCGAACTTCGATTCTAATGAGTTTAGAGCCTTTTGCACTTCTCAAGGCACACGAGTCGACTATGCTTCAGTCCCTCACCCTCAGTCGAATGGACAAGCAGAAAGAGCAAATGGCTTAATTCTCAAGGGACTGAAACCCCGACTGATGCGTGATCTCAAGCACGCAGCAGGCGCCTGGGTCGATGAACTTCCATCAGTTCTTTGGGGTTTGAGGACAACTCCCAATCGGTCGACTGGCCGAACTCTGTTCTTTTTGGTTTATGGAGCTGAAGATGTTCTGCCAAGTGACCTGCTCCACAACGCACCCCGAGTCGAGCTCTTCTCTGAAGAGGAAGCAGAACAGGCCAGGCAGGATGCAGGCCTTGATCCGGTCGACCATTTATCAGCAAGACTTGCGTCGATTCCATGCTAGAAACGTGAGGGGTCGAGCCTTTCAAGAGGGAGACTTGGTTCTTCGAGTGGATCAACAGAAGCCACACAAGCTCGCCCCTGCTTGGGAAGGCCCCTTCATTATCACCAGAGTTCTCCACAATGGAGCATACCATCTTTACAATGTCGAGCATCAGAAAGACGAGCCACGAGCTTGGAACGCGGAGCTGCTCCGCCCCTTTTATACTTAAGTACTCACTCAGATGAGATGTAATAAGAAATACCTTTGTAGTTTATTTATCAAAGACAAGAGCTTTATAATCTTCCTAAACAATTGTTGTTGCTTTTGTTTGCGTTTGAAATCCCCCAGTGGGTGACTTAGCTGTGAATCCGTTTCGCCTAAGTTTGAAAAATCCTACCGAATGGTGAGCAACCCTCCCACTCGGGGGCTTAGCTGCAGTCCAGTACTCACCTAAGTTTGAAAAAACCTACCGAGTGGAGAGCAACCCTCCCACTCGGGGGCTTAGCTGCAGTCTAGTACTCACCTAAGTTTGAAAAATCCTACTGAGTGGAGAGAAACCCTCCCACTCGGGGGCTTAGCTGCAGTCCAGTACTCACCTAAGTTTGAAAAATCCTACCGAGTGGAGAGCAACCC
>NC_041380.1:560570705-560571269 GCF_002162155.2 Triticum dicoccoides | reverse complement strand
TCGCCTAAGTTTGAAAAATCCTACCGAGTGGAGAGCGACCCTCCACTCGGGAGCTTAGCTGCAGTCCAGTACTCGCCTAAGTTTGAAAAATCCTACCGAGTGGAGAGCGACCCTCCCACTTGGGGGCTTAGCTGTAGTCCAGTACTCGCCTAAGTTTGAAAAATCCTACCGAGTGGAGAGTGACCCTCCCACTCGGGGGCTTAGCTACAGTCCAGTACTCGCCTAAGTTTGAAAAATCCTACCGAGTGGAGAGCGACCCTCCCACTCGGAGGCTTAGCTGCAGTCCAGTACTCGCCTAAGTACGAAACACATCCCAATTCGCAAGGACGACGAGGTGCGGGTCGACTGCCACCTTCTCCTTCGGAGCTTCGCCACAAATACAACGTGCGCTCCATCCCAATACGCAAGGACGACGAGGTGCAGGTTGACTGCCACCTTCTCCTTCGGAGCTTCGCCACAAATACAATGTGCGCCCCATCCCAATCCACAAGGACGACGAGGTGCAGGTCGACTGCCACCTTCTCCTTGGGAGCTTTGCCACAAATACAACGTGCGCTCCATCCC
>NC_041380.1:560567567-560570571 GCF_002162155.2 Triticum dicoccoides | reverse complement strand
TACTCGCCTAAGTTTGAAAAATCCTACCGAGTGGAGAGCAACCCTCCCACTCGGGGGCTTAGCTGCAGTCCAGTACTCGCCTAAGTTTTAAAAAATCCTACCGAATGGAGAGCAACCCTCCCACTCGAGGGCTTAGCTGCAGTCCAGTACTCGCCTAAGTTTGAAAAATCCTACCGAGTGGAGAGCAACCCTCCCACTTGGAGGCTTAGCTGCAATCCAGCACTCGCCTAAGTTTGAAAAATCCTACCGAGTGGAGAGCAACCCTCCCACTCGGAGGCTTAGTTGCAGTCTAGTACTCGCCTAAGTTTGAAACACATCCCTACCCACAAGGACGACGAGGTGCAGGTGGACTGCAACCTTCTCCTTCGGAGCTGCGCCAAACATACAATGTGCGCTCCATCCCTATCCGCAAGGACGACGAGGTGCAGGTGGACTGCAACCTTGTCCTCCGGAGCTGCGCCACAAATATAATGTGCGCTCCGTCCCTATCCGCAAGGACGATGAGGTGCAGGTTGACTGCAACCTTCTCCTTAGGAGCTGCGCCACAAATACAATGTGCGCTCCATCCCTATCCGCAAAGACGACGAGGTGCAGGTCGACTGCAATGTGTGCTCCATCCCTATCAGCAAGGATGATGAAGTGCAGGTCGACTGGAGTCTCCACCTCAGAGCTGCATCTCAAGCACAAAGGTTATTCCGAGCGAAGAACAAATTCCACTCGAAGGCAAACGCAAGCATATTCGGAAATAAACCAAGTTCGGATAAATCCTAAAGTTCGGGACGACAGATCAAAGGTATTCGAGCATCAAGCCCGAAGAAGTTTAACGGTTACACAATCACTCGGCATTCCGAGGCAAATAAAGGTGGAGCATAATGTTTTTCGGTCACGCATCAGAAGGACTGGCTGGGTCGTAGAAACTGTCAAGGTCTATGCTGTCTACAATAGAGTGGCGGCATCAAGGAAAGTGTCCATGAAGGACTGGAAAGTGTGTCTCTTTGTGTTAGCAACCTTGAGTTCCGCCAGCTTGTCTTCTTTGACGTCTTTGCAGTGCACTCGGACCAAGGACAATGCGACATCGGCGCCACAGCGAGCGGATGACTTCTTCCATTCTTGCACTCGCTCGGGGATTTGATTCAGTCGAGCCATCAGGGACTCAAGATCTTGAGACAGTTCTGCCTGAGGCCAGAGTTCAGCATCAACCCGAGTCATCGCAGCTTTCAGGCGGGCAAGATAAGCAACCGCGCTATCCATATGAGATTCTAACCGCAGCACATTCATCGCAACATCATCCTTGACTGAACAGTTTATGGGATCAAGACCCGTCTCGACCCGCCCAGTTTCTGCTTCAAAGTCTTGGCAAAACTCTGCACAGTCGAGTAAATGGTGAGTCGACAGTTTAATTAGACTTGGCAGTCGATAGAAATAAGACAGATTAATCATTACCTTCAAGTTTTAAGACCAGCTTTGCAGCAAGCTGGCCCAGATAAGACTCCAGCTCGCCATTCTTGGCCCTGCGACTCCCAAGCTCGTCAGTCAGTTTGTCCTTGTCCTTCTTCAGTCGCTCGACCTCCCGATTGGCGTCAGAAAGAGCAGTCTTCAGCTTAGAGTTCTCTTCTTCTAACTTGCCGACTGAAGCGAGCTTCTTGTCAGCAAGCGCTGTTTTCTCTCGCGCTTCCTTCTGTGCCGCAGCAAGATCCAGATCCTTCTTCTCCAAAGCCTGCTTCATTTTCTCTAAAGAAATAACATTCTTCAGACGGGCTTGGAGTTGGCGGTTTTCACTACATACATCTGCTCGAGTGGAGTCACTCGGTTCAAAAAATGGAAAGGAGAAGTGCCAGCAGTGGGATATACAGTTGGCGATTGGTTACCTCCCATGGCAGCTACTTCATCATGAGCGGTCTTGAGATTCTTCTTGGCCAATTCCAGATCGAGTTCTAGGCTGATTTGCTGTTTGTTCATTGTAGAAAGCTGAGCCCCAAGGTCACAAGATTTCTGCAGTTAAAGCCATATCAGTCGACTGAGATAAAAAGACATCACAATGATATCTACTCTAAGACTACCACCGAATCAAACATTCAACGACAGTCTCGGGGACTACACCCAGTGGGTGCACTTAGCGTGCCCCCACTGATTTTGTAAAAAAAGAGAGAGGTTCAGATTCTCAGACCACAGTCGACTGCCCGCAGCCAACTATGGTCTCGGGGACTACACCCAGTGGGTGCACTCAGCGTGCCCCCACTGGTTTTGATTCCACTCGGCGTGGTCCGCTCAGCTCGAGTTGCAAAAAAAAAGTTCCTATTCTCAGACGACAGTCGACTGCCCGTAGTCAACTATGGTCTCGGGGACTACACCTAGTGGGTCCACTCAGCGTGCCCCCACTAGTGCAAAGATTCAGCTCGAATTGACACAAAGAGACATACAATTTCAAAACAGCCACACCCCAGTGGGTGGTCAGACAAGAAATATGGTCGATCGGAAATCAACTAACCTGGACATTGGCTTGCAGAGCAGCTCCGGCGTTGAAGGCTACCTGACTAGCCTCATGCACCACTTTCATTTTCCTCATGACAAGTGTGACGCCCGGATAATTAGACTACAGTAATCCCAAGCTAATGATGCCACGTCACCTCCATTACTGTGATTAAACTCACGTTGATTCGAACCCGATTCAAATTCAAATTTAAAACATAGGCAAACAACAAAAGTTTTCAAACTTTAAAACTAAAATGTTCGGAGTGAACTAAATAATGCAGCGGTAATTATGGTGGAGAAACCTAACTTTAATAAAATGTTTAAGTGTTCAAAATAATTAAAATTGTAGGTTAAATAATAAAATAAATGCCTTTTGAATTTTATAAAATATTAAACTATTTTAGTTGGGATAAGAATTAATGTGGCAGTAGTTTATTTAAAAGTACCAATTTAGGTGTTAGTGATAATTTTTACTAAAACTAAAATAAAACAGAAAAGAAATAAAATAGAAAAACAAACTAACAAAAAAAAA
>NC_041380.1:560559128-560566491 GCF_002162155.2 Triticum dicoccoides | reverse complement strand
CTCCCCCCCACCATGGCCACGGCCTAGCTGCGCTCGTGCCGCGCCGGCCACGCCCGACGCGCGCGCCCGCGCATCGCCTCCCTCTCCGGCCGTGCTCACCACCGCCACTCCCGCCGAGCACCGCCGCTCCCCACGGCCCTACTCGCATGCCTGCGCGCGCCCGTCGTGGCCGCGTCCGGCCACTACCCTCCGCCCCGCCTCTGTAGTTCCGTCGCCGCCGTCGGCCGGACCCTGCTCCGGCAATGGCCTCGCCATGGCCACTGACCTCCCCTGCACCGGTGCCCTGCCGGACCCTGCTCGGGCGCGTCCGACGCCCCCGCCCGCTATCGGTGCCCGTTGGCCCGACCTGCTAGGGCCTCTGTGCCACTGACCAGAGGGGCCCAACGCATATAACGTTTTAACAAAAAAATGTAAAAGAAAATAATAAATAAATAATAAAAATTAAAATATTAATTAATTAACTAAAGAATTAATTAACTTAACTAATCCTGATTAAATTAATCTAATCACTAGTTAACTTAATTAAAACTTGATTAGCCTGTTCAGTCTATGACATGCGGACCCCACCTGTCAGGGTTGACTCAGTCAACCCCTGTTGACTGCTGACGTCAGCATGACATCATGCTGACGTCATAAATACATTTTTTCGAATTAATTAAATAAATAATTAAATTCCAAAATTGTTAAAATCTTTTAAAAATCATATCTTTTAATCCGTAACTCGGATTAAAATATTTTCAACATGAAAGTTGCTCAGAACGACGAGACGAACCTGGAAACGCAGCCCGTTCGTCTGCCACGCGTCCCTAGCATAGTGAACCTGCAACATTTCACCACCGGTTCATCTGCCCGGAAACACGGAACACCGGGAATACTTTCCCCGATGATTTCCCCCTTCGCCAGCATCACCTCGTACTGCGTTAGAACACACCTAGCACCGCTCTTTGTCATGTCTTGCGTCGTCTTGCTTATGTTTGCTCTGTATTCATTATTTCTTCCCCCTCTTCTCTCCGGTAGACTACGAGACCGACGCTGCTGCTGACCAGTTCGACTACGGAGTTGACGACCCTCTCTCTTGCCAGAGCAACCAGGCAAGCCCCCCCCTTGATCACCAGATATCACCTATTCTCCTCTATATTGCTTGCATTAGAGTAGTGTAGCATGTTACTGCTTTCGTTAATCCTATTCTGATGCATAGCCTGACATTGTCGCTACATCTGTTGATACCTTACCTGCAATCCTAACTGCTTAGTATAGGATGCTAGTTTATCATCATTGGCCCTACATTCTTGTCAGTCTGCCTTGCTATACTATCGGGCCGTGATCACTTGGGAGGTGATCACGGGTATATACTATACATACATACATACATACATACTATACAGATGGTGACTAAAGTCGGGTCAGCTCATTGAGTACCCGCAAGTGATTCTGACGAGGGGGTTGAAAGGACAGGTGGCTCCATCCCGGTAGAGGTGGGCCTGGGTTCCCGACGGCCCTCGACTGTTACTTTGTGGCGGAGCGACAGGGCAGGTTGAGACCACCTAGGAGACAGGTGGGCCTGGCCCTGTTCGGCGTTCGCGGATACTTAACACGCTTAACGAGATCTTGGTATTTGATCTGAGTCGGCTACGAGCCTATACGCACTAACCATCTACGTGGGAGTAGTTATGGGTATCCCGACGTCGTGGTATCAGCCGAAGCACTTCAGACGTCAGCGACGGAGCGGCGCGCGCCGAATTGGACTGGAACGCCACTAGGCTAGGTCTGCTTCCGGCCGCCCACGCAACATGTAGGTGTGCTCAGGGCGATGGGCCCAGACCCCTGCGCGCTTAGGTTTAGACCGGCGTGCTGGCCTCTCTGTTTTGCCTAGGTGGGGCTGCAACGTGTTGATCTTCCGAGGCCGGGCATGACCCAGGAAAGTGTGTCCGGCCAAATGGGATCGAGCGTGTTGGGTTATGTGGTGCACCCCTGCAGGGAAGTTAATCTATTCGAATAGCCGTGATCTTCGGTAACAGGACGACTTGGAGTTGTACCTTGACCTTATGACAACTAGAACCGGATACTTAATAAAACACACCCTTCCAAGTGCCAGATACAACCGGTGGTCGCTCTACCTCAGGGATATGAGGAGGGGATCGCCGGGTAGGATTATGCTATGAGATGTTACTTGGAGATGATACTTGGAGAACTTCGACCTACCCTCTTCTGCCTGTTGCAAGACGAAGGTGACCAGAAGCGTAGTCTTCGATAAGACTAGCTATCCCCCTCTTATTCTGGCATTCTGCAGTTCAGTCCACTGATATGGCCCTTTACACATATACCCATGCATATGTAGTGTAGTTCCTTGCTTGCGAGTACTTTGGATGAGTACTCACGGTTGCTTTCTCCCCCCTTTTCCCCCTTTTCCTTCCTTTCTGGTTGTCGCAACCAGATGCTGGAGTCCAGGAGCCAGACGCTACCGTCGACGACGACCCCTACTACACTGGAGGTGCCTACTACTACGTGCAGCCCGCTGACGACGACCTGGAGTAGTTTAGGAGGATCCCAGGCAGGAGGCCTGCGCCTCTTTCGATCTGTATCCCAGTTTGTGCTAGCCTTCTCAAGGCAAACTTGTTTAACTTATGTCTGTACTCAGATATTGTTGCTTCCGCTGACTCGTCTATGATCGAGCACTTGTATTCGAGCCCTCGAGGCCCCTGGCTTGTATTATGATGCTTGTATGACTGATTTATGTTTTAGAGTTGTGTTGTGATATCTTCCCGTGAGTCCCTGATCTTGATCGTACACATTTGCGTGCATGATTAGTGTACGATTGAATCGGGGGCGTCACAAGTTGGTATCAGAGCCGACTGCCTGTAGGAATCCCCCTTCCAACTCCTTGGCCGAAGTCAAGTCTAGACTTTACAAAATTGTTTTACTAACTTGGCGGTGCGGCCCATGGGCCCACGTCGCCATTGGGTGGTATTAGGATCTTTTATTCCTCGACCTTTACTCTGGGATTCTGAACCCTCTTCTATTCGGGTTAAACGATTTTTACTAAAAACTAACTTTAGGTTCTCGAAAATACTTTCTCCCGGAGAGCCCCTTCAGTCCAGATGGTCACCGACTGCACCAGAAGATTTCGGAGATACTCTTTGATATTCTCGAGACTTTGTGCCCATCACTTTTACTATTCCCGACCACCGATAGATCCTTATGGATAACTACTTACACTTGCCATTCTTACGATCATTCCCCATTGTTCTTGTTATTACAAGATATCCGAAGTTTTCTCTATTGTTCCGAGAATACTTCGTGCCTACTGCCTAGCAGTTCTTTGCCACATGAATACCCCTTCAAATAAATCGCCGCACTTGTCAAGTATCCGCTCATCCCCAGTTGTTCATGAGTTGCACAAAAGTCTTCGAAATACCACCCGATATTCCGAAAATCCTCAGCAACCTATTGCTCTGGAATTTCTTGTTTGCTTTCATTATGATTAATCCCATAAGTCTCGTAGTCTTATTGACATTCCTGGTCATTATCATTTTGGGTCTATTGACTCAATATGTTTGCGAATACACGCAATCATCATTGATCCTTATAAATTACTTTTCCGGCTGAGCTGTCATTCTTTTAACTGGAATTGGTTCTCGACCAATCGAATTGTCTTTGATTGTACCCTAAGGCTATTCAACTTATCCACCCCTAATCAGAGCATTGCTTCTGATCCCTTGATTTGGGAATCATAATTCCTTTGCATTTGACAATTGAGTTAGTCAGTTGTTTCTATAATCCGGTGCACTTGCATTCCTTCTTCCTTTGATAGAGTATCGATACCCACACCAGCTCCGTTGTGGACCATCGGTTCCTTTGTTGGATTTTATGTCCTTCATAATTAATCACCTTGTGAGCTCTTTCCCCTGATACATAATGCCTTTGGTACATGGTATCCTCTGCTTGACCAACAATGCTCTACTTTCGAGCTTGTATTAATTACCCCGAAGTTTGTGGTATATGTTCGTAAGATGCCCGGATGGGTTGAACCAATGCCTTCCTTAATATGTGTGAACCCGGAAGATTTCACGAGTCATACTCATCTGGTATTTCACCAGGTAAAACTTTCAACACTAATGCCTTTATCAAAGCGAGAAGTGAATGGAAGATTATGCATTGGAGAAGTGGGAGTCGACCTTGAACTTTGCGTTCATGCCCATGGACACGATGTACATCTTCTCATCGAAGCTTCTTTTAAAATCAATTATTCCCTTGGTATAAGTTCATCTTATATCTGAGATCTGGCCTTTTTGCAATCGTGGTTCTGACCATGTTCTCCTTTAAATACCATTTCTCGTGCAAGTTTAAGCACTGGTCTTATGTAGAGTAATACCCTAGTCCAACCTCTACTTTGATTTGTCGTCGAGTATTACCCCCTGGTATCTCGAAATTATCATGGAACTGCAGAACTTCTTATGAGTTCTTCATCAAGTACTACATTCTCATGGATTCCAATTTTTCACGGGCTCTGAGTTATTAAACACTCAAAAGACACCGATAACTGAACCGAGTCCGCACTACGGTTCAACAACTTTTAGTAATTTTCTTTACTTACGAGTTTGTAACCGATCACGTCATTTCTAGCCTGTTCGGCTACATCATTACCGTGCTAATTTTAATTGTGCTACTTGGTCCTTCCCGGAGCACAAATTTCGACGGTGAGTTAATCTTACATCGATCTTCCTCGTCATATCATTTCTCCTTGAACAGCAAACTTGGTTTCGAGTTTGTGTCGTACCCTCGGTTCCATTAACCTTTCGCTTCATCATTCCTTTGACTTGATGTCATCGCCGATCTATTACATCTTCGTGGATCCTCTCGACAAAATTTGTCGTGATCATCATCAACATCTTGACTCCTTCCTGGATATCAATTGAATTCATGATGAGAAATACCGTCCTTGCCCCTCGATGGTTTGTGTTGTCATCGACCTCTTTATTGCGTTCCCTCCAACAAAAACTTGTTTGTGTTCTGTGTTATACCTCGAGTTCCTTGCTACCTAGCATTTGTTCTTCTTTACCATGGAGTATTACCATCTTTTATGTCAAGAAGGTCGTGAGGATTACTCCACCTCTTAAGAATTCTTGGTATGGTGATACTTCTCACCCTCACCATTCTTTCTTGGTACCCGTGTTGTTTCTAACCGGAATACCGACAATTGTACTATGAGGTGTGAATTCAAAACTTCTAGCAACCCTACTGCTTTGAAGTAATGGTCGAGTTTCATTCTAATTCTTTTGTTCGTCAAGTCACCACTCTAACATTGATCGTGCAACCCAACCCATATTCGGGTGCACCTTTCAACCAATGTTTAATTGAGTATGTTTCCTCGAGCATACATCATTATACCATTTGATCTGACAAATGTTATCTCCTTGTTCACATAATTGTGGGAAATCCATCTTGTCGGAAATCTCGATGGATTATCGCCGAGCCCATTAGCCACCTCCTCCTCTCCTTGGGTTAATGATGAACTATTGTTTCAGGAACCCACTCCCATAGTTCATTTCCTGAGAATCCTGAAATGTCATTTCGTCTATTTGTGTTGCAGCTTTTCTTCTCGGACATCCTGAGTCTGAGGTATCCTGACACCAATCGGATCTGAATCTCGGTCAGATATGATGGTTGGGACATATCTCCAAGAGTTGTAACATTGATCTCTACGTGACCCGGTAACATGATGTCATGCCTAGCACCCCCCCCTGGGTGGAGGACCTATCGTTATAATTTCTTTTGCAAGGACAACCTTTCTTCCTGAGGAAATTGTAAGACTTATTCTACAAGTTATTCCTGATGGATCCTTTGTGTTTCCAAAGTCTGATCTTCACCTGATGACCATGTCAATACTATCTCGAAGCATGTCTATGGTACTCCGAATTTCAACAAGACCATTTGAAGCCCAATGCTAAATGTTTCTTGCTCAATTACCCAAACACCGTTGTATGGGCAATGTCATGAAAATTCTCTCCCCTACCTAAAGAGTTTTCTACATTATATCCTGACATGGATATCATGCTCTGCTTGTCCTTGGGAAGGATATACCCTTGAAATATGTGTTTAAACATAATTTCCTTTCCATTGTTCTATTTAATCTGATGATCATATTTCCTCCCATTGTTGGTTTAACCTTTCTTGTGAACTATATGATCTGAGCAGTAATATTCTCCTGCTTATGTAAACACCTCGTTGTACAATTCTGTCAGTAAGAACCTGTTACTTTTGTTGATGACATTCCGGTAACCACCGATGGACGAGAACTTCGCCTACTGGTCCGCCTCGTTCAACGAGCAGGAAAATGGTTCTCTTCGTCCCTCGCCCTTGGTACCGACATTGCTGCCGACATAACTAACATGCTACTCTCTGACATGCCTTGCTATCGTGATCGTACAAGATGTCAGCCCCCCCCCTTTTCTACTTTTAACCCACATGGTGGGCCCATAACCCACAGGTCCCAGGAACGAAACCTGACTCTCCCTGTACAACCTGTTGTTAAAGTTATTCCTCGTGCTTGACTTGTATGTAATTCACGGGCCACTTGCCTGTTGATCTATTCTGGTATGGGACACAATACTTATTCCCGTTGCTCAGAACCCCTTTCGCACTCTGCTTCAGGCAATGAACGATTGCCTATCCGCTTGAAACTTCTTATTGCACCGTCTTACTTTGCTCTCGATAGGTGTAATTTGTTCAACTTGAGAGATACTCATATGTTCATTCTTGGGATACCCCCAGATGAATTTCCCTTATAACCTCCTATCATTGTAGAGCTGCCCCTTACCTATCCGTAAGTACGATGGAGTTCCCCGAAGAAAGGACGACAACTTCATCATGATGCTTTGGGATAAAGAATTGAAGACATCAACGAAAGGGATTAACTTCTTCAAGAAGATCCATAGAATAACCCGACCCCCCCTTACTCCCCTCTTAAATCTCGGGACGAGATTTCTTGTAGTGGAGGAGAATTGTGACGCCCGGATAATTAGACTACAGTAATCCCAAGCTAATGATGCCACGTCACCTCCATTACTGTGATTAAACTCACGTTGATTCGAACCCGATTCAAATTCAAATTTAAAACATAGGCAAACAACAAAAGTTTTCAAACTTTAAAACTAAAATGTTCGGAGTGAACTAAATAATGCAGCGGTAATTATGGTGGAGAAACCTAACTTTAATAAAATGTTTAAGTGTTCAAAATAATTAAAATTGTAGGTTAAATAATAAAATAAATGCCTTTTGAATTTTATAAAATATTAAACTATTTTAGTTGGGATAAGAATTAATGTGGCAGTAGTTTATTTAAAAGTACCAATTTAGGTGTTAG
>NC_041380.1:560545918-560559032 GCF_002162155.2 Triticum dicoccoides | reverse complement strand
CTGCATCGGGCCTTCCCTTCAACGCGGGTGAGCAACCCCCCGGTCGTCCTCCTCTCTCCGTGAGGCAGCCACCGCATCCCGCGGCTCCCCCCCACCATGGCCACGGCCTAGCTGCGCTCGTGCCGCGCCGGCCACGCCCGACGCGCGCGCCCGCGCATCGCCTCCCTCTCCGGCCGTGCTCACCACCGCCACTCCCGCCGAGCACCGCCGCTCCCCACGGCCCTACTCGCATGCCCGCGCGCGCCCGTCGTGGCCACGTCCGGCCACTACCCTCCGCCCCGCCTCTGTAGTTCCGTCGCCGCCGTCGGCCGGACCCTGCTCCGGCAATGGCCTCGCCATGGCCACTGACCTCCCCTGCACCGGTGCCCTGCCGGACCCTGCTCGGGCGCGTCCGACGCCCCCGCCCGCTATCGGTGCCCGTTGGCCCGACCTGCTAGGGCCTCTGTGCCACTGACCAGAGGGGCCCAACGCATATAACGTTTTAACAAAAAAATGTAAAAGATAATAATAAATAAATAATAAAAATTAAAATATTAATTAATTAACTAAAGAATTAATTAACTTAACTAATCCTGATTAAATTAATCTAATCACTAGTTAACTTAATTAAAACTTGATTAGCCTGTTCAGTCTATGACATGCGGACCCCACCTGTCAGGGTTGACTCAGTCAACCCCTGTTGACTGCTGACGTCAGCATGACATCATGCTGACGTCATAAATACATTTTTTCGAATTAATTAAATAAATAATTAAATTCCAAAATTGTTAAAATCTTTTAAAAATCATATCTTTTAATCCGTAACTCGGATTAAAATATTTTCAACATGAAAGTTGCTCAGAACGACGAGACGAACCTGGAAACGCAGCCCGTTCGTCTGCCACGCGTCCCTAGCATAGTGAACCTGCAACATTTCACCACCGGTTCATCTGCCCGGAAACACGGAACACCGGGAATACTTTCCCCGATGATTTCCCCCTTCGCCAGCATCACCTCGTACTGCGTTAGAACACACCTAGCACCGCTCTTTGTCATGTCTTGCGTCGTCTTGCTTATGTTTGCTCTGTATTCATTATTTCTTCCCCCTCTTCTCTCCGGTAGACTACGAGACCGACGCTGCTGCTGACCAGTTCGACTACGGAGTTGACGACCCTCTCTCTTGCCAGAGCAACCAGGCAAGCCCCCCCCTTGATCACCAGATATCACCTATTCTCCTCTATACTGCTTGCATTAGAGTAGTGTAGCATGTTACTGCTTTCGTTAATCCTATTCTGATGCATAGCCTGACATTGTCGCTACATCTGTTGATACCTTACCTGCAATCCTAACTGCTTAGTATAGGATGCTAGTTTATCATCATTGGCCCTACATTCTTGTCAGTCTGCCTTGCTATACTATCGGGCCGTGATCACTTGGGAGGTGATCACGGGTATATACTATACATACATACATACATACATACATACTATACAGATGGTGACTAAAGTCGGGTCAGCTCATTGAGTACCCGCAAGTGATTCTGACGAGGGGGTTGAAAGGACAGGTGGCTCCATCCCGGTAGAGGTGGGCCTGGGTTCCCGACGGCCCTCGACTGTTACTTTGTGGCGGAGCGACAGGGCAGGTTGAGACCACCTAGGAGACAGGTGGGCCTGGCCCTGTTCGGCGTTCGCGGATACTTAACACGCTTAACGAGATCTTGGTATTTGATCTGAGTCGGCTACGAGCCTATACGCACTAACCATCTACGTGGGAGTAGTTATGGGTATCCCGACGTCGTGGTATCAGCCGAAGCACTTCATACGTCAGCGACGGAGCGGCGCGCGCCGAATTGGACTGGAACGCCACTAGGCTAGGTCTGCTTCCGGCCGCCCACGCAACGTGTAGGTGTGCTCAGGGCGATGGGCCCAGACCCCTGCGCGCTTAGGTTTAGACCGGCGTGCTGGCCTCTCTGTTTTGCCTAGGTGGGGCTGCAACGTGTTGATCTTCCGAGGCCGGGCATGACCCAGGAAAGTGTGTCCGGCCAAATGGGATCGAGCGTGTTGGGTTATGTGGTGCACCCCTGCAGGGAAGTTAATCTATTCGAATAGCCGTGATCTTCGGTAACAGGACGACTTGGAGTTGTACCTTGACCTTATGACAACTAGAACCGGATACTTAATAAAACACACCCTTCCAAGTGCCAGATACAACCGGTGGTCGCTCTACCTCAGGGATATGAGGAGGGGATCGCCGGGTAGGATTATGCTATGAGATGTTACTTGGAGATGATACTTGGAGAACTTCGACCTACCCTCTTCTGCCTGTTGCAAGACGAAGGTGACCAGAAGCGTAGTCTTCGATAAGACTAGCTATCCCCCTCTTATTCTGGCATTCTGCAGTTCAGTCCACTGATATGGCCCTTTACACATATACCCATGCATATGTAGTGTAGTTCCTTGCTTGCGAGTACTTTGGATGAGTACTCACGGTTGCTTTCTCCCCCCTTTTCCCCCTTTTCCTTCCTTTCTGGTTGTCGCAACCAGATGCTGGAGTCCAGGAGCCAGACGCTACCGTCGACGATGACCCCTACTACACTGGAGGTGCCTACTACTACGTGCAGCCCGCTGACGACGACCTGGAGTAGTTTAGGAGGATCCCAGGCAGGAGGCCTGCGCCTCTTTCGATCTGTATCCCAGTTTGTGCTAGCCTTCTCAAGGCAAACTTGTTTAACTTATGTCTGTACTCAGATATTGTTGCTTCCGCTGACTCGTCTATGATCGAGCACTTGTATTCGATCCCTCGAGGCCCCTGGCTTGTATTATGATGCTTGTATGACTGATTTATGTTTTAGAGTTGTGTTGTGATATCTTCCCGTGAGTCCCTGATCTTGATCGTACACATTTGCGTGCATGATTAGTGTACGATTGAATCGGGGGCGTCACAACAAGATTCAACTGAAGAAGAGCTTCCTTGGCAGCAGCCGGTGGATCGTCTGGAGTTTGATATGCAGTAAAAAGTGATGAAGGCAGAGTAATCGAAGCAGCCGCCGGATCTGAAGCTTGGAGTTGTATTGGCGTAGCAGAAATCTGAGCAGCTGATCCTGATGGGCAATCAGTCGACAACGGGACAGCGAAGGTGACGTTGGTTCGAGCCGGATCTGTAGGTCGCTCGACTGCCGTCCCAGGCGTCACGGTCGACTGAGGAACCTGGACTTCAGGCGCTCTCTTGCCTAGTTCCTTGTCCTTCCTCCTCCTCCCTCTCAGCGGTACTTCTTCTTCATCGTCCGGGAGCACAACAACGTCTCGTGGAGCTGCAATAAACAGAGAAAGTCATAAAGAGAGCTGACAATCAATCCAGTCGTCCAAATGAATTCGAATCGGGCAGACTTACCGGCTTTGGAGGTAGCGGCGTCGTTAGTTTCCGCGTCGTCTGGAGTCTTGTCAATGTCCATATCAGTCGTAGCCGAGGTCGGGCTATAAAGGTTCATCATCCACTCGGTCAGAACAAGAAAACCGGTCGGAACAAGAAAACCGGTCGGAACAAGAAAATCGGTCAGAACAAGAAAATACGAGAAGAACGTTTACCCAGAAGCAACAGGGACGTCCATCTTGATTCTAGGCAAGGTCTTCCGAGCCTTTGAAGGATTAATTTTGGGCTACTTGGTGACCTTCTCAGCCAATTCTGGAGTCGAGGACCGAGCGTGCTTGTGAGGTGGAGCATTCGACGCCACAGCTTTGCCGCGCCTGACCGCGGGATCATGGTGCTGCTTGGATCGATGTTCAGAACGAGGCGGTGAGTCGACTACCTCCTCATCGTCCGACTCGTCGCTCTCGTCTTCATCATCATCGGCTGGGGACTCCCACTCGCCGCTCTCCTCCACACTGTCCTCGCCCTCTTGGTCTTGCTCCAGAGCTTGTTCACCATTGGGCATTAAATACATCTCCGTGTAGATCTGCAAAACAAGGGACCAAATATAAGTCAGTCGGACCAACAAACAGTCGGAAGATACATTCAAAAACTCAGTGATGATGACCAGACCTTGTCTGGCAGGTTGCTGTCGCTGAAAGGGCCGACTCTCCTGGCGCCCCTGGGGTTGTCCTTATTTCCGGTGATGCCCTGCTACCTCTTGAGCTTGCGTTGGATTTCCCCGGAGAGGAGAGGATGATGCAACAGAGTAGCGTAAGTATTTCCCTCAGTTTTTGAGAACCAAGGTATCAATCCAGTAGGAGGCCACACTCAAGTCCCTCGTACTTACACAAAAACAATAGCTCAACGCAACCAACGCGATTAGGGGTTGTCAATCCCTTCACGGTCACTTACGGGAGTGAGATCTGATAGAGAATATTTTTGGTATTTTTGATATAGAGATGCAAAGTGAAAAGTAAAAGGCAAAGTAAAAAAGCAAAGTAAAATAAAAGTGATGGAGATTGATATGATGATAATAGACCCGGGGGCCATAGGTTTCACTAGTGGCTTCTCTCAAGAGCATAAGTATTCTACGGTGGGTGAACAAATTACTATTGGGCAATTGACAGAATTGAGCATAGTTATGAGAATATCCAGGTATGATCATGTATATAGGCATCACGTCTGAGACAAGTAGACCGACTCCTGCCTGCATCTACTACTATTACTCCACTCATCGACCGCTATCCAGCATACATCTAGAGTATTAAGTTAAAAACAGAGTAACGCCTTAAGCAAGATGACATGATGTAGAGAGATAAATTCATGCAATATGAAATAAACCCCATCTTGTTATCCTCGATGGAACGATACAATACGTGCCTTGCTGGCCCTTCTGTCATTGGGAAAGGACACCGCAAGATCGAACCCAAAGCTAAGCACTTCTCCCATGCCAAGAACTACCAATCTAGTTGGCCAAACTAAATGGATAATTCGAAGAGACTTGCAAAGATAACCAATCATACATAAAAGAATCCAGAGAAGATTCAAATATTATTCATAGATAGACTTGATCATAAACCCACAATTCATCGGTCTCAACAAACACACCGCAAAAAGAAGATTACATCGAATAGATCTCCATGAGAGAGGGGGAGAACATTGTATTGAGATTCAAAAAGAGAGAAGAAGCCATCTAGCTACTAACTATGCACCCGAAGGTCTGAGGTAAACTACTCACACTTCATCGGAGAGGCTATGATGATGTAGAAGCCCTCTGTGATGACGGCCCTCTCCGGCGGAGCTCCGGAACAGGCCCCAAGATGGGATCTCGTGGATACAGAAAGTTGCGGTGGTGGAATTAGGTTTTTGGCTCTGTATATGATCGTTTGGGGGTACGTAGGTATATATAGGAGGAAGAAGTACGTCGGTGGAGCTTCGGTGGGCCCACGAGGGTGGGGGTGCGCCTGGGGGTGTAGGGTGTGCCCCCTACCTCGTGCCCACCTCGAAGCATCCTTGGCGTAGGGTCCAAGTCTCCTGGGTCATATTCGGTGAGAAAATCACGTTCCCGAAGGTTTCATTCCGTTTGGACTCCGTTTGATATTCCGCTTCTTCAAAACACTGAAATAGGCAAAAAAAACAGCAATTCTGGGCCGGGCCTCCGGTTAATAGGTTAGTCCCAAAAGTAATATAAAAGTGGATAATAAAGCCCAATATAGTCCAAAACAGTAGATAATATAGCATGGAGCAATCAAAAATTATAGATACGTTGGAGACGTATCAGCATTCCCAAGCTTAATTCCTGCTCGTCCTCGAGTAGGTAAATGATAAAAAACAGAATTTTGATGTGGAATGCTACCTAACATATTTATCCATGTAGTTCTCTTTATTGTGGGAAGAATATTCTGATCCATAAGATTCAAGACAAAAGTTTAATATTGACATAAAAATAATAATACTTCAAGCATACTAATGAAGCAATTATGTCTTCTCAAAATAACATGGCCAGAGAAAGTTATCCCTATAAAATCATATAGTCTGGCTATGCTCTATCTTCACCACACAAAGTATTTAAATCATGCACAACCCCGATGACAAGCCAAGCAATTGTTTCATACTTTAACATTTTCAAAACTTTTTCGATCTTCACGCAATACATGAGCGTGAGCCATGGATATAGCACTTATATGTGGAATAGAGTGGTGGTTGTGGAGAAGACAAAAAGAGGGGAAGATAGTCTCACATCAATTAGGCGTATCAACGGGCGATGGAGATGCCCATCAATAGATATCAATGTGAGTGAGTAGGGATTGCCATGCAACAGATGCACTAGAGCTATAAGTATATGAAAGCTCATCAAAAGAAACTAAGTGGGTGTGCATCCAACTCGCTTGCTCATGAAGACCTAGGGCAATTTTGAGGAAGCCCATCATTGGAATATACAAGCCAAGTTCTATAATGAAAAATTCCCACTAGTATATGAAAGTGAAAAAATGAGAGACTCTCTATCATGAAGATCATGGTGCTACTTTGAAGCACAGGTGTGGTAAAAGGATAGTAACATTGTCCCTCCTCTCTTTTTCTCTCATTTTTTTATTTGGGCCTTTTCTCTTTTTTATGGCCTCTTTCCTTTTCTCTTTTTTTATTTTTCGTCCGGAGTCTCATCCCGACTTATGGGGGAATCATAGTCTCCATCATTCTTTCCTCACGTGGGACAATGCTCTAAAAATGATGATCATCACACTTTTATTTTTCTTACAACTCAACAATTACAACTCGATACTTAGAAAAAATATGACTCTATATGAATGCCTCCGGCGGTGTACCAGGATATGCAATGAATCAAGAGTGACATGTATGAAAGAATTATGAACGGTGGCTTTGCCACAAATATGATGTCAACTACATGATCATGCTAGCAATATGACAATGATGGAGCGTGTCATAATAAACGGAACGGTGAAAAGTTGCATGGCAATATATCTCAGAATGGCTATGGAAATGCCATGATAGGTAGGTATGGTGGCTGTTTTGAGGAAGGTATATGGTGGGTGTATGATACCGGCGAAAAGTGCACGGTATAAGAGAGGCTAGCAATGGTGGAAGGATGGGAAAAAGTGCGTATAATCCATGGACTCAACATTAGTCATAAAGAACTCATATACTTATTGCAAAAATCTAGAAGTTATCAAAGCAAAGTATTACGCGCATGCTCCTAGGGGGATAGATTGGTAGGAAAAAACCATCGCTCGTCCCCGACCGCCACTCATAAGGAAGACAATCAATAAATAAATCATGCTCCGACTTCATCACATAACGGTTCACCATACGTGCATGCTACGGGAATCACAAACTTTAACACAAGATTTTCTCAAATTCACAACTACTCAGCTATCATGACTCTAATATCACCATCTTCATATCTCAAAACAATTATCAAGTATCAATCTTTTCTTAGTATTCAACGCACTCAAAAGAAAATTTCACAAATCTTGAATACCAAGCATATTATTATTAAGCAAATTACCATGCTATTAAGACTCTCAAAATAATCTAAGTGAAGCATGAGAGATCAATAGTTTCTTTAAAACAAACCACCACCGTGCTCTAAAAGATCTAAGTGAAGCACATAGAGCAAAATTATAACGCTCAAAAAGATATAAGTGAAGCACATAGAGCAAAACTACATAGCTCAAAAGATATAAGTGAAGCACATAGAGTATTCTATCAAATTCCAATTCATGTATGGCTCTCTCAAAAGGTGTGTACAGAAAGGATGATTGTGGCACACTAACAAACACAGACACAAATAATACAAGACGCTCCAAGCAAAACGCATATCATGTGGTGAATAAAAATATAGCTCCAAGTAAATTACTGATGGAAGTAGACGAAAGAGGGGATGCCTTCTGGGGCATCCCCAAGCTTTGACTTTTTGGTGTCCTTATATTATCTTGGGGGTGCCATGGGCATCCCCAAGCTTAGGCTCTTTCCACTCCTTGTTCCATAACCCATCAAAAGAATTCACCCAAAACTTGAAAACTTCACAACACAAAACTCAGTAGAAATCTCGTGAGCTCCGTTAGAGAAAGAAAACAAAAGACCACTTCGAGGTACTGTAATGAACTCATTCTTTATTTATATTGGTGTTAAACCTACTGTATTCCAACTTCTCTATGGATTATAAACTAATTTACTAGCCATAGATTCATCAAAATAAGCAAACAACACACGGAAAACAGAATCTGTCAAAAACAGAACAGTCTGTAGTAATCTGTAACTAACGCAAACTTCTGGAACCCAAAATATTCTACCAAAATTGGACGACCTAGACAATTTGTTTATTGATCAGCATAAATTGTAATCAGTATTTTATCACGTTCTGATGATTTTTAATAATTCGGGCACTGAACGCAAAGTTTCTGGAAATTACAGCAAGATCAAATAACTATCATCCAAGAAGATCCAATAGGTCTAACTTGGCAAAACACTAATTAAAACACAAAACCACATCCAAACAGAAGGTATATGGGTTATTTATTCCCTAACAGAAGAAAAACACAAAAAACTAAAAATAAAATTGGGTTGCCTCCCAACAAGCGCTATCGTTTAACGCCCCTAGCTAGGCATAAAAGCGAGGGTAGATCTAGGTATTGCCATCTTTGGTAGGCAATCCATAAGTGGCTCTCATGATAGTTTCATATGGCAATTTTATTTTATTTCTAGGAAAGTGTTCCATGCCCTTTTTTAATGGAAATTGGAATCTAATGTTCCCTTTCTTCATATCAATAATCGCACCAACCGTTCTAAGGAAAGGTCTACCAAGAATAATAGGGCAAGAAGGATTGCAATCTATATCAAGAACGATGAAATCTACGGGCACATAATTCCTATTTGCAACAATAAGAACATCATTAATCCTTCCCATAGCTTTCTTAATATTGGAATCCGCAAGATGCAAGTTTAGAGAGAAATCATCAAAATCACGAAAATCTAGCAAATCACACAAAGTTTTGGGGATAGTAGAGACACTAGCACCCAAATCACACAAAGCATAAAACTCATGATCTTTAATTTTAATTTTAATAGTTGGTTCCCACTCATCATAGAGTTTTCTAAGGATAGACACTTTCAACTCAAGTTTTTCTTCATAAGATTGCATCAAGGCATCAACAATATGTTCGGTAAAGGCTTTCTTTTGACTATAAGCATGAGGAGAATTTAGCACGGATTGAAACAAGGAAATACAATCAATTAAAGAGCAACTTTCATAATTAAATTCATTGAAATCCAATATAGTGGGTTTAGCAACATCTAGATTTTTATTTCTTTCAATCCCACTTTCATCAATTTCATCATAAATATCTAAATACTCCGAATTTTTGAAACGCCTTCTAGGTAAAGGAAGATCATCTTCAGTTTCATCAAGATTCATATTGCAAAACAAAGATTTGATATGGGACACATCAATAACTTTTAGATCTTCATCTTGGTTTTCATAGGAATTGGAAGAACACACTTTAATAAAGGCAACTTTCGTAGCACGCATCCTAGCAGTTCTTTCCTTGCACTCATCAATGGAAATTCTCATGGCTTTGAGAGACTCATTAATATCATGCTTAGGAGGAATAGATCTAAGCTTTAAAGAATCAACCTCAAGAGAAATTCTATCAACGTTCCTAGCCAAATCATCAACTTTAAGCAATTTCTCTTCAAGCAAAGCATTAAAATTCTTTTGTGAATTCATAAATTCTTTAACACTATTCTCAAATTCAGAGGGAATCTTATTAAAAATTTCCATAAGAGTTGTTGTAGTAATTTCCATAATTATTAGAAGGATTACTAGGATAAGGCCTAGGATTAAAATTCCCTCTATATGCGTTGTTACCAAAATTATTCCTACCAACAAAATTCACATCCATAGATTCATTGTTATTCTCAATCAAAGTAGACAAAGGCATATCATTAGGATCAGAAGAAACACTCTTAGTAGCAAATAATTTCATAAGTTCATCCATCTTTCCACTCAAAACATTGATTTCTTCTATCGCATGCACTTTTTTATTAGAAGATCTTTCATTATGCCATTGAGACTAATTAACCATAATATTATCTAGGAGTTTAGTAGCATCTCCTAAAGTGATTTCCATAAAAGTGCCTCCCGCAGCCGAATCTAAAAGATTTCTAGAAGCAAAATTCAATCCGGCATAATTTTTTTGTATAATCATCCATAAGTTCAAACCATGAGTAGGGCAATTACGTATCATTAATTTCATTCTCTCCCAAGCTTGTGCAACATGTTCATGATCAAGTTGCTTAAAATTCATAATGTCGTTTCTAGGAGAGATGATATTAGAGGGAGGAAAATACTTAGAGATAAAAGCATCTTTGCACTTGTTCCAAGAATCAATACTATTTTTAGGCAAAGACGAAAACCAAGCTTTAGCACGATCCCTAAGCGAAAAAGGAAATAGCTTCAATTTAACAACGTCATTATCGATATCTTTTTTCTTTTGCATATCACATAAATCAACGAAGCTATTCAGATGAGTAGCGACGTCTTCACTAGGAAGGCCGGCGAATTGATCTTTCATAACAAGATTCAACAAAGCAGTATTGATTTCACAAGATTCAGTATTGGCAAGAGGAGCAATCGGAGTGCTAAGGAAATCATTATTATTGGTATTGGTGAAGTCACACAATTTGGTAGTATCTTGAGCCATCGCGACACACAAGCAACCCAACACACTAGCAAATAAAAGGCAAGCGAGAAAAAAGGCAAATGGAAAAAGAGAAGGAGAAGGAGAAGGAGATTGGGAGAGAGAGGGTGAACAAAACGACAAGGGTGAAGTGGGGGAGAGGAAAACGAGAGGCAAATGGCAACTAATGTAATGCGGGAGATAGGGATTGTGATGGGTACTTGGTATGTTGACTTTTTGCGTAGACTCCCCGGCAACGGTGCCAGAAATTCTTCTTGCTACCTCTTGATCTTGGGTTGGATTTCCCCGAAGAGGAGAGGATGATGCAACAGAGTAGCGTAAGTATTTCCCTCAGTTTTTGAGAACCAAGGTATCAATCCAGTAGGAGGCCACACTCAAGTCCCTCGTACCTACACAAAAACAATAGCTCAACGCAACCAACGCGATTAGGGGTTGTCAATCCCTTCACGGTCACTTACGGGAGTGAGATCTGATAGAGAATATTTTTGGTATTTTTGATATAGAGATGCAAAGTGAAAAGTAAAAGGCAAAGTAAAAAAGCAAAGTAAAATAAAAGTGATGGAGATTGATATGATGATAATAGACCCGGGGGCCATAGGTTTCACTAGTGGCTTCTCTCAAGAGCATAAGTATTCTATGGTGGGTGAACAAATTACTGTTGAGCAATTGACAGAATTGAGCATAGTTATGAGAATATCCAGGTATGATCATGTATATAGGCATCACGTCTGAGACAAGTAGACCGACTCCTGCCTGCATCTACTACTATTACTCCACTCATCGACCGCTATCCAGCATACATCTAGAGTATTAAGTTAAAAACAGAGTAACGCCTTAAGCAAGATGACATGATGTAGAGAGATAAATTCATGAATATGAAATAAACCCCATCTTGTTATCCTCGATGGCAACGATACAATACGTGCCTTGCTGCCCCTTCTGTCACTGGGAAAGGACACCGCAAGATCGAACCCAAAGCTAAGCACTTCTCCCATGCCAAGAACTACCAATCTAGTTGGCCAAACCAAATGGATAATTCGAAGAGACTTGCAAAGATAACCAATCATACATAAAAGAATTCAGAGAAGATTCAAATATTATTCATAGATAGACTTGATCATAAACCCACAATTCATCGGTCTCAACAAACACACCGCAAAAAGAAGATTACATCGAATAGATCTCCACAAGAGAGGGGGAGAACATTGTTTTGAGATTCAAAAAGAGAGAAGAAGCCATCTAGCTACTAACTATGGACCGAAGGTCTGAGGTAAACTACTCACACTTCATCGGAGAGGCTATGATGATGTAGAAGCCCTCCGTGATGACAGCCCTCTCCGGCGGAGCTCCGGAACAGGCCCCAAGATCGGATCTCGTGGATACAGAAAGTTGCGGCGGTGGAATTAGGTTTTTGGCTCCGTATCTGATCGTTTGGGGGTACGTAGGTATATATAGGAGGAAGAAGTACGTCGGTGGAGCTTCGGTGGGCCCACGAGGGTGGGGGCGCGCCTGGGGGTGTAGGGCACGCCCCCTACCTCGTGCCCACCTCGAAGCTTCCTTGGCGTAGGGTCCAAGTCTCCTGGGTCATATTCGGTGAGAAAATCACGTTCCCGAAGGTTTTATTCCGTTTGGACTCCGTTTGATATTCCGTTTCTTCGAAACACTGAAATAGGCAAAAAAAAACAGCAATTCTGGGTTGGGCCTATGGTTAATAGGTTAGTCCCAAAAGTAATATAAAAGTGGATAATAAAGCCCAATATAGTCCAAAACAGTAGATAATATAGCATGGAGCAATCAAAAATTATAGATACGTTGGAGACGTATCATGCCCCTCAACCACTCGACCACTGTTTTGGCCGCCACCTCCTCCGGATGAACCCGAGCAGTGTCACCAGCCCCGGAGTACAGCCACATGGAATGGTCACGAGCTTGGAGAGGTTGAATCCGCCGACTGAGGAACACCTCGAGCAGGTCCATGCCGGTGACACCTTGGTTGATCAGTTGGACTACTTTCTCGACTAGCATGCTCGTCTCCGCCTTCTCTGCAGCAGTCACTTTCAATGAAGATGGAGTTTGAACACGGTCAAAAGAGAAAGGGGGAAGCCCGGTCGACTGGCCTGGGGTCGCGATATCCTGGCAGTAGAACCAGGTCGACTGCTAGCCCCTAACCGACTCCGGAAGAGTCATCGAAGGGAAAGAAATCCTCTTCCTCTTCTGAATACCCAGACCCCCACACATTTGAATAACATGGGTCTTCTCGTCGTTCGAGTTCACTTTCTTCACAGTTTGGGATCGGATGGTAAAGATGTGCTTGAAAAGACCCTAGTGCGGTCGGCACCCCAGGAAATTCTCGCACATGGATACGAACGCAGCAAGATATGTGATGGTATTGGGAGTAAAATGGTGGAGTTGGGCCCCAAAGAAATTCAGGAAACCTTGAAAGAAGGGATGTGGTGGAAGAGAGAAGCCGCAGTCGACATGAGTGGCGAGCAGAACACACTCACCCGGGC
>NC_041380.1:560468151-560545582 GCF_002162155.2 Triticum dicoccoides | reverse complement strand
CCATATCGTCTAGGTCCTCCTGCCGAAGCGAAGATTGGATCCAGTCTCCTTGGATCCAACCCGACGGCAGCCCCGAGCGCGATGAAGACCCCCGATTCATCTTCTTGTTCTTTGCCGCCCCCGTCGCCTTCTTTGCACGCTCTAGCGCCACCGTTTTTTCCTTCCTCATGGCGGCGGAGCGACGACGTCGAGAATGGAGAGGCTGGACGAAGTGGAGATGCGAGCGGAGGAAGAAGGGAAATGGACGCGCACAGTGTAGGCGCCTCGGCCTCGCCGTTTTTAAAGGCCTACTTCCGAGTGGCTCATGCATGGGACCGAGCGATCCTGTCAAATCCCCCAACAGTCGCACACGAGATACGTGGCGAAAAAGGTGACGTGGAAATCGAAACGTCCTAGTTATCTTCTCCACTTGCCGCGGAGCGCTCCGCCTGGCACGCTTCCACCAAAATTTCGAATCCCGTGAAATCCGGTATCCTTTACAACCGATCACACCAAAGATTTCATGTCAGAGATATCACTCGACGGATGACATTGTATAAACCAGTCAGCAATTTCTGAATCGATCAAGGCGACTGAAACGAAGCTGAAGTTCTAACAAGTGGCCTCCCCTTGGAGATAAAGACAAGTCAAAGCAAGAGTAAAAGCAAGGTCCACTTCATCCTTCTTTTTCACTCAAACCTCGATCCATTCGGGGGCTAATGATGAGAACACAAACCTGGGGTAGGGTAATAGGCCTGACCTATACGTCCTACCTAAGGTCCTTGTCCTAAGAGCAAAGAAATTCAAGAATCAGAAGAAGGGATCCAGCAAAGATGTCGAGTGAAATCCACTCGACCTACCATTCACTCGGAGACCCCTCTTTATCCAGGTCACTCGACCATCAAACCACTCGACATATAAGAAGACCTAAAGCCGCTCTACGCAACAACGGTCGGGCATTTACTAATATATTTAATGATCATTTGTAGCACTTCATTGCAGGCATTACCTGTAACGCCACCTCTTTATGTACATTGAATCCTATGTAACGGAGGGGAGCTGGGGTCCTGGCGCACTCTATATAAGCCACCCCCCTCCTCTGGGATAAGGGTTCGCACCCCCTGTAACTCACACGCTTATAATCCAGTCACCGCCTCCGGGCTCCGAGACGTAGGGTTGTTACTTCCTCCGAGAAGGGCCTGAACTCGTAAAACTTGCGTGTACAACTCCTCCATAGCTAGGATCTTGCCTCTACATTCCTACCCCCATTCTACTGTCAGACTTAGAACCACGACAGTTAGCGAGTCCATCTCAGTGTTCACCGGTAAGTCACTTCTCTGTATGGCAAATGACAGCCCCTCCATGCATGTGCATAACTCCGCCTCCAAAGCATCTCACAAGCGAACAAGGCACGACATGGTGAGAAAATAATATCACTTGTAGAATCGCGCAAAATAATTCCAGCCCTGGCCAATTCACTAGCAACATAAGATCTATCAGTGTTCAATTTTACCTAACCTTGCATTGGAGGTCACCCTAGTTCAACAACAGAATGTTTGACCCTGGGTTTGGCCGGTCTATATGAGATTACCACCTTCCCTTTCACCGGATCAATATGTGAATTCATCTTAATGCATAACAATGATTCCATATGGTGGAGCAGGTTTATCGTGGGTAACTTCATTTCAGACATGCCATGCTCTCCAAAAAGTCATAAGCATCATGCAATTTTCCAAATCGCTCAACGGATCAAGTGCCCGGAGTAGCCATTCTTTCCCATAGTGAACCCCAGAAGATAAACACAGCCGCCAAAATTTTGCCATTGCTAGGTACAGATACCTGTAGAAATTGTAGGATGGATGAATATTGTGTTACGTTGATCTGACCCTCAAGATGGATTATATATAGTACACGAGGGAGGGATAGGCTTGGAGTACAAGACAAGGTTGTCTAAACCTATTTTATCTCTAATACATATATATCTCTAACTCCCAAATATTATATCTTTAACATCCCTCCTCAGTCGTAGCGGGAGTAATGCGGACGATTGCAACTGAATTTGAAGTCTTGCGCTTTTGTCATCTTCTCCGCTTCGCCATCATCACTCTGTCTCTGATGGGTCGGCACCTAGGGCGGTGACTGCGTCCCTTTCTAGTACCTCCGTGTCTCTCCTCTATTCCCTCCCGCAGTCACTGGAGTTGTTGCCGATGTGTTGTTGTAGACGTAGTCGTGTGGTCGATGCCGAGGTCGCCGATCGTGATGTAGTCGTGGTCGTAGTAGTCATGGCCGATGTAGTAGTCGTCGTGAATGATGAAGCCGCACAAAACCGGACACGGAAAAAAATGCGCTATGACGGAGCTACAAACGTGGACGATACACCTTGCGGATGTCAGAGGGTGCCGTCGGTGATGAGTCCACCAGTTTTGCCAAGACCGAAGGAAGCCCATCGAGCACACATCGGTTTTGCCAAAACCGTGTGGCCGTGTAGGGGTCGTCACTATAGTGACGCCGTGTCGATGCAGTCGTGTTGTCGTGGATAACGTGCGTGATGTTGTTGTCGTGACACGGTCATTGCCGTCGTCCAGGTCGCGTTTTGTAGAGAAGTCTGTCAGAGGACGCTAGATGTCCATCTTGTGGACGACGTGGTGGCGGTGTGTTGACGATGATGGTGATGAAGACCGCGTTGGTGAAGACCTTGGTGATGAAGTGCCGGCAATGTCGTTGCAGCGGCGTGTCGACATGATGAGTCGCTTGAAGGCATCCCTAGCGGCGACGAAATGTCGATGCCGTGTCTTGCCGGAAAAGTCGATGGAGAATTGCATCTCTGTCCACACCGGCCTGGCGTGTGGATGATGTAGATGTCGCTTATCGTGTATCTCGACAATGATCTTGACTCATAGTCAGCTTGATGTCATGGTTCGGCCTGGTGCAGTGCAGATGATCGATCTTTTTTATAAAAAAAATTCAATAATATATGACATGATCCGTAAATTGCAATTATATGACCCGGTTGGACTTCTGTAGGCCGAAGATGAACCCTTCGGTCTCGCTTAGACCGAAGAACACATTTTGGCTTTCTGTGGGCCAAAGAGCAGATGGACTGGGCCGAAGAGATGATCTTCTGTCGTGTGTAGACCGAAGAGGTCTTCTGCCTCATGAAGGCCGAAGAGTGCGAAATCACTAGTTGAGAAGCACTCCAAAGATTGACCCGGCTTGCCTGTTCCTTTCCCATGCTCTTATCCGTGCTCCCACTTCATCCTACGGCTGTCTTTTTTTCTTTTTCCTTTCTAATCTAATCATCTCCCCCCTGATTTTAAGAGGGTGGGGCCGGGTCTTATTTTGTTCCAATCAAATCAAGCCACGTACGCGGGAGCACGGATGGGCACATGCCCGGGAAGCAGGCAAGTCTCGTCCTACAAAGATCACTCCCACCTCCCCAGGTTGCAACAAGTGGCTGCTGCATGTGCGCCACTTGTCGCAACCTGGGAGTTTTCCCTTTTTCATAGATCCGTTTATTCAAAACGTTTTATCTCTTAAACCATGCGTCCAAATCTTGAACCATTTTCATCGTTGGATTCCTTGCGTCGAGATCTTCAAAACTAGATCCCATGTTGATAGGTTTTGATGAACTTTTTTTTCACGAAAAAACCGGACGAAAAAACCGATCCGGGAGCACGGGTTTTTCCCTTTCCGAAAGAGGCACGCCCGTGCCTCTCGCGAAAACACAATCGTGTCTCCCGCGCAAGCAAAACCATGCTCTCACAAAAGGAAAAAACAGAAAACGCGTTTTTTTTTCTGTTTCCGAGAGGCAAGGCCGTGACTCTCGTGGAAGCACAACCGTGCCTCTCGCGGAAGAAAAAAAACAGAAAACGCGTTTTTTTCAGTTTCCGAGAGGCACGACCGTGACTCTCGCGAAAGCACAACTGTGCCTTTCGGGGAAGCAAAACCGTGCCTCTCGTGGAAGAAAAAAAAACAGAAAACACGTTTTTTTTCCTTTTTTGAAAGGCTCGATCGTGACTCTTGCGAAAGCCCAATCGTGCCTCTCGCAGAAGCAAAACCGTGCCTCTCGCGGAAGGAAAAAAAAACAGATAACGTGTTTTTTTTTCATTTCCAAAAGGCACGGCCGTGACTTTCGGGAAAGCACAACCGTGCCTCTCGCGGAAGCAAAACCGTGCCTCTCACGGAAGGAAAAGAAAAACAGAAACCATATTTTTTTTCCTTTTCCGAAAGGCACGGCCGTGACTCTCGCGAAAACACAACCGTACCTTTCGCAGAAGCAAAACCGTGAGTCTCGTGAAAGAAAAAATGTGTTTTTTTCAAGAAAAAAAATTTAATTTTTTTACCCAAAAGCTAAGGAAGACCCATAGAAAATCAAAATGTAAAAAAAAAAAACAGTTTAAAAAGCCAAAAACGTGTGCAAAAAAATAAAATAAAAAACAAAATCCGTAGGAAGCGTCCAAAGCGCGACGGGTAACGGGACAGCTGAGAAGGCACCAAGTGACGTTGGTCGTTGGGAGGCTCCCCGAAAAGTGTACGGGACCTCGTTGCAGCACGTGCTGGCTGGCTGCTGCATGTGCATGTGCATGTACATGTACCATTCCGGTATCCACGAGCAAAGGCTGCTAGTACTAGCGCTTCGCATGTGCATGTGCTATCTACGTATACTAGTACTAGTGCTTGGCATGCGCATGTATTATCTACGTATACTAGTACTGGTGCAGGATTGTTTTGCCAATTACGTGCCAGTGCATGGGAGACTTCGCCAAAGAAAATAAGTTTTTCCTCTCGTGCTTGGCGTCTGGAGACCGGCGGCAGCTCAGGACCCGGAACGCCGCCGCAGCTCCCGTGCCAGTGCAACGCGAACGCCGGAGCTGGACACTTCCGGACCCATGCGCAGCGACGCCAGGACAGCATACACAGGAGATGGACGCGGTTAAGTAGTCCGCGTGCTGCCGCCGCGGGACAAAGGCGGACCTCAACGAGGACGCGCATCTCCTCGGATGGATCTATCACCGCTCCCTCACGACGGCGGATACGGACGTTCGCCGGCTCCGACAGAAAAATGCCAAGGCGTTTCAGCTTGCTATTGAGCAGTCAAAGTGCGAGGTGAAAGAGGCAGCAGTAGAGAAGGCTCGGGTCGCTAGGTTGAAGCGGGAGTAGGATAGGGCAGTCCGTCAGATGAAGGGGCTCATCGTCCTCTCCGACTCCGACTCCGACAACGGCGACAGCTGCACCTTCTCATCGGACGACCAACGCCCTCCGCCAGCCACAGATGCCTACAGCTGCGCCGGCGACCGGAAGGGCAAAGGCCGGGTGAGGAAGTGCCGAAGTGGTGGTTCCGCCCCCTCTGCATTGTTTATATCGTTTTTAGTTGTAGAAATTTAAGAACTTGTCAGGTGACGAATTATAATCTTTTGTATGTGGAGAAGTTTGTTAATGTCCGTTTGGAACTGATCTTGTGTTCCTTTGCAGCCGATTTTTGTTGCCCGTCATTTGATCACGCATGATAAATCAATGTTGCATGTGTAGTATGGATATGAGACGCTGAATATGAGATACGCGGAAGTAAAGTGGTAAACTGAGACGTGCCCGGTAAATGCCCGCGGACGCGCCCAGACGTGTCCGTGAGTGTTTGAGGTGCCGGATTTGGCCATCACAGCTGTAGATGCTTTAACGAGATGGTTTTCCAGTTTGCGGACTTCAGCTAATGTGTATTCAAGGAGGAAGGAAGGGGTACGTGGCTACGTGCGGCCTGCTGGGTATGTATACGTATAGCACAACGTGTATGGAAAATTGGGAATCGATCAATCAATTCAGCTAATGTGGGCATTCGGTTGGGCTAATTCAAAACAATAAGGTGTGCATTAAGGGGGAGTAACCGCGCTGTCCACGTGTCCCTGTTACTGTGTTGACGAGAGAGAAAAAACGAAGCGAGGTAGAAGGTCTGAGGGCTGGTGGTGTGCACATCGATTTCACTGTGCCTTCGTCTCGTTTCCTTCCCTATGAAGGAACTCCACACCGGTTCCTCCACACTCCACGACTCCCTCGACCCAAGCACGCCGCCGCCGCCGCCGCATCTCCCCATCCCAGCCCCCCTCCCCCTCTCCGTGGCCTCGTCTCCTTCCCCTTTCACTTCTCAATCAGGATTCATGGAGGTGGGGGCAGGGACGCCATCGACCGCGAGGCTAGGGTTCCTAGCCGCTGCCACACGCACAGCCCGCCGGAGCGGCGGCCATTGATTGTCCTCTCCACCATTGCCCGGAGCTGCTCCGCGCATCTCTGCCCGCCCCCGAGCAGGACTCGGCCCTCGTCTCGGTGCCGAAGGAGGGGGCCATGTTCCTCAAGGCGTCGATGGCTCCGTCAGGTTCCAGATCAAGGGCTCCCTCAGTTTCAACCGCTGGTCAAGTTGTATCTAGAGACAAGGAGGCGGAGCACCCGCCACAAGGTCGCAGCCGCTGACCGGGATCCAGAAGATGGCCATAGCGGCGGTGGTGGCGGCGGTTGCCCCGGGTGGTGATGTAGAGGGGAGGAGCCAGTAGCAGGTGAGGATATTATGCAATTTTGATGTGAATCACTGCTGATTACTTGTCATACTTCTTGTGTTCTGAAGATTTGATTCCACTTGTCTTGATACCCCAAAAGAGTTTGTTTCATGATTTCATAAGATACTGAAATTAAAGGTTCGGCTTATATCGTGGTGCTAGTGATGACGCTGCTGCTGCGGCGCGGCACGGAGCGCAGGGAGGAGGTGCGATGCCTCGCAGCCGAGGAATCCGACCTAGCGGAGCGGGAGTCGGTGCTCACGTACTGCTCCGAGCTGTTCCCTGCGTGCTGCATGTGGCGGAGGTGCCGGAGGCGCTGATGTGGACGCCACGGGAGGAGGAGGTCGTGGAGGCACCGGCGCCTCCATCGGCCGTAGCCGGCGTCCGCGCGGTGTGCTTCGGGCCAACGACGTTTAGGCGCAAATAGTGCAAGGCCGTCAAGTACCGGTGAGTTGGCTGAAAGCCTGTTCCTATTCCCCTTTACAGTTTGTGCAATCTCGGCTGGTAATTTGGAATCAAGGGAAGATAGTCTACAACTTGTTCAATTCAGAGTGGAAATGCGCTGTATTTTCTAGACCGAGAATATTTGGATTTTGCCTGAATTTGTGTGTACACAAGCTGACTGATTGCCAGGTGAACTAGGGCGATTACTGACCATTAGTTTTTCATGTCTCTAGGAACTCTGGTTTGATAAAGTTTTCCCGTGATTGGTCAGTTATTAATCTATTGTATAGTCATCTGCTAGAAGGAAGGCCAGTAGGATACTAATGGCTCACTTATGCAGTCATCATTGCTGGCGCCTCTCCTTGTAAAATTGAACATTTGTTTTGTGTCCTTGATTTCAAGATATCATCCAATTGGTTCCAGACACTAATATTAGTCTGATGTCTTTTATAAACTTGAATATTTGTTTTGTAACCCTGACTAAAAGATACCTTCCAATTAGTTCCACACAACTAATATTGGTCTGCTGCCTTTTTTTAATAACCAACATAGGCCACAAGCCCACAACCTGTCTTAGGCTATTAACCATCCTTAGCGATTCACATGCTTCTAGATGAACACTTATTATTTGAGTGTCAGAATGTCTTGTTGTCATGGACCTTTCTTTGATTGATCTGTTGCAAGATTTGTCCTATGACATAGCCAGAATGTCCCGAAGGGTGAAGCACCGGTGGATGTATTCTTAGATAATGTGTAAAAATATAAGATGCACATTTCACTGGTTCTTTGCATGAGCGCCTATCCTGTCTCTGCTCGTACAGAAATGATGCCAATCCTAGGGTATGTAGATTTCAACAAGGCTTTAAGTAGAGCAATACCGTCTGGATGAAACACTACTAACATTTTAGTTTAGTTTATTAGGATCCACTTACCGGGAGAAGATATTATTGTTATTGTTAGTTGTTACCCATTTCTATCTTATCATGCAAGTGACTTGTATATATTCGTTCATGTTGAATAAGAACAAGGCGTCTGCAGAGAAGCAGGTCTCAATTTGTATTCTGATCTAATGGTTGATTACACTGATGCAGTGTTAGGAACAGTGGTGAAGGTGAGCTGTCGAAGCTCGAAACCTTTTTTGACATGTAATCATTGTCCTCAAGTTAGATCACACAAAACTTACGTGTTGTCTTATAACTGAAGTATATCCTTTGTTAATTCCACACTTGTGCAATCTTTCTCATTTTGTGCTACAAAGACTCCCACTTAAGCTTAATCGAGAAATCAGTGCTATTTTTGCAAATAACTTTACATGTTGAGGTGCTTCCTTTTGTGTCCTTCGCTAGCGTGTGCATGTATATTAGTGGTGGACAACCACAAAGACTAAATGCTAACAGGGTTCTGTTTATTACTCTGATCTTGTGATTTTAAAATGTTTATGCGTAAGCCAAACTTTCAAAATTCAAGGTATTCATGCTACTTTTATTCTTTTCATCATGCCTGAGTCTTTACATCTCATAGTCAAAGCATAAAGATTTCGTTGGAGCTGTACATGACAAGGTTGACAAGATTGTGCTGCTATGTAAAATGGACACATAGCATGAGCCGAGGCACTCAAACAATACAAGTGCGCACAGGACCGCCTTAAGAGGCGCCACCAGGTGGCGCCCCAGCCACTAGTTACATTACAAAGGCTGCTGCATGCGTATGCCAGCAGGCGTCGCCTCCCCCTCCCCTCGCGTCGCCTCCCCTTGGGCGGCGCCAGGGGCCCCGAAACCCTAGCGCCGCCAGCACGCCTCCTCCTGCCGCCGCTGTCGCCGGCGTGGGCCGTGGTGGCGGCAGGCCCGGTGCCGAAGGCATCTGGGCGGGCGGATGCAGCGGATCCCATCTGAGGCGGCAGGGGCGGCTCCTCTCGTGCGATCCAACGACAGCGGTTGGGACGGCGACTCCAGGCTATGCGGCGGGGGCTGGAGCACCAAAGCCGGCGGAGCGGCGGCCCTGATTGGACGGCGGCGATGGCAGCGCCCTAGCCGGCAGGGTGGGCTGTTCTGGTCGTGATGGTGACGGCGGTCACTGCGGATCCAACGCCCCGTTTGGATCCGTCGCGGGGAGGCCTTCCGCCGACCGGCGGCGCGTGGAGGGACCGGTGAGGAGATGCCGGATCTTTGCCGGAGTACCGACGGCGACATACGTCTTCGTGGCGAGGTTCCGCCCGGTTCCAGCCAGCCGCGAGGTCGGGAAGACGTGGCTTCCGGTGAAAATCGCGCCTGACTGCGGTCTTGGCGGACGATGGCGGCGTCTCAGACGTCGTTCCCTTCTGGAGGCATCGTCGTTGCAGGTCACATCAACCTGATCGGGAAGTTTCGGGGGAAACCCTAGATCTGGGTCTACCGGATCGGACGATGACGGTGCCTTCGGTATCGTTCTCCCTCTTGGGGGCATTGTTTTGGAGCAAGTGCTGGTTGGAGGGGACAAGAGGAGGAGCGGTGATTCATCTGGTCCATTGATGACAGCGGATCTCGGCGGCGTGGCGTAGTGGAGACTTGGCGCCTGATGAGCGGAGATGGACTCGCGCGGGAGGGTGACGTTGCCTGGCGTCATGGTGGCGTCGGCGGCAGCTAGACCGTGCAAGGTTGATGCAGCAGTACAGCTCTGAAGATGGATTGGTGGCAGGTGGCTGCGACGGCCTCATACCCGGCAAGTGTCCTGGTTGAGGAGCACGCCGAACCGATGGGTGCCCATACCCTGCAGGCGTCCTGGTTGGGAGCTCAAGTCTTAGATGTTAGGTTTGGCTGCGAGGTCTGTTTGGTATTAGGCTCAGACTTTCAGCACCCCTTCATCAACTGGATAGGGATAGCGACAGGTGTTGCTTAGTTGGTGGCTTTAGTCTTATTGTTGTATGACTTTGTATGACTTTGTTTCTTTGTAACGGGGTTCAGTAGCTTCCGTCTCCTGAATTATTCTTGTTGTAATTTCATGGTTATTCAGTTATCAATCTTCTCTTACTCATTTCACGTGTCCATAGTTAGCCAGGAAACTGAAGGTGGGTCATGTATTTAGCACGGGTTCGATGTGGCGGTTGTTAACTTATTCCAACGGTGAAGAATGGTAGTTGTTGCCGGATGAATTTCTAGTCTCGCACCTTCTTATTTCTGGACTTGCACGATGGACGGCCTGAATGGCGCTGACGCGTGCTTCTCCTGAGGAGGGCCATGTGACGGCCAGACCGGCAGACATAGCCAGGTAAGACCAACTAAGTGCTAGATAATGTCATGAGATAAATTTTGATGATAGGAGTTTAATAAGTTTGCGGTGTAGGTCGAGATGACGAAGAGATTGGTATGCACCATGTGTAGACAGAATATGATACATTTACATTGACAGGTCTAGGCTCGGCTGGGGAGCTTTAGGCTTTTTATTGATTAAGCTTAACAGTTCTGCTTACTCATTATTACTCTGTATTCATCAAAATTATTTATTTTGTACTATATTGTAGCATGTTCGACGAACACAAACAGAGACAGTCATGGTGCTAGCTGATAGCACTTGCTAACTTAAAAAGTTTGCATACCTTTTCTCTAATTATATGAGAGTTCCTTACCAACTATTGAGCCTATCAGTTTTAGATCTATGTCTCTAAGGCCACTACTCAACTTCAGGTCGGTACTTTGCGGTAGAGTATACCTCCATAATTCTTCATCGAAGATACTAAAGTTTATTGATGATGATTTGTTTCAGGATATGCGGTACAAGGGATTCGAGGCAGATTGAGGAAGGAGATGGAGCAGGTGGTGGATTAAGGAAGGAGCTGGAGTAGAGACGAATTAGAGCTGCTTAAGTGCAGGTTTTTAGACTAGCCTGCTTAAGTACATGTTCTTAGATTGCATATGGAAGGGAACTTACGTGCATGTTTTTTGGATTGCGGGATGGAAGGGAACTTAAGTGCATGCTTTCGGATTGTACATGAACTAAGTTCCTGCTGAAAAATGGTGACCGCGTTTAGAGCTGGCATTGGCGCTTGGTCAGACATGGTGTCTTTGTAACTACATTAAGTTCCCTGGTTCCTGCTTAAAAATGTTTACAAGATGACATTTCTAAACATGATCTAGAAGCCCTCAAACCATATCAAGCTCGGTACACTGGAATCAAAAGAATGACAGGGTTCTAAGTGTGTTCACATGATTTTGAACAGGCCCATGGAGATAAGCGCTAATGTGCACCCAAGGTTCAGGGAGGTGATCCAGGTTTCCAAGAAGGTTAGAAGGTTAGTTGCTTGTGCAATTCAGTTCAAATGTAGCTTGTTGCTGGAAGGAGTAGAGTTTGATTAGATCGGATCAACATTATTTGGTATTTTGGTAGTGGTTAAGTATGGGATATGCACCTGCCATTTTTCTATGCATGTTTTTCTATCCATGTATGCTGCATCCTTTGACTTATGTATGATGTGATGTCATTGGTCACTCATGTGAAGTTGCGTTGTTTGATTCAAGTGCAATTAGACCGTGGCAGCCATGGAGAATATATGCATGAAGCCGTGAGCAGTGAGCAGCTTACCTATTTATTATTGTTGGCCTTTTCAGTTGGATTTAGTATAGCTGCCTCTCAATTGATGAACAAAGACTAACATTATCTCTTTATTATTGCATCTTATACCCCCAGATTGAGAAAAACAAACCTTATCATTTCCATTTGTAGAATTAATATCATATTTGAGGGATCAGTTGGCACTGATGCCTAAAATGTGTTCTTTTTTCGCATGCTTAATTGTACACAGCTAGATAGAGATGCATAAGTATTTAAGTTGATGCACAAGCCAATTTATAGTAGGATTATGAGGACAATCAACTGAGCTCCAACAACTTAATCTGCTATTTTCTTTCTTAACCATCAGAACGAATAGTTATGTTTGTTGAGTTTATGTAAACAATCATACTTGAGACCTTCTAAAGCAAAGCAATCTGTAGAACTTGTATTGAAAGCAAGAACGAGGCTTATCATTCAGGTTACTTGTTGTGACATGTGACATAAAAGCAATTTGTAGAACTTCTGTTTGCCTGATCCCTATGCCTTTTCTATATATAGTGTTCCATCTAGGTTAACTCTTGTGATGGAACCTTTCAACGCTGGTTTAGTCTGGTCGATCTTATCAATGTATGAGCGAAAGTCTGCATTCCAGATCAATGTAGATGTCAAGCTGGAATAAAAACATTCAAGAGCTTCTCAGTACGGATATTATTCTACTGATTTCATTACTTCCCCATGGTTTTAGCCTGTCACAAATGGAGAATCATCATCCAGCTACATCTCCCTTAGAATCAGGGAAAAGTTCCCCATTTAAAGACCAAACATGCATAATCTATTTAGAGTTTCAGTTTGTTTTTTGTCTGACATCTCTGTTGCCTCTGTTATATTACTACATTGCTATTAAAACAAGGAAGAATGGCCTGATGTTGCCTTTGAATCTGATTGTCGGGTACTGGTGGAGATGTGGAACTCAAGAAAACATAATAGATGGAGATTATCGGTTTCCTGTCAGAAATTGAGTTGAGCCAAGCCTTTTGTTCTTCTATTTTGTCTTTTCTTCTTAGAGAGGTTAATTTTTAGCACACCTGTGTACAATCCTGCCCCTGCTGGGTGAGCTTCCCCATCTTCTGATGGTACGGCGTCCTTCGAGCTAGGACGAGGGGCAGGGGTCCTCTTCGGAGATGGTTTCAGGTAGTTTGTTGCAGCTCACCACTCCTGGTGCAGATGAGGGCATGCTCCCTGCCTATGATGGGTCTCATCTTGTTAGTGCTTCCGCTCCACCTATGGTGCTCATTCTGCGGCTGGGGACTTCATCGACATCAAGCGAAGCTTTGTTGTCCATTATTTTGTAGTGCTTGGTGTTGTTGAGGTTTATAAGTTGTCTAGTAGCACCATGTATCTGCCGTCTTTTTCTTTTTTCCTCTTGTAAGGTGCTGTCCGATGTAACTCCTGGCCGGTTGATGGCTTTGTTAATTCAAAGCCGGGCTCTCTCTCGAGCCTTCGTTCTAAAAAAAATCCTTCCCTGCACATTAGTGACCGGAGGCTATGTCGTAAATTGTAATGCCACTCCATAATAGAGCTAGCTCCTTTGATTGTCAAAAGTGGCCCCTTAAAATTGTTTCGTGTTAAGATTTTACTTCAGAATATTGGTTCAATGCCATTAAATTTTTTATGTGAGATATTTGTTTTGTATTTTAGTAGTCGTTTAAGTGTGAGTTATGTTTATCTTTAACACGTAATTGACTACCGGAAATTTCATATTACCTTATCAAGGCCATTTGCAGGTTTATATAAGCATTTGGTTAGCAACCTCATATTATAGTATCTGTTGATTTAACTATTTCTTTATCTTTTTCCCCAGGTTTTAGTTACCATTGCTTACACAATGGTATTTAGACCAGTTGTAGAGTTGCATCCCCACGTACTGAATACAATGCAAGGTTGCTTTTCAATCATAACTAGATTTCTTTTGCTTTTGCAGCCTACCAGACCACATGATGTCTCATTTCTAGAAAAACTACTTGACTGACATAACAACATTGTGTATTAATCAAATTTATATATGTATGGTCAACATTTAACGTGCGTTGCATATGCAAGCTTACTAGTAATTAATAAAATGACCGTATGCATCATCCAGATGCAGAGGCCGGAGGTCGTCCTCCTTTTCTAAAAGAAATGCGTATGCCAGCAAGGCAGCTGCAGCGAGTCTGCATCTCATGCACTCTTCCGGGAGCTACTGTACGCTGCTCGCTGCGACAAAGTGCCTGCCCTTCGCACAGGAGCGGCTAGCCTGGGCCAGCCCGTTTACAGTTGCACGTGGCGGCATCTCGAGATGAAAAAACGCAAAAAAAAAAAACAAAACAAAAACGAATAGCACTACCGCTGAAACTTGAATCGGTGACCTCGTACCAACTGGCCAGGCGTCCAAACCACTCGCACATAGACGCTCTCATGTTCAATTCACAGCGCAACATTTAAAGACACATACGACAGCGACAAAACTGGAACATTAATTCACAAAAAGTCCAAAAAACTATAGTCCATGTATTGGGTCGAACCGAGGACCTACAACTGAATTTTTCAAAATTACGAATATTTTCTTCAAAACAAAACATTTTCTGAATTTTTGAGCAAATTTTGTAAAACATAAACATTTTGATGATGTGAACAAATTTGGAAAGAGGGAACATTTCTTGATTTTGTGAACAAAAAATATTTTTTTTACATTTTTTCAAACTTCCAGAACATTTTCTGAAACTACTGAAAAAAATGAAAACATGAACAATTTTTTTAATTTGTGAACAATTTTTTAACGCAGGAATATTTTTTGAACATTGTAAAAAATTTGAAAAAAAACATTCAAACATTTTTTGTAATACAAGAGAATTTTTCTAAAATTCCAGAACAATTTTCGAAGATTTCAAAAATGCGAACAATTTTAGAATATTTTAAAAATGCGAACATTTTTTAAATTTGTGAACAATTTTCAAAAAATGTGAACAATTTTCGTGGATTTCACAAATGCAAACAAATTTTTTAAAAAGGAACACTTTTTGAATTTATGAAAAGAAATTTAAAACACGGACATTTTTTAAAATTTTGAATTGTTTCCAAAACAGGAACATTTTTTGAAATTTCAACAACTTTCGGAAGATGGTCTTCAAAAAATAAACTTGAAAAAGAAAATAAACGAAAAAGCAAAAAAACAGAAAACAGGAAAAAAATAAGAAAGAAGAAAAAGAAACAGAAAAGCGGAAGACGAAGAAAAGAAAAAAACAAAAAACAAAAAACAAAAAAAGGAAAACTGGCCAAAAAGAAAAATGCGATTCAGGGAAGAAGGTTCCCAAAACCGGGATACAGTAGCACGGTAATCCACCAGTAGTGGGCCGGCCCATGTCGCTCGCTCGCTAATGTTCCCTGTGCGTTCCTTCGACAATTTGCCGCAATTAGCGTCAAATAGTATATTCCCGAAATCACTAATTGAGGAGCGCTCCCCGCAACGATTAGTCGGGGAGCGCTCCGCGCGCGCCAAGTGTCACGCGCGGAGCGGTCGGGAGACTTTTCCGATGCGCTCCGCGCGCGACACTTGTCGCGCGCATGGCGTCTCTCATGTTTTCCGGTTTCTGGTTTCCCTTTCTGGTTTTTCCTTTTTTCACTTTAGTCCTTATACTTTTAATGTTTTGTAAAACCTTTTGATATGTTTTGAGATCTGTTTTCTCTCTGGTGTGGGCGAACCGTCGTGGAGCATTGTTCTTTCTTTGTCGTCGTGTTCGTCCGTCGCGGCCGCCGCTCTTGTCGCGTGGTTACGGCGGCCCCTGTCCCGGCCGCCGCGCTTGTTGCCTGGTTTTACGGCGGTCCTTTTTTAGCGTCGACCGCGCTTCCCCGTTCACGTGATCTCCGTTCCCTACCGGTTGCCTTCGTGGGTTCCCTGTTTCCCTTTCACGTTTCTCTTTTTGTTCCCATTATATATCCGGGATATGGAGATTTACGGGGTAGTTACGTGTGGGGACTATCAACACTATCAGATGTCAAGTTTCAACTGGGTTTTGTGTGATTAGTTCTTGATAATCATTATGTTTCTTGCAGTTATGGCTTGTCCTTTTTGCCGTATGCCTGGTGGCCCGTGTTCTTCTATTGATTCTTCTGTAGATGGGTTCAGTGTGGTCCTGGATCGGCGTTGTTGGAGGCGTGTTGTAAGAATATCATTTTATAATTGTTCAATTTTTGGCACACATGTTTATTTCTTTTGGTGCTGCTCATGCTGTTTAGGTTTTGATTATGATTCTTATTTTGATTTGTTGTGCAGTATGTTCCGTGCAGTGTTAGAGCTCATCTTGCTCGTTACATCGAGAAGTGCAGGGCTTTAGTCATAAGAAGGGGTGATGAAGATACTGATCTTGCTTTTCAGTGCAATGAGGGTTATTTGTATGGTGTTTTGTTTAGTCATGGTCGGTTGAGGAGTAAATTCCATGGTCCTTCCTGGGAATGATTGGTCAGTGATTATGGTGTTTGTCCTCGTGATATAATGACCATTAGGCTTGAACACTATGGAACATGGATTGGTATTGATTTTTATCGTGTTGGTCTTGAAGATGCGTTGTCTCCTTTACCTTCTATTGGTAAGGTTTATTTTTAAGGAAGTTTTTAGCTTGTTTTATTGCACATGATGATTTTTTCTGTTCCCTTGAGCCTGTGTAATTATATTTTGTAGCTTTTGATGGTTTGAGCGACTCCGAGATGGAGCTTGTTGGGAGTTGTTACACCCGTGGTGTTTTTCTTAATTGTCAGCAGATGTATTTCATGAGGTGTCAACTCTTTGATGATGTCTACATACCGTGTTGTCCTTTTGTTCACAGGATTGATTCAATGAATGTTAATTGTCATCATATGGTCAGATTTTTTCCATTGTTTTTTCTTTGTTTCTGTTTATTTATTTATTTTTATTATCTCTTCTGTTTATAATTTTTAATTTTTGTTCTATTTCTGATATTTTGTTGTTTTTGTCAGGTTATTCCTGGTATTGTTGTGAGGAGTTTGAAGGAGTTTGTGACTTTTCCTACGACTGGCGTTTTAACCCTTGAAGTTACTTTGGAATCTAGTAATGATGATATATATGTGAGCACTCCTTGCTCCTACTTCATTGGCTTGGGTAGTAGAATGGTGTTCAAACAGGAAGGTTTCAGTGATTTTCTCCAGGCATCGTCTATTGAAGTAGACAGCTTGGTGCTGATAACTTTCAAAGAGCGTGATGGGAGGCTTGTTGTTATCTTCAATCTTCTGCCGCAGTGATGTTAGTTATAGCCTTTGAACATAAATGGTTTTTGTTTAAAAATCGATGCTACGATTAATGTTGTATTTTTTATATGAATTGATATGAACCTAAGAACCTAAGTGTTCATTGCTGTTATATGTTTGTAGAAGAGGTATGGCTTAGCATCTCTTTTAAAGATGTTCTTTTGGACGGATGTTATTTAATTGGGGTTATAGTTTTGAATACAGTTGATGCACGTGTGTTGTTTACTCTGAGGCACGGCTGTGTATCTCTTTTACGTGAGGCACGTGGTTTAAGCAAATGAAGGCACAAAATTGCAGTCAGTGCAGGCATGGTTATGAGGAGGCACGGGTATACTGAGAGCTACGTGTGTGCAGCGCCAAAGTTGTACGGGCGAGATACTATGGGTTTCATGCGAGAGACACGTGTGTGTAGGAGGTAGAGTTACTGTTGGTTTTATGTGAGGCATGTGGGCTGAGCAAAACGGAGGCATGGAATTATAGTCAGTACACGCACGATTGTGAAGGTACGGGTATACTGAGAGACGCATCTGTGCAGCGCCAAAGTTGCATTGCCAACACGCGTGCGGATCACGTAGAGTTACTTTGGGTTTCAAGTGAGGCACGTTTATCAAGCAAACAGAGGCACTGCAGTCAGTACAAGCACGGTTGTCTGGAGGCACGGTTTTGAACCCACTTGCTGGTGTCAAGATTCCAGAGGCATGGATGCACGGCAGTAGAGGCATCGGTCCGAATATCTGGTTAGAGGGGCTCGGTTAATGATGCACAGGTGTGTAGTCTCTAGGGTCGTGCGTGGCACCACAGGCATGGATTTAGTAGACACTTAGTGAGTCACGCTTGTAAATAGGCCAGTTGCACGCAGTAGTGTAGTTTTGTGGCATTGTGCAGAACTGGTGTACGGAGAGGAACCTGTGTAGAATAGCAAGGATGTTCTGAACCGACGGAGCGGTGTTTGATGTGAAATGGAGGCAAGGATTTTTTTGCAATGTGGTTAAGGTAACAAAGTTATCTTCGCTTGTGACTGTGTACCGAATGATCTTCTGCAATATTTTTGAATTGCTCATGCCAATGTTTAATAAGCATTGTACTGAGAGTTTACAACGATATCATCACATATTCTTGTAAATGCACGATGCATCTTGTAAAGGTTGAGTTCGAAAATTATAATACAATATCGTGCGAGATATCTCTCGTTCTATAATCATGGATACAATATATGCTTGCTCAGTACTGGGACATAAGTTACTAATTGCATTTAGACATAACTTACTAATTGCATTTAGACATGAAAAACGTAGTATGCATTTGTACGTGAGCACACCACTGTGTTCAAAGTTCAAACGTAAAATAGTAATACAATACACACAACTTCTTTGAGCAACAACAAAAATATTTACAACATAGGTTCATACAATACAAATTAGTACATGAGCACACCACTATGTTCAAAGTTCAAACGTAAAATAGTAATACAATACACACAACATCTTTGAGCAACAACAAACATATTTACAATATAGGTAGACATCCATTTTCTTGCAATTTACCAACCACTGTTTCCCTTCCGGCGCTTCCAGCCGCTGGAAGATCCCTCGTCATTGCTCTTACGTGGGCGGAGTCTTTCTTTCATTGGTTGTTGGTGGAGGTGACGTAGCCCGTTCTTGATGATTAGGATTCTACGGTACAACTCGTAGCTAACATACCCGTCCTTTGCCGCGTACTCAAGGTGTATTGGGAAAGGTGGCTTCCACTCCCAGAACGGGTGCTTCTCCTTTGGGAATGATTTCTTCATGTTCTTGTATGAGGGGTTGATGATGGCCGCTGCAAGGTCAGCCATGGAGTCCCTTTCTCCACAACCCTTGATGCGGAATAGCCTCTGGATGTCGACGTGGTGCTCGTCTGGAATTCTGATGCATGCATGGGCAAGCATGGTCTTGTCGTTCCTGGTGTCGACGCTAGTGAAAGTTACCGCTTTCCGTTGCAGGAAGTCAACTAACGCCTGGGAGCGCTCGGACCTGCAGTAGTGGTATACAAGGACATGCTGGCGCATTGGAAGTTGGACGACGGCGATCCCTTGTCGTATGTAACTGCTCTTACGTGTGTACTCGAGGTCGAGGCCGACGAACTTGTTGTTCTCCTCCTTTAGCCATTCTTTGTACTTGTTGATGATCCGCTCCACGGTCCTTGGGTCGTTGTTGTACACCACCTTGAGCACGTTTGTACCGTGGGTAGTGATGTGTTCGGTGAATGTTGTTAGTTTCCCGTCGTCCATGGCTGGAGGTGTGCGGTGGTGAACTGCGGCCGGCGAGAAACTTTTGAGGAAGAGGATGAAATGGAGTCGGAAAAGGGAAAGGGTTGTTTTGTCGTGCAAAAAAGGAAACCGCCAAAGAGCAGTTGCTAGTCACGCGGCGGTTCCAGGCGTAGAATTTCTAAATTGAATTTTTTTATTCGTTGCGTGCTGCCTGCTTGATGCATCTTTGGCTGTGATAGTAAACATTCAGTAGATGCATGGTCGTGCCTTTGTTGTGAAATGTTTTTTCCAGTTAATAATCTTCCTTAGTTAGGGAGGCACAATTTTTATGTTATTCCGTGTACAAGTGTGTTTAGGAAAAGTTGAACTAAATATAGTTTGAATTTGAAAACGTAGTCCTGTTTGGTTTTTAATTGAGATATGTTTCACTAGATGGTTTGAATAAGTTTGATAACATCGTATTGCTAGAGGTTTTGAATCACGAACTGATTCTTGTTTCGTTTCATTTTTTGAAAATGAATCTTTTTTTTTTGAATTGTGAACTTTTCAAAGGATTAGAACTACATTTTTTCGATTGAATCATTTGGATGGTTCAAACAGCATTTGTTTTAAAGGATCATTCCGATGGTTGAAACAGCGAGTTGATTGTCTCTAAGAGCTACATAAGTTGCAAAAGAATATTCCGATAGTTCAAGCAAGCACATGGTCCATAATAGTTAAATTATTCTACCATCCAATGTAGCAAACTTATAGTAATCAGTGTTTTGCTCCTGGAGGCATCATGATGAAATGAGCGTTGAACATTCTAGGAGATGCACTGTTTGCTTCCATTTTACGTGCTGGTTCCGACGTAATCTACATGATGCGCTGAATGATGATGGACACAGAATGGTCATTTCACTCTTTGAAAGTGATTAGAACAACGTTCTTTTCAACGAAGGATGCAGCTGATATGAAGTCTCTGAAACAAGACTTTTGTATTACCATCCTCCGTCGTTTTTGAAGATGTAGTATGATGAAGGAGTGATGACATGTGTATGTTCACCAGGAGCCTCAAGGGTTACCCTGCCATTGGTTGGCATGTCCACCCATCTCTTCAGTGTTGAGACAACGCTCCTCGGAATTTTCTGGAAGAAAATCGAAATTAAATAGAAATTAAAATCGTTGATTTGTCACTTGGGCAATAAATAAAAGGATGTCTGAATATGGTGAGTGCACAAACATTAAGAAATTCCATATTTGTAGTAACATAGTTCTTGGCATGTTCAGGTTTGTGTGTAAACATATAAAACAACATATTAAGAGAACAACGGATGTTTTTTTGTTTTAGTTTTGAATAAATAGGTTTTTTTAAATAATTTTACATATAATCAATATTACCTCAGTATTGTTTATATTACATATGAGCAAAATATTTTTGGTATTTTAACAAGGACAGGTGTAACCAACCATGACGTAGTCTTTGGTGTTAGTGTGAGTCAGGACATGGACAAATGGACGGCAACGGATGAAAGCATCTCCGAAAAGGCGTTGTAGAAAGAATCGTGTCTGGTCGTAGGTGAGCTCAATATCCTTAGAGTAGACATAGCAGTGAACATGGTCGAAATCGTCAGAAGAAAGATCGTCGAGAGCTAGAAAAAGAAAAAGCTTTTAAAGTTAGATAAAGTTACATCCAATATGGGGTTAATATTATTCAGTTCGATTCATGCATATAAAATTACAGTGTAAGAAGATAAGTCTGTAATGTTTGTAATATTAAATACCTACCAACGTGGGGTAATGGAAGCAGCCTTTTGTTATCTCGATATGTTTGTATTTCGAGATTGAGACCCTCGTCTGGTAGTTCAAATTCTATGCGGTCTCCAGCACGAAGTTCATAATCAACCGCAAAGATGTTCCACTCACCACCGCAGAACTTTGTGTAGTTCGTCCTATGCTTAAACAAAGCATTGTAAAACCTTCCTTAATATGTAAGAAGGGCTGGTTCTACCTGCTGTTTACGCAATCTTCTTGCTTCTTTCTTCTCCTCTTCAATGTATTCAACGAGAAAAGCTCTGACATTATAAGGTACATACTGGAAAAAATAGTGCAAATAACAACCTGTAAGTATAAATTTGAACTTGCGTACTGTTAATGTTAAAAGTTTTCTTAAATTTGATATGAATTTTTGATAAGAATTACAGATAATAACATAATTGTATTATAAATTAATGGACTATATTAATCAGGGCATAGACAAGCAAAGTAATGGAAATTGAAAACACAAGGCAGGTGCGAAGAAGTGGCAGCAGGGGGACCTAGTGTAGGTGCAAGGGGGTACGAGTGACAGTCACGATTTTTACTGTGTTGTAAGCAACTAATTTGTTAGTGATTCTTACTAACCATGCGACTCCAGCAATTTTCATCAAGAATAACCTCAAACTCCTGGATAACTTCAGGGTGTGGTTCGCAAGGGCCGCCTGGTTGGCGGCAGGCAGGGCAAATCATACCTAAATATTTCAGAAAAGCTATGTTAAGAAAACAAGAATATCATAACAATTTAAAAACAAGCTTCAATGTGGAAGGTAGACAACGGCTAGCTTCAAATATGGTAGCTATATTGAAGGCAGGCAACAACTACAAATTTACCATAAATCTTCTCATCTACTCCTTTGAGAAAAGCAGTATGACAGAGTTTATAACACTTGTTTAGATTTTCAAATGGTTTTTATATTCCGTTAGAGAATGAAGTCGTTGTACCGGATCTGATGCTTCAATAACTATCAAATGAAAAACCTAAACATAAAACGTAAATACAGATCGGAGCATGCTGCTTACGCATATGCTTTTTACCTGTGACAGAAGAAGAGCGAGGGTTTACGAACGGAGATTTTGGTAGGGGAAGCTTAGGGTAAGCGCACACGGCTAGCAAAATCTACGAGAGAAGGATGGCTGGGAAGTTAATCAAGAGACCCAATAAAAACTCTTCAATAACTTGTTTGAAATGAGACTGTGTGCAGGGAAGAAGCACGAACCTTAGAAGTAGGTGGACGGATAATGCAGATGGCTTGTGATGGGAAGCTTAGGGCAAGCACCCACGGCCAGCAATCTACGAGAGAAGTATGGCTTAGAAATTAATCGATTGTGTGCGGGTTAGAAGCATGAACCCTAGAAGCAGGAGATGGAGAAGAAGCACTAAACCTAGAAGCAAGTGTCAGATAAGGCAAATGAGTTTTGTTGTGGCTGAGGGAGTCGGAGATTATTGAAATATAAAGGAGATGCAAGAGAGCAAGAGTAGTAATGAGTGCTTCTTGTTTTATTTTTTATTCTGCAAAATGGAATGAATGTTGGTTGTAGGTGGTGTGCGTGTATCTCGAGGTGTTATGGGGACACGAGATGTTTGACTCGTCCAGCTGCCTCCTGTTGGGGAACGTAGTAATTTCAAAAATATTCCTACGCACATGCAAGATCATGGTGATGCATAGCAATGAGAGGGGAGAGTGTTGTCTACGTACCCTCGTAGACCGAAAGCGGAAGCGTTATGACAACGCGGTTGATGTAGTCGTACGTCTTCACGGCCCGACCGATCAAGCACCGAAACTACGGCACCTCCAAGTTTTAGCACACGTTCAGCTTGATGACGATCCCCGGACTCCGATCCAGCAAAGTGTCGGGAAAGAGTTCCGTCAGCACGATGGTGTGGTGACGATCTTGATGTTCTACCGTCGCAGGGCTTCGCCTAAGCACCGCTACAATATTATCGAGGAGTATGGTTGAAGGGGGCACCACACACGGCTAAGAAAACGATCACGAGGATCAACTTGTGTGTCTAGAGGTGCCCCCTGCCCCCGTATATAAAGGAGCAAGGGGGGGAGGCCGGCCGGCCCTAGGGCGCGCCATGGAGGAGGAGTCCTCCTCCTAGTAGGAGTAGGACTCCCCTCTTTCCTACTCCTACTAGGAGGGGGAAAGGAAGGGGGAGAGGGAGAAGGAAAGGGGGGGCGCCGCCCCCCTCTCCTAGTCTAATTCGGACCAGAGGGGGAGGGGGCACGCGGCCCACCCTGGCCGCCCCTCTCTCTCTTCACTAGGGCCCATAAGGCCCATTACTTCTCTGGGGGGGTTCCGGTAACCCTCCGGCACTCTGGTTTTCTCCGAAATCATCCGGAACACTTCCGGTGTCCGAATATAGCCGTCCAATATATCAATCTTTATGTCTCGACCATTTCGAGACTCCTCGTCATGTCCGTGATCACATCCGGGACTCCTAACAAACTTCGGTATATCAAAATATATAAACTCATAATGAAACTGTCATCGTAACGTTAAGCGTGCGGACCCTACGGGTTCGAGAACAATGTAGACATGACCGAGACATGTCTCCGGTCAATAACCAATAGCGGAACCTGGATGCTCATATTGGCTCCCACATATTCTACGAATATCTTTATCGGTTAGACCGCATAGCAACATACTTTGTTCCCTTTGTCATCGGTATGTTACTTGCCCGAGATTCGATCGTCGGTATCTCAATACCTAGTTCAATCTCGTTACCGGCAAGTCTCTTTACTCGTTTCGTAATACATCATCTCGCAACTAACTCATTAGTTGCAATGCTTGCAAGGCTTATGTGATGTGCATTATCGAGAGGGCCTAGAGATACCTCTCCGACAATCGGAGTGAAAAATCCTAATCTTGAAATATGCCAACCCAACATGTACCTTTGGAGACACCTGTAGAGCTCCTTTATAATCACCCAGTTACGTTGTGACGTTTGGTAGCACACAAAGTGTTCCTCCGACAAACGGGAGTTGCATAATCTCATAGTCATAGGAACATGTATAAGTCATGAAGAAAGCAATAGCAACATACTAAACGATCGGGTGCTAAGCTAATGGAATGGGTCATGTCAATCACATCATTCTCCTAATGATGTGATCCCGTTAATCAAATGACAACACATGTCTATGGTTAGGAAACATAACCATCTTCGATTAACGAGCTAGTCAAGTAGAGGCACACTAGTGACGTTTAGTTTGTCTATGTATTCACACAAGTATTATGTTTCCGGATAATACAATTCTAGCATGAATAATAAACTTTTATCATGATATAAGGAAATAAATAATAACTTTATTATTGCCTCTAGGGCATATTTCCTTCAGTCTCCCACTTGCACTAGAGTCAATAATCTAGATTACACAGTAATGATTCTAACACCCATGGAGCTTTGGTGCTGATCATGTTTTGCTCGTGGAAGAGGCTTAGTCAACGGGTCTGCTACATTCAGATCCGTATGTATCTTGCAAATCTCTATGTCTCCCACCTGGACTAGATCCCGGATGGAATTGAAGCGTCTCTTGATGTGCTTGGTTCTCTTGTGAAATCTGGATTCCTTTGCCAAGGGAATTGCACCAGTATTGTCACAAAAGATTTTCATTGGACCCGATGCACTAGGTATGACACCTAGATCGGATATGAACTCCTTCATCCAGACTCCTTCGTTTGCTGCTTCCGAAGCAGCTATGTACTCCGCTTCACATGTAGATCCCGCCACAACGCTTTGTTTAGAACTGCACCAACTGACAGCTCCGCCGTTTAATGTAAACACGTATCCGGTTTGTGATTTAGAATCGTGTGGATCAGTGTCAAAGCTTGCATCAACCTAACCATTTACGATGAGCTCTTTGTCACCTCCATATACGAGAAACATATCCTTAGTCCTTTTCAGGTATTTCAGGATGTTTTGACCGCTGTCCAGTGATCCACTCCTGGATTACTTTAGTACCTCTCTACTAGACTTATAGCAAGACATACATCAGGTCTGGTACACAGCATTGCATACATGATAGAGCCTATGGCTGAAGCATAGGGAACATCTTTCATTTTCTCTCTATCTTCTGCAGTGGTCGGGCATTGAGTCTTACTCAATTTCGCACCTTGTAACACAGGCAAGAATCCTTTCTTTGCTTGATCCATTTTGAAATTCTTCAAAATTTTGTCAAGGTATGTGCTTTGTGAAAGTCCAATTAAGCGTCTTGATCTATCTCTATAGATCTTAATGCCCAATATGTAAGCAGCTTCACCGAGGTCTTTCATTGAAAAACTCTTATTCAAGTATCCCTTTATGCTATCCAGAAATTCTATATCATTTCTGATTAGTAATATGTCATCTACATATAATATCAGAAATGCTACAGAGCTCCCACTCACTTTCTTGTAAATACAGGCTTCTCCAAAAGTCTGTACAAAACCAAAAGCTTTGATCACATTATCAAAGCGTTTATTCCAACTCCGAGAGGCTTGCACCAGTCCATAAATGGATCGCTGGAGCTTGCACACTCTGTTAGCTCCCTTTGGATCGACAAAACCTTCTGGCTACATCATATACAACTCTTCTTCCAGAAATCCATTCAGGAATGCAGTTTTGACATCCATCTGCCAAATTTCATAATCATAAAATGCGGCAATTGCTAACATGATTCGGACAGACTTAAGCATCGCTACGGGTGAGAAGGTCTCATCGTAGTCAATCCCTTGAACTTGTCGAAAACCTTTTGCGACAAGTCGTGCTTTGTAGATAGTAACATTACCGTCAGCGTCAGTCTTCTTCTTGAAGATCCATTTATTCTCAATTGCTTGCTGATTTTTGGGCAAGTCAACCAAAGTCCACACTTTGTTCTCATACATGGATCCCATCTCAGATTTCATGGCTTCAAGCCATTTTGCGGAATCTGGGCTCACCATCGCTTCTCCATAGTTCGTAGGTTCATCATGATCTAGTAGCATGACTTCCAGAACAGGATTACCGTACCACTCTGGTGCGGATCTTACTCTGGTTGATCTACGAGGTTTAGTAGTATCTTGTTCTGAAGTTTCATGATCATCATCATTAGCTTCCTCACTAATTAGTGTAGGTGTCACAGAAACCGGTTTCTGTGATGTACTACTTTCCAATAAGGGAGCAGGTACAGTTACCTCATCAAGTTCTACTTTCCTCCCACTCACTTCTTTCGAGAGAAACTCCTTCTCTAGAAAGTTTCTGAATTTAGCAACAAAAGTCTTGCCTTCGGATCTGTGATAGAAGGTGTATCCAATAGTTTCCTTTGGATATCCTATGAAGACACATTTCTTCGATTTGGGTTCGAGCTTATCAGGTTGAAGATTTTTCACATAAGCATCACAACCCCAAACTTTTAGAAATGACAACTTTGGTTTCTTGCCAAACCACAGTTCATAAGGCGTCGTCTCAACGGATTTTGATGGTGCCCTATTTAACGTGAATGCGGCCGTCTCTAAAGCATAACCCCAAAATGATAGCGATAAATCAGTAAGAGACATCATAGATCGTACCATATCTAGTAAAGTACGATTACGACGTTCGGACACACCATTACGCCGTGGTGTTTCGGGTGGCGTGAGTTGCGAAACTATTCCACATTGTTTCAAATGTACACCAAACTCGTAACTCAAATATTCTCCTCCACGATCAGATCGTAAGAATTTTATTTTCTTGTTATGATGATTTTCAACTTCACTCTGAAATTCTTTGAACTTTTCAAATGTTTCAGACTTATGTTTCATTAAGTAGATATATCCATATCTGCTTATGTCATCTGTGAAGGTGAAAAAATAACGATATCCGCCACGAGCCTCAACATTCATCGGACCACATACATCTGTATGTATGATTTCTAACAAATCTGTTGCTCTCTCCATAGTACCGAAGAACGGTGTTTTGGTCTTCTTGCCCATAAGGCACGGTTCACAAGTACCAAGTGATTCATAATCAAGTGGTTCCAAAAGTCCATCAGTATGGAGTTTCTTCATGCGCTTTACACCGATATGACCTAAACGGCAGTGCCACAAATAAGTTGCACTATCATTATCAACTCTGCATATTTTGGCTTCAACATTATGAATATGTGTGTCACTACTATCGAGATTTAATAAGAATAGACCACTCTTCAAGGGTGCATGACCATAAAAGATATTACTCATATAAATAAAACAACCATTATTCTCTGATTTAAATGAATAACCGTCTCGCATCAAACAAGATCCAGATATAATGTTCATGCTCAACGCTGGCACCAAATAACAATTATTTAGGTCTAATACTAATCCTGAAGGTAGATGTAGAGGTAGCGTGCCGACCGCGATCACATCGACTTTGGAACCATTTCCCACGCGCATCGTCACCTCGTCCTTAGACAATCTTCGCTTAATCCGTAGTCCCTGTTTCGAGTTGCAAATATTAGCAACAGAACCAGTATCAAATACCCAGGTGCTACTGCGAGCATTAGTAAGGTACACATCAATAACATGTATATCATATATACCTTTGTTCACCTTGCCATCCTTCTTATCCGCCAAATACTTGGGGCAGTTCCGCTTCCAGTGACCAGTCTGCTTGCAGTAGAAGCACTCAGTTTCAGGCTTAGGTCCAGATTTGGGTTTCTTCTCCTGAGCAGCAACTTGCTTGCTGTTCTTTTTGAAGTTCCCCTTCTTCTTCCCTTTGCCCTTTTTCTTGAAACTAGTGGTCTTGTTGACCATCAACACTTGATGCTCCTTCTTGATTTCTACCTCCGCAGCTTTCAGCATTGCGAAGAGCTCGGGAATTGTCTTATTCATCCCTCGCATATTATAGTTCATCACGAAGCTCTTGTAGCTAGGTGGAAGTGATTGGAGAATTCTGTCAATGACACAATCATCTGGAAGATTAACTCCCAATTGAATCAAGTGATTATTATACCCAGACATTTTGAGTATATGCTCACTGACAGAATTGTTCTCCTCCATCTTGCAGCTATAGAACTTATTGGAGACTTCATATCTCTTAATCCAGGCATTTGCTTGAAATATTAACTTCAACTCCTGGAACATCTCATATGCTCCATGACGTTCAAAACGTCGTTGAAGTCCCGATTCTAAGCCGTAAAGCATGGCACACTGAACTATCGAGTAGTCATCAGCTTTGCTCTGCCAGACGTTCATAACATCTAGTGTTGCTCCAGCAGCAGGCCTGGCACCCAGCGGTGCTTCCAGGACGTAATTCTTCTGTGCAGCAATGAGGATAATCCTCAAGTTACGGACCCAGTCCATGTAATTGCTACCATCATCTTTCAACTTTGCTTTCTCAAGGAACGCATTAAAATTCAACGGAACAACAACACGGGCCATCTATCTACAATCAAACATAAACAAGCAAGATACTATCAGGTACTAAGTTCATGATAAATTTAAGTTCAATTAATCATATTACTAAAGAACTCCCACTTAGATAGACATCCCTCTAATCCTCTAAGTGATCACGTGATCCAAATCAACTAAACCATGTCCGATCATCACGTGGGATGGAGTAGTTTCATTGGTGAACATCACTATGTTGATCATATCTACTATATGATTCACGCTCGACCTTTCGGTCTCCGTGTTCCGAGGCCATATCTGTATATGCTTGGCTCGTCAAGTATAACCTGAGTATTCCGCGTGTGCAACTGTTTTGCACCCGTTGTATTTGAACGTAGAGCCTATCACACCCGATCATCACGTGGTGTCTCAGCACGAAGAACTTCCGCAACGGTGCATACTCAGGGAGAACACTTCTTGATAATTAGTGAGAGATCATCTTAAAATGCTACCGTCAATCAAAGCAAGATAAGATGCATAATAGATAAACATCACATGCAATCAATATAAGTGATATGATATGGCCATCATCATCTTGTGCTTGCGATCTCCATCTTCGAAGCACCGTCATGATCACCATCATCACCGGCGCGACACCTTGATCTCCATCGTAGCATCATTGTCGTCTCACCAATCTTATGCTACCGCTTAGTGATAAAGTAAAGCATTACAGTGCAATTGCATTGCATACAATAAAGCGACAACCATATGGCTCCTGCCAGTTGCCGATAACTTGGTTACAAAACATGATCATCTCATACAATAAAATTTAGCATCATGTCTTGACCACATCACATCACAACATGCCCTACAAAAACAAGTTAGACGTCCTCTACTTTGTTTGTTGCAAGTTTTACGTGGCTGCTATGGGCTTAAGCAAGAACCAATCTTACATACACATCAAAACCACAACGATAGTTTGTCAAGTTGGTGCTATTTTAACCTTCGCAAGGACCGAGCGTAGCCACACTCGGTTCAACTAAAGTTGGAGAAACTGACACCCGCCAGCCACCTGTGTGCAAAGCACGTTGGTAGAACCAGTCTCGCATAATTAAGCGTATGCGTAATGTCGGTCCGGGCCGCTTCATCCAACAATACCGCCGAACCAAAGTATGACATGCTGGTAAGTAGTATGACTTATATCGCCCACAACTCACTTCTGTTCTACTCGTGCACAACATCAACACATAAAAACTAGGCTCTGATACCACTCTTGGGGAACGTAGTAATTTCAAAAAATTTCCTATGCACACGCAAGATCATGGTGATGCATAGCAATAAGAGGGGAGAGTGTTGTCTACGTACCCTTGTAGACCAAAAGCGGAAGCGTTATGACAACGCGGTTGATGTAGTCGTACGTCTTCACGGCCCGACCGATCAAGCACCGAAACTACGGCACCTCCGATTTTTAGCACACGTTCAGCTCGATGATGATCCCCGGACTCCGATCCAGCAAAGTGTCGGGGAAGAGTTCAGTCAGCACGACGGCGTGGTGACGATTTTGATGTTCTACCGTCGCAGGGCTTCGCCTAAGCATCACTACAATATTATCGAGGAGTATGGTGGAAGGGGGCACCACACACGGCTAAGAAAACGATCAGGAGGATCAACTTGTGTGTCTAGAGGTGCCCCCTGCCCCCGTATATAAAGGAGCAAGGGGGGAGGCCGGCCGGCCCTAGGGCACGCCAAGGAGGAGGAGTCCTCCTCCTAGTAGGAGTAGGACTCCCCTCTTTCCTACTCCTACTAGGAGGGGGAAAGGAAGGGGGAGAGGGAGAAGGAAAGGGGGGCGCCGCCCCCCTCTCCTAGTCCAATTCGGACCAGAGGGGGAGGGGGCGCGCAGCCCACCCTGGCTGCCCCTCTCTCTCTCTCCACTAGGGCCCATAAGACCCATTACTTCTCCCGGGGGGGTTCCGGTAACCCTCCGGCACTCCGGTTTTCTCCGAAATCACCCGGAACACTTCCGGTGTCCGAATATAGCCGTCCAATATATCAATATTTATGTCTCGACCATTTTGAGACTCCTCGTCATGTCCGTGATCACATCTGGGACTCCGAACAAACTTCGGTACATCAAAATATATAAACACATAATGAAACTGTCATCGTAACGTTAAGCGTGCGGACCCTACGGGTTTGAGAACAATGTAGACATGACCGAGACATGTCTCCGGTCAATAACCAATAGCGGAACCTGGATGCTCATATTGGCTCCCACATATTCTACGAAGATCTTTATCGGTCAGACCGCATAACAACATACTTTGTTCCCTTTGTCATCAGTATGTTACTTGCCCGAGATTCGATCGTCGGTATCTCAATACCTAGTTCAATCTCGTTACTGGCAAGTCTCTTTACTCGTTTCGTAATACATCATCTCGCAACTAACTCATTAGTTGCAATGCTTGCAAGCCTTATGTGATGTGCATTACCGAGAGGGCCCAGAGATACCTCTCTGACAATCGGAGTGAAAAATCCTAATCTTGAAATACGCCAACCCAACATGTACCTTTGGAGACACCTGTAGAGCTCCTTTATAATCACCCAGTTACATTGTGACCTTTGGTATCACACAAAGTGTTCCTCCGGCAAATGGGAGTTGCATAATCTCATAGTCAGAGGAACATGTATAAGTCATGAAGAAAGCAATAGCAACATACTAAACGATCGGGTGTTAAGCTAATGGAATGGGTCATGTCAATCACATCATTCTCCTAATGATGTGATCCCATTAATCAAATGACAACACATTTCTATGGTTAGGAAACATAACCATCTTCGATTAACGAGCTAGTCAAGTAGAGGCACACTAGTGACGTTTAGTTTGTCTATGTATTCACACAAGTATTATGTTTCCGGATAATACAATTCTAGCATGAATAATAAACTTTTATCATGATATAAGGAAATAAATAATAACTTTATTATTGCCTCTAGGGCATATTTCCTTCACCTCCCATTATAGTTGTCCAGCTGTGCTGCGTCCGAGTGGAGTCTTTTACGTGCCTATGCTGCCTCACATACTTTTTGTGAGGCACCGTTATATATGCTAAAAAGCATACTCCTGCTTCTGTGTTTTAATTTTTTTTAATCACATGTTTAATCAGATATGGTTGGGTGTGTCTTTAGGAGAGGAACAATGATGATGTTATTAGATGCACGGTCGTTGTAGCAGGAGAGGCATGGTCGATATGTCGGGTGAGGCAAATTGAGGGGAGGCATGATGGTTCCTAATGAGAGGCACTTTTGTATCTGAAATGGAGTCACGGTTCATGACTCTGTTATTGTATTTTTTTCAAGCAGTTGTTGACTCAGGGAGCCACTGTTTTTATGTACGTTGGGTTCAGGCGGGAATATCTATGATATCCCACAATTATTTGTATGTGAGAAGCATCGACAGACATAGAGATGCAGGTCCGTTGATATCACTGAGGTTTGTCTTTAAAGCAAAGTGGAGGCACGTGTGTGGCTTTTGTGCTGGCCGAACCGTGCTTCTATTTTTGTTCAGTCCCCGTGTAGTATTTGTACGACAGGGTCATCTTGTTTGCTTCTTCTCATTGTTTTCTCGGTCAAAAGATGTGCTGGTGACCGATGGGATGGTTATTTATTGTTAGTATTCATTGTGCCAGATACTGTGGTAGAGTCAATCTAGGTGCTCCTCGATTACAGCGTGGCAGTCGTGACTTTTGAAGTACATGGTTTCACGAGCTGCAGAAGCACAATCGTCCATTCAGCGTTTCCTTAGCAATTAAATGGGCGCTTTGGTAACTGAGTCGTCTCTCCCCAAAGGTTAAGTAGTGGTCTATTCCTGGAGGTTATCGCGTCTTATTCCCTCCAGAGAAGTGTAGGTATCTCTCTTCATCCTCGACTCGTACGAGAAGTATAGTCAAACTCCATTGTCGTCTCAGCCTCGGTTCCATGGACGACTTCAGGAACACTACTGAGCGTCTCTCTGTAGATGCTGATGGTACTACCAAGCTCGATGTGTTGTACACCAATGAGCCCCACAAGGTGGAGGAGATTCTTACTCTCTATGAGGAATGGCTGCGTGAGGACATGTACAAGTTTGTTGGTCTTGATCTGGAGTACACACGAGAGGATTATTTTGGTTGTAGTAGAAAAGTTGCCGTTATGCAACTGGCGATGCGCAAGCATGTTCTTGTTTATCACTTGTGCAAGGACAGGACTGAGTGCGTTGCTTTGAAGGATTTCCTTCGGAACAAAGGTATAATTTTCACTAGTGTCGACGTCAGGAACGATAGGGATGTTCTAGCAAATAGTTACCTCAAAATCCCAAGAGAGTGTCACATCGATCTTTAAGAGGAGCTCATGATCAAAGGAGGCAACCTAAGGGATTCAATGGCAGATTTGGCAGGAGCCGTCATAAACAAATCTTACTTGAGTATGAAGACATCTTTTCCACAAGGTCTGCATGACTAATGGGATTGGAAGCCGCTTTCCCTTGAACACCTGAAATATGCGGCAATTGTAAGTGAAAATTTCGTCTTTATATCTTTGTTTTATTGCAACAACAGTACTTTTTCCCCTTGACGTATATCTTCATTCTCATCCGGTTTTTATTTTAGGATGGGTATGTCAGTTACGAGCTCTACCTCCGAGTTCTATCTATGAAGGACATGATGCATCCTCGTTGTCTTCCTGACCCCAGACGCCGTTGATGCTTTTGAGCAGAACTGCTATTGAGTATAGTCGTCCAGGTGGTGTGAGCAGAATGGATTCCTGGAAGACTTTCATTTCTTTTTTTGTATAATTAATGAGTACTTTTAGTTCAATCCTATGGAGTACCGTCTCATGTTATGTGAATATAATTTCTTATGTTTTTTCATGTTACAAATTCATTGTTGACATTTGCGCGAGTTCATGTCTATTTAGAGAACCTATTGAAGTTGCGCATATGTATTGTTTGGGAGAAGTGTGTTTTGTGTTTGGCTTTTATTCAGTGTCGTTTGATAGTGTTTGTATTGTTGTCTTTTACACATTTGCACAAGAGAGGCACGTCTGCTAACGTACGAGGCAACATTTTAGTTTCGTTTCTTTGTGTGCTTTAGGACCGTGCCTTGAGAATCCATTCATCCGTGTATGTTCAGGCTTCACTTCCGTGTCTTCTTTCTGTCTATGCATGTAGATCCGTGAGACACGCCATGTCTGTAACGTGCTGGTTTTATACGGCAGTTCCTCTTGACACTACGCATCCATGCCTTTGCGACCACTCTTTTGTGCGGCCAGGTTGTTTGTACCCATGCTTCGATAACTATGAGAAGCCGCAATTCCTTGTCTGTACATGCTGTAATTTGGTGTCTCCTGTACGTGCATTTGTGTGTCTCAGGCGTCATGCTCGCTGTGACTCTACGTGCCTCTGGTGCCAGTCCGTGAGGGGACGCATATGTATTGTCTGGTAGAAGCGTGTTTTTTGTTTGGCTTATATTCACCGCTGTTTGTTTCTGTTTGTATTGTTGTGTTTTACACATTCGTACAAGAGACACACATCTGGTAACGTACGAGGCAACATTTTTCAGTTTCCTGTCTTTGTGTTCTTCGGGACCGCACCTCACGTGACACACGTGATGTCTCTATGTGGTGGTGTCACACAGCAGTTTCTCTTCAGACTACACAGCCGTGCCTCTGCCATCACTCTTTTGTGCGTTCAGGTGGTTTGTACCCGTGCCTCGAGAACGCCAATTCGAAAGCCGTACCTATGCGACAAAAGTCGTAATTCCGTGCTTGTATACGCTGCAGTTCTGTGTGTCCTATACCTGTATTCGCTTGTCTCAGGAGACACGCTGGCTGTGACTCTATGTGCCTGTGGTGCCAGATGCCTGTCCATGAGGGGATGCGGTGCCTGTATACGCTGCAGTTTTGTGTGTCCTATACCTGCATTCGCTTGTCTCAGGAGACACGCTGGCTGTGACTCTACGTGCCTGTCGTGCCAGATGCCTGCCCGTGAGGGGATGCGGTGGCTGTGACTCGTCGTGCCCGTGCTTCTACACGTCTGTGCCTCTGATCACTTTAAAACTGTGGCTCTTTCACTTCTACCGTTGATTCACTACTTGTATTTGATGTATCCTCATGTGATACACTTCACGTGTCTATGTGTCTGCGGTGTCACATGGCCGTCCCTCTTGAGAGTTTGCAACCGTGCCTCTCGAACAGAGTGTTCTTACCGATGCCTCTGCCACGTCTCTTTTTTGCATCCAGATGATTTGTATGTAGAGGATTTGTATATGTGCATCGATAATGCCAATTCGAAAACCGTGCTTGTGCGCCGGAAAAGCTGCAATTCCATGTCTGTACGCAGAGGGTGTCTAGTCGTGGCTTGAGAATGTTAATTGCAAGGCTGTATTCGTGCCTTGCCAAGCCGAAGCACGTGCATGTAGAGGTTTTGTTTCTGTGCCTTTGTTGCCTGCATTCACGTGTTTACGACGAGTTGTTGCTTGTATCTCTATGTGCCTGTGGTGATACCCGTGCCTGTGGAATAGACACGTATGTGCGTCATGCGCCTGCACACCCGTGCCTGATAGACTCGTATGTGCGTGTTGTGCCTGCATACCCGGGCCTTTGTTGCCAAGCCGAAGCACGTGCATGTAGAGGTTTCGTTTCCGTGCCTTTGTTGCCTGCATTCACATGTTTACGACGAGTTGCTGCCTGTATCTCTACGTGCCTGTGGTGATACCCATGCCTGTGGAATAGACACGTATGTGCATCGTGCGCCTGCACACCCGTGCCTGATAGACTCGTATGTGCGTTTTGTGCCTGCATACCCGAGCCTCACCTGAAACCAGCCTTGACTATCGAGGGACAGATGTTGTGAATCTAGCTAGATGAGGCACGGATGAGTTTTGGCCTTTGGATCTAAGGCGTACGGCTGGCTGTTTGTTTGCTTCATTGGATTTTTTCGTTGGTGGTTTTTTTTCAAAGGAGGAATTGATGACCGATGTGCCGGCTGTTTGATGTGACTATTTGGTGTGTCAGTTACCGTAAAATAAAGTTAGAGGCTCCTCGATTTCTCCACAACATCAATTATTTGTGCACAGTCGTGACTTTACGAAGTGCATGGTTTTATGAGCTTCGGAAGCACAACCGTCTATTCGCTGTTCCTAGTTCACACATTAATGCGTATTGTAACTCAAAGGTCCCTCGCCAAGGTTAAATACTGGCCGTGTTTGTGAGGTTTTCACGTCGTATTGTAGCCATAGAACATCAGTCAGTTCCCAGCCTCCTCGCCACTCCCCAACCTTGTCGCAGGGTCTTAGGAATCTCCATTGGCACCTTGCTGCTCGTTGCCATGGACGACTTTTTGAACACCACCGAGTACCATTCTATAGTTGCCGATGGTAACACAAAGCTCGACGTGTGGTATACCAATGAGCCTGGTAAGGTGGAGGAGATCATTCGCTTGTATGAGGACTGGTTGCGCGAGGAGAAGCACAAGTTTGTTGGTCTCGGCATGGAGTTCACGCGAAAGGATTTTTATGGGCGTAGAAAAGTCGCTGTCATGCAACTGGCTATGCGGAATCATGTTTTGCTTTATCACTTCTGCAGGGCCAGGACGGAGTGCCCTGCCTTGAAGGATTTCCTTGAGAATAGAGGTATAACTTTCTCTAGTGTGGGCGTCAAGAATATTAGAGATGCTCTTTTTTCAAGATTTCATCAGAATTCCAGAAGGGTACCATATCGACATCCAAGAGAAGTTTATGATCAAAGGCGACAAAGAAAGGGACTCCATGGAGGACTTAGCAGGAGCCATCATTGACGAATCTTATTCGAAGCTGGAGTCATCTTTACCAGAACTTCTTCGTCACTACTGGGATTGGAAGCCACTTAGATTTGATCACCTGAAATATGGAGCTACTGTAAGTGAAGATTTCATTTCTGTTAGTTTCTGCCTTTGTTGCTAGAACAATACTTGTTTTTTTGTATATTCATGTTTTAATTTGATTTTCCTTTAGGAAGGGTATGTGAGCTATGAGCTATACCGCCGGTTTCTGTCGATGAGGGACATTGAGGGAGTCCTGGATTAGGGGGTGTCCGGATGGCTGGACTATACCTTCAGCCGAGCTCCTGGACTATGAAGATACAAGATTGAAGACTCCGTCCCGTGTCCAGAAGGGACTTTCCTTGGTGTGGAAGGCAAGCTTGGCGATACGGATATGTAGATCTCCTAACATTGTAACCGACTTTGTGTAACCCTAACCCTCTCCGATGTCTATATAAACCGGAGGGTTTTAGTCCGTAGGACAACATACACAACAACAATCATACCATATGCTAGCTTCTAGGGTTTAGCCTCTCCGATCTCGTGGTAGATCTACTCTTGTACTACCCATATCATCAATATTAATCAAGTAGGACGTAGGGTTTTACCTCCATCGAGAGGGCCCGAACCTGGGTAAAACTTCGTGTCCCTTGCCTCCTGTTACCATCCGGCCTAGACGCACAGTTCGGGACCCCCTACCCGAGATCTGCTGGTTTTGACACCGACATTGGTGCTTTCATTGAGAGTTCCTCTGTGTCGTTGCCATCAGGAAGGATGCCTCGCCCCGTCTTTAAAGACGGCACCATTGCTAAGGGAGCTTTGGCTGTCGGCCAAACCCTCCGGCTAGGTGGTTTTCTTATGACCGCCTGTTCGGCTTTTGTGCCGACGATGACCTCTTGAGCCATCGAAAACAATCTTCATGTCAGCTCGGAACTCGCCGAGCAGTTAGATCCAATGGAGCTCTCCTCCATAAACAAGCTCTTGGATCGCTTTGCCGCCCTGGGAGTCGCTACGGATTACGACCAGATTGGGGCTAAACCTGATCTGAGAGAGATTAACTCTCCCCAAGTCACCCATCACATTGCCGTGGTAGAGGGACAGCGCGGTGACCCTTCATCTATCTTAAGGACTCGCTACATCCGGATTCCCAATCCCTCCAAGCCGGATACCCGCGGAGGGGAGGATATCACTCAAGACCTGAACTTAGAGTCAGGCGACGGGCTGGATTCATTGGACAACATCCAGGAATCCAAATTTTCGAGTTCGAAAATTCCTCGGCCCCTGAGCCTCAGATGGGGTGAGGCTTCAAATTTAATTCCACCCACCCACCCCAACATAAGCGATATATCCAAAATCAGGCAAGAGCCCGATGAAATAGTACATCATTACTGGGCCAGATTCCTCCTGGTTAAGAACAGGCTAAGGGACTGCCGTGAGGAAGATGCAATCTCAATCTTCTGTAATAATTGCACGGACAAGGGAATACTCAACGCCATAAGTCGCCGTGATATTACACACTTTGCTGACTTGGCGTCCATTGTACGAAAGTACTGTGCGATGGAAAGCGCCTGGAAAACCGAAATCAAATTTTGGGACAATCCGGCCCTGAATACAAACCCAGTCCGAAATAAAAGGGTGCATCATCACCAGACACCCGGGTCAAGCACTAAAAAGCAAAAACCCTCTACAGGGCATGGAACCGTACTGGAAGGATGGCTCAATGGACCCTGTAAAATTCACAGTACAGAGGACGCCACACCAACTCACAGCCTCAGAGCATGTTGGATACTCCGGCAGGTGGCCAAAATTGGCGAAAATCTCCTAATTCCGGAGGCCACAGAAAGCCACCCCAGAGACACCAATACGGTATTAACAGTCTTCGAGACTTTCGCATCAAATAATATGCGAAAAAGGACACTCCGCAGCCTTGCTGAAGTCTACCAAGTAGGAACAATAAACCCATGGAGTGACACGGCTATTACCTTTAATGCCAGTGATGAACCTAAATTCCGAACAGCCTGAGCACCAGCCGCATTGGTCCTCAGTCCAATAGTGGACGACTTTCGTCTTACCAAGGTACTCATGGACGGCGGCAGCGGATTGAACCTCATTTATGAGGAAACCCTTCAAAAAATGGAAATAGACTGGAACCGCATTGAGCGAAGCAGCACAACCTTTAGAGGAATAATCCCCAATCGGGAAGCGCGATGTACAGGAAAAATCACACTAGATTTGGTGTTCGACACGTCGGATAATTACAGGTCCGAAGAGGTCACGTTCCATGTGGCTCCGTTCAGCAGCGGTTATCACGCTCTGCTAGGGCGGGAAGCGTTTACAATCTTCCAAGCAATACCCCATTACGGGTACATGAAGCTCAAGATGCTCGGGCCTAACGGGATCATCACTCTCGCTAGTGATCCAAACATAGCACTCCGCACCGAAAACAAGACAGCCGCACTGGCCCTCGAGGCACTATCCGAAGCCCTAGCGGCTGAGGAATTGACTGCGCTGCGCTCTACGGTGAATAGGGACAATGTGGTACTCGACAAAAGATCCAAGTCCACCTCCTTTAAACCGACGGACGAAATAGTCAAATTCCAAGTCCATCCAACGGACCCCAATAAAACAGCTTCCATCGGGGCACAGTTAAACCCTGATGTAGCCGCCGCACTGCGAGAGTTCCTACGAGAGAACTGGGACATTTTCGCCTGGCACCCTTCAGACATGCCAGGAATCCCACACAGACTGGCCGAGCACAGCTTAAATATCCAAACAGGATTCAAACCTGTCAAACAGGCTCTTCGGCGTTTTTCCGAACCTAAGAGATAGGCCATGGGAGAGGAGCTAGCAAAGCTATTGGAGGCCGGATTCATCAGAGATATAAAACATCCGGACTGGCTAGCAAACCTGGTGATGGTACCAAAGAAGGACAAATCCTGGCGCCTGTGTGTTGATTTTAAAGACCTTAACAAGGCTTGCCCAAAGGATCCCTTCCCCTCCCCCGCATCGATCAAATTATCGACGCTACCGCAGGACACGATTTGTTGTGTTTCCTCGACGCATATTCTGGCTACCATCAAATCAAGATGGCAGAACCAGACCAAGCCGCAACGACATTTATCACACCATATGGCCCATTCTACTTCAACACGATGCCCTTCGGGCTCAAAAACGCCGGCGCAACATATCAGCGCATGATTCAGACATGTCTGGCAAGCCAGATCGGCAAAACAGTGGAGGCATATGTAGATGATGTGGTTGTCAAAACAAGACATGTTGAATCTCTAGTAGACGACTTGAGGCTCACATTTGATAACCTCCGAACATACGACATCAAGCTCAACCCGGAAAAATGCGTTTTCGGTGTTCCAGTCAGAAAGCTCTTGGGCTTCATTGTATCCGGTAGAGGAATTGAAGCAAATCCAGCCAAGATCCGAGCTCTGTCGCAACTGGATATCCCAAAGAACCTCAAACAAATACAAAAGTTATCCGGATGCGTGGCGGCTCTAAGCCGCTTTATCTCCCACTTGGTAGAAAAGCCCTACCCCTTTACCGCCTCCTTCGGCGCACGGAACACTTCAAATGGACGGATGCAGCCACGGCCGGACTCGATGAAATAAAAGCCATACTGGCAACAAACCCAGTCCTGGCCGCGCCAAACATTGGCGAACCAATGCTATTATACATTGCAGCAACACATCAGGTTGTAAGCGCAGTGCTCGTCGTCGAATGAGAAGCGGACGGACACAAATTCCCCCTTCAAAAGCCGGTCTATTATGTGTCCACTGTCCTCACTCCCTGCAAATCACGGTACCCGCATTATCAAAAGATTGCGTACGCGGTATTCATGGCATCCCGGAAGCTACGACACTACTTTCAAGAGTGTTCAATAATAGTAGCCTCGGAAGTACCACTTAACGATATTATAAACAACCATGACGCAACGGGCCGGATTGCAAAATGGGCCATTGAGCTCCTACCGTTCGACATAACTTATAAGCCACGGCGAGCCATCAAGTTGCAAGTCTTGTCCGACTTCGTCGCAGAATGGACGGAGGCCGAACTCCCTAAAGAGTACATCACATATTCAAATTGGATCATGCATTTCGATGGCTCCAAGATGTTGGCCGGACTGGGGGCCGGCGTTGTTTTGACGTCCCCCACAGGAGACACAATTCAATACGTACTCCAGATTATGTACACGGACTCCAACAATGCAGCTGAATATGAGGCCCTTTTACATGGTCTCCGGATGGCAGTATCCATGGGCATTCAACGCCTAGAGGTGCGCAGGGACTCGAAGCTCACAATATCCCAAATAAATGGAGACTTTGATGCCAAGGATCCAAAAATGGCAGCTTACCGCAACACCGTCCTAAAAATGTCAGCTCGGTTCGAGGGGCTTGAATTTCACCATATTGCCCGGGAAAATAATCAGGCGGCAGATGTCCTGGCACGCATCGGCGCAAAACGCGATGTAGTCCCCCCAACATCTTCTTGGAAAGGATTTTCAAGCCATCCGTAGTATGGGAAGGGGAGCCGAACAATAGCAGCCCGGACCCAACCGCACTGCCCGACACCGAACATCCTGACACAATCGGAGGCTCTGCCAATGAAATAACACCTTCAGCCCACGTAATAATGGCCGTCATCGCCCCGTGGACAGAACCATTCCTCGCCTACCTTACTAGGCAGGAACTCCCTGAGGACCAAAATGAGGCACGCTGCATAGTGCGGCGATCCAAAGCCTACAGAGTCCACGAGGGAGAGCTTTATAAGAAAAGCACTACCGGAGTCCTTCAAAGGTGCATCTCCGAAGAGGAGGGGCGGAACCTCCTAGCGGAAATTCATGCCGGACTCGGCGGTCATCACGCTACAACTCGGTCCCTTGTAAGCAATGCCTTCCGTACGTGCTTTTATTGGCCGACGGCCCGGGCAGACGCTCAGGACTTAGTCCAACGATGCACCAGTTGCCAGCTCTTTGCAAACCAAAGCCATATGCCACCCACCGCCCTCCAAACTATCCCCATTACTTGGCCCTTCGCAGTCTAGGGGCTTGACATGGTTGGACCCCTTAAAGGCGGAACCCACAAGCAAAAATACTTACTGGTCATGGTGGATAAGTTCACCAAATGGATAGAAGCCAAGCCTGTTAAGACGGCCGAATCCGGACCGGTGATAGACTTTATATCCGGGGTTGTACACCGTTACGGCGTCCCCCACAGCATCATCACTGATAACGGCACAAACTTCATGGCCGACGAGGTAAAACTCTGGTGCAAAAACATGGGCATCAAGCTCGATTATGCTTCCGTCTATCACCCACAAACTAACGGCCAGGTCGAACGTGCAAATGGTCTTATCATGAGCGGCATCAAACCCAGACTAGTGCGGCCCCTCAAGGAATCTAACACGCACTGGGTAGAGGAGCTCGACTCCGTACTCTGGGGGCCGCGGACCACGCCGAATCGCACCACCGGATACACACCATTCTTTATGGTGTACGGCGCAGAGGCAGTTTTGCCTTGTGACATAATTCATGACTCACCTCGAGTGCGCATGTACAAAGAAAGAGAAGCCGAGCTCGATTGGCAGGACAGCTTGGACGCATTGGAGGAGGAGCGTGACGTGGCAAAAGCCCGTTCCGCATTCTATCAACAGCAGGCTCGAAGATACCAAAGCAGAGAAGTACGGGCCAAAAATTACAATGTTGGCGAATTAGTTCTACGACTACCAGACAAGAAGAAGGACAAACTCAAGCCCAAGTGGGAAGGTCCCTTCATAATTGACCAAGTCCTGACTGGTGGAGCATACCGCCTGCGGGATGCATCGGATAACCGACTCGAGCCGAACCCATGGAACGTAGCCCATCTCCGAAGATTCTACGCCTAGCGCCGGACTTTGTGTTCGTCTCCTTCCTCTGTCCATTTTTTATATATTTTCTATCTTACATTTCTCTTCTCTCTCTCTCTCTCTCTCTCTCTCTCTCTCTCTCTCTCTTATAGCCTCCAAAGGCTCATAAAGTGACGCGCTATCCGCACTCATTAAACCTGGGGGCTTCAATAAAGAAGCCTATTCATACGGGCTTCATGCCCAACACATGCGTCACACTTCCGCGTGTACCTTTTATTCACCATTATATGCATCGATATGACTTAAGTTTTGGCCAAGATGGGTTGCCTGGCTCCTGTGCTTACCCCTACATTCCCGATTGTTCGGCTAGGTGGTAAAGGGAGCACCTCTACGATTGTTACTGCCGGGTCAGCCGGACGTGTACCTCAGACTGGGTGAAGCCAAAAGCTAGCGTTCTTAAGGGAATATTCGGTCGGTGAACTAAAGATGACCTTTTTTTATTTTTTATCTATACGCCCCCAGATGTTTTTCTTGCGTTTCTTTTCGCAGCATGGACATGCACCTTAGGGCATGCCTCCCAGGGAAAGGAACCCCTAACGAAACTATTCTCCCTGGAAGATGTTTCTTACTAACAATGTAATATAACATAACTAGTCGGGCACTTGTCTGTTTACGCACTAATGACCCCTACGCCTGGTCTCCATGCATTCCCCGGTTCCTATATAACCGCATGGGAATTCAGACACACTCCGGACCGTCAGGTCCCGAGGCTGAAGCGAAAAGGTCGGCCATGACAAATGATCTACAATCCGGCTAGAAGGCATTATAAATGTCAATTAAATTACATAGTCATTTTGACTGATTGTATTCCTCTTCAATACCATCTAACAGGCTGTCTAATTTATAGTCCTACTGGGAATACTTTGCGGCCAATTCTACTTGGCTGTATACTAAGCTTACAAGGATCTCCTTCCCATCGTGCCCTACAGGACCGACCTCGGCCATGTGGTTGGGGTTAGCCTTTGCGTACCGCGTCTTCACCATGGCCCAGGCCTCCCTAGCGCCTTGACGGCAGGCCGATATCTTCCACAATCGGGAGCACCGCCGCGCTCCCTTTAGCTTCTCCGCAAGCTCTCCAAGACCTTCGGGCATGGAGATGGATGGCCACAGGGCCTGGGCGACGCCTTGCATCGCCTGCCGAACTCGATCGAACAGTTGCGAGAGCTCGGGAAGAAGGTCACCCGTAGAACCGGGCATCTCCTCTGCAGGACGACCTGTTAGCACACCTACAGACATTACTCTGTTAGTCGACTTCCCCGCCGAACTTTCTTTCAAAGGTTCATTCAAGCACTTACTAAATATTCCGCGCCGAAGCCGCTGATTCTCCTTCATGGAGTCTGATAGCTGCGCACGAACATCTTTCAACTCGACACCCAGCTTGGTGTTGGCATCTTGGAGATTGTTCTTCTCCCGCCTCACCTTTGTCAGCACCTTCTCACTAGCCTTTAGCTAGCGTAGGAGGTGTTGCCTTTCCGGATTCAATCCGGCGCCATCTGCAATTTCATTTGTCAGATTCGCACCCATGCCGTGCTTCGCAAAATACTTATCTTTCGAAGTGTATATTACCAGAGGGGGTCTCCTTGGGCTCCCCTGCCGCGGCTAGTGCGGCCTCAAGTTGGGCTTTGCACTCTTCCAGCTCCTTGGACAGTAGGGAATTCTTTTCTGTAAGAACCTGCATAACAAATGATCCTTAAATCAGTTATTCTAACTGTTTCAAGTCTCGGGGGCTACTGGTATATATATAATTACCAAAATTTTCTTACCCGTATGTCTTTTACAAATTGCTCTGTGGCTCTGGCTAGACCATTTTGAGCGGCACAGAGGTACGCATCTCCCGAGTTGAAGGCATCTAACGCCCCTTGGGAGAAACAAGCGTCGCGAAGAATTGTCCGGCGACGCCTGTGGTTCATGGCACTATCCACCTCAAAGTTGGTGGCAGACAACCCGTCCACATCCTCCATTGGAGGAGCGTCTGGCACGCGCCTTGCGTTCGCCTCCGCCTCCGGACCAGGCTTTGGAGCCTGGCTGGTGGAGGCGCGATTGGCAGCCTCTCCGGATATAGTCCGGCGAGGTCTCTTTGTCCTGAAGAGAGCATGAGTGTCAATGTGCCTCGAAGGTATAACACGTGGGATAAGGGGGCGCGCCATACCTTTGCGCTGATGCCTCGGTCCAGACTGCACTTCTTTTCTGCCCGCGGGGCCCTACGGCCCCTTGTTGGCTTGTTGCCGCAGGTTCGGCCTTCCGCCTTAAAAACCTCCCCTGCAAAGTTCTGTTGTAATTAGGAAACTGAAAACACGAGAGGGCGGACACCTATTCGGGGTACTGGGACTTCGATATCAGTTACCTGGGAGGCCGGGATTAGCCCTGGGTAATCGGCCGTAATGGCCACCAAGGCGTTGTCCTTGCTCAATTGATGGAACACTCCATCAATCAGCTCCACATATATGTCCGGATCCTCTTGAGAGGCCGGGTCGAGGGACCGTCCTGGGTCCTTGGGTTGTGGTGGAGGGCTGCTTATTTCCTTAACAGCCTGGCGCAGTTCCTGCGTTGAAGTCGTGAGACTGAATATTTAACAATGGGAATACAAAACGGATGGGCAAGTAAATACGACCGCTTACCCAGCTTGGGGGATTGTGCATAGAGAATCCACCCTGTGGGTTGACACGGAGAAATTCCTCCTCTTCTCCCTTATACAAAGTGTACAAGATCTTTAGTAGAGCGGCAGCTGAATCCGGCCCCTTACATCCGTAGCGGGTGGCGTCGTCCTCCCCGTTGAAGTCCCACATGGGGTGGCTTCTATACTGAAGTGGTTGCACCCCCCGCATAATGCATTCGACCATAACCCCGATCATGGTTAGTCCGGAATGGGCTAACAATCTTATTCGGCCCATCAGCACTAGTAGAAAACGGAGCTTTAGCGTCGGTTCGTAAGGGCCTTTAGTGCCGGTTCCATAACCGGCACTAAAGGGTGGGCACTAAAGGCCCCCCCTTTAGTACCGGTTCGGCACGAACCGGTGCTAAAGTGCCACCACGTGGCGTGAGCTCGCGCCCTGGTATGGATCACTCATTCCAAATCATCTAACTTCCCAACCGGTCACCCATCCCTCTCACTACTCCAGCCCGAGCATGCTTAACTTTCGGGTTCTATTCTCCTTCGTTTTCGAGTCTGCACTTGTTGTTTTCCTGACAATAGTAAGATGTCAATCCTATTAACCCTCAGGAGTTTAGCTTGAGCATGAAGTCACACATTTCACCGTTTGAGTTTGAAACTATTATTCTAAAAAACAGTAATTATTTAGTAACGCTAATATTTCTTGAATAAGTTTGACCATAGTTTGACCATAGTTTGAGCATAGTTTGACCAGATTTGACCAAAATTTAGAAAATTGAAATAATTATTTAGTAACACTAATATTCTTGAATAATTATGTAGTAACATTAATACTTCTTGAATAAGTAGTTTGACCAGATTTAACCAAATTTTTTTAAACAAACTGAAATTTGACCATATCTTTTTTTCCTTTTGGAATTTGAGGATTCTAAAAAATTCCAAACAGGCCATAGGCAGTCTCCATCGGATGCGGATTTTCATGATGAATTTTTTGATATATTATACGTTTTTTTCCGACATCGTATGCAAAAGTTATAGCCGTTTTACATTTTCCCTACACTTTTTGCAAAACATGTCCAAATTGTAGTTTTTAAATTTTCCTAACTAGTAGGTGTAGTAATATAACTACCTCTCGAAGGATTTTATTTTTTGAAGTTTTTATCATTTTCTTTTGATTTTTTTAGAACTGAAATGGCGACACACAGGGGGGGGGGGGTAGAGTTTGAAAATTGCCCTATAGTGCCGGTTTGTGTCACAAACCGGTACTATAGGTCAGACCCCTTTAGTACCGGTTCATGGCACGAACCGGTAATAAAGGTGATCGTGGGGCCCCGGCTTGACGCCAGCCTGCCACCACCCCTTTAGTACCGGTTCGTGCCACGAACCGGTACTAAAGGTTCAACACGAACCGGCATTAATGCAGATCCGTTCGAACCGGCACTAATGGTACCATTAGTACCGGGCCAAAATCAAACCGGCACTAATGTGCTTCACGTTTGGCCCTTTTTCTACTAGTGCAGGTAAATGATGTCCCTGTCACTTTCCCTCTGAGGGCTCCGTGGATGCCAGCTTAGGCGCTTCTTTAAGGGAGCACTGTCGAATTCAGGGAGGCCGATCCAGACAGGATCCAGTAGCGGGACGTCTTCTATATAAAACCATTCTGAGGGCCAGTCTTCGGACGCCTTCTTTGGGGTTCCGAACAGATATCCGGTCCCGGCGATGCGCCACACTTCGGCTCCGCCCACTTGATACATTGACCCCTCCTTAGAGCGGGGGACAAGACAGAATAACCTATTCCATAGCCCGAAATGAGCCTCGATATCCAAAAACAGCTCGCAGAGGGCTGCGAAGCCCGCGATATGCAATACGGAGGCAGGCGTGAGATTGTGTAGCTGGAGGCCATAGAACTCCAGGAGCCCCCGGAGAAATGGATGGATTGGAAATCCGAGCCCCCTTATTAAATAAGGGACGAGGCACACCCAATCTCCTTTGGAGGGATTAGGGGCACTCTCCGCTTGCTCTCCGCCATTATAGATGGCAAGGCCGGCTCGAACCGGGAGCATATAGGCCGGGGGGGAGAAATCCCTTGGTCTGGAGCGTCACTAGCTCGCTATGCGGTATGGAGCATCTCTCCCAATATCCAGGCTGAGGGCTGGAAGGGCGAGAGGAGGAGTCGCGACGGCTGGCCATGATGGAATGGACCTTTGTCGGATGCGCTCTGATGAACACTCGCGAAGGGGGGAAGATGTGGTTTGGATCTAAATCCTCGTCCCCTTAAATAGGTCAGCTCATTTACGCGGCTAGGGGTGTGAATGTAAAAACACTCAGACTTTTCGTATTCGTTTGACACGTGGGAAGCGGCCATTATTGGGTGTAGAAGCCAAGGAGCGCAACATCTACAAGAAACCGGACTTTATTCAACAGGTACACGGAATTTGGAGGAGAAACCGCCTTGCAATGCCGAAGACAATCTGCGTGCCGGACTCATCGTCATTGAAGCCTGGTTCGGGGGCTATTGAGGGAGTCCTGGATTAGGGGGTGTCCGGATAGCCGGACTATACCTTCAGCCGGACTCCTGGACTATGAAGATACAAGATTGAAGACTCCGTCCCGTGTCCGGAAGGGACTTTCCTTGGTGTGGAAGGCAAGCTTGGCGATACGGATATGTAGATCTCCTACCATTGTAACCGACTTTGTGTAACCCTAACCCTCTCCGATGTCTATATAAACCGGAGGGTTTTAGTCCGTAGGACAACATACACAACAAAAACATACCATAGGCTATCTTCTAGGGTTTAGCCTCTCCGATCTCGTGGTAGATCTACTCTTGTACTACCCATATCATCAATATTAATCAAGTAGGACGTAGGGTTTTACCTCCATCGAGAGGGCCTGAACCTGGGTAAAACTTCGTGTCCCTTGCCTCCTATTACCATCCGGCCTAGACGCACAGTTCGGGACCCCCTACCCAAGATCCGCCGGTTTTGACACCGACAGACATCCTGCATCATCACTGTCTTCCTGATCTCAGATGGCGAGGATGTTTCTAAGGAGTAGTCCAGTTGGAAGTGCTGGCTTGATGGATTGTGTGATTAATTGGTTATTTGGTAGTTATTTTATGGGGTAGTATTACATAGATTGATGAATTTGTAATTGTGGTTGTTTTATTTTGAACCAAATGGATTTGACCAGTTTGGAAATTTAAGTTTATTTTTGTTCCATTTTGTTTTCCTTGATTGGGTGCCTTCAAGAATATTTTTTATCTATGATTTGTTGGTATGAGTTGGTATAAGATGAGATGTATTAAGAGGAGCACTCAGATGTGCACTCTCGTGATTCTAGGCAGCGCATAGTCGTTTGTTCAGGGAGGCATTGTTTTTGTAGTAGGCAAGGCACGCTCTGGTCTTATTAGTTTGCTAGCTTCTTCACTGATAGGTAGGGGCTTTACTTTTCCTTTGTGTTTGTACTGTGTTTGGCACGGTTGTTTTTATATTGAATATATGGTTGTGGTTGTGTGTTTGAAATGGTTTTATGCAGAGCTTGAGTGTGTTTAAGATTCTTCAGATTTTCTCACTTTGCTGTCTGTTTCAATATATGTTGTCTGTTTCAGTATATGTTTTCTATTTTAGGCACGGTAATCCAATGTGATACTTGTTGTGGGAGTATTGTGTTATCGATGGTTGCGTTTCTGTCTTTCTATTACTGTGGTGGTACTTTGTTTTTGAAAGACATGTCTGTGAAGGCGACCATGGTTTTTCTTTAATTAACCGAGCAATTTTCTTCCTCTGAATGAATGTAGGATAACTACGATTTCTAAACAAAATTCGAGAGGGGAAGTGGCGGGAGGTAAGCTCCAGCTTCCTTCAACCCATTTAACGACGCAGACCACACCACATGCACGGTAAGTGCACCCGATGCCACTTGCATCACCGCTCCTCACACGTTCTCGTCTCTTTTTCCCTCTTTTTCTTGTTGGATCGCGTCATCCTCATCTCCGCGGCGCTTATAGTTACGCACACAATTCTGATGACTACGTCAGCTCAAGTTCTAGAGGCGTTATCTTTCCTTTTGGTATTAAATTCGGAGAGGCACTGCGTTATGTTAGTATGAGTCATTGTCATGGTTGTATGTTCTGTAATATTTGTTCACAAATGCTTTATCTTACACGTTCGCTCGGAAAGGCACGTCTACGATGTTACTCAAAGTCATGATCGTGCCTTTCCTTCGAAACATCTGCTTTCACTTATTTGCTGAGAGAGACTCGTCGTTGAAACTTGTGAGGTCACGGACATTTTACAGTTGAAGGCACGTTCGTTCTTCTGTTTTGGTATTTTTTCAGTTTAGTTGTCTATCACAGAGGATGGTTCTTCTTTCGTTAACTTGAGTTACGGTCGTGCTTCCATGACTCATTTGGCTTGGGGAGGGACCGGTGCTAAGCTGTAGAGAGGGGACGGTCCTGTGTTAACTGGTGGCGCACTTGTGTGTGTCAGCTTAGTTCTATGTGGTTAGAGAGGCACGTTCTACGTGGATAAGAGGCACAACAGTGCCTTTGTGATCCGGATTACTGGAGGTGAGTCATTTAGCTCCTTTGTCAGATGCTTACGAATTGATAGTGTTTTTCTTCTGTGTTTCAATTGTTTCTTTTATTATGTCTTATTGAAGTGAGTGGTGTTCTAGTGCAAAGGAAGTGATGTGTTGAATATCATGTTTAGAACTTTTGGAAAAAAAAATATGATTCTTATTTGTAAATGTTTGCTGTTCAGGAATTTAAGAGTTGATCATTTGAACGCACAGCTGTGTTTAACGGGATCCATAGCAGATATCTTGGACGGACACAAAAATAGGTGAAACATTGTTGTGATTACATATGAGTCGATATGGCTGGCTGAAACAATGTTCGGATGGCTCCAGCTAAATTTAGGCAAATTTAAGCAGTAGTCATCTTCTTCCAACTCTTCTTCTTTCGCGCCGGATATTGTACTTGTCGAGGATGATGCTCAGTGCCTCAAATACATGGCTTGTGTTGTGGTTGGATGCTATCATTTTGTAAGTTAGTTGTTCTCTCATCAGTTTCACATGGATCTGCAAACACATAACCGTGCAAATTAATAAAATTTATTGCAAAACTTAATGTTCAGCTGGCTTGGATGAACGTATGTTGATGTGTTGTCAATGAGAGTGAACTTACATTATTGATAAAAAATGAATTGTTATTCATATTAATGAGTGGCATCAAATGCATGGTGTAAATAGCCTTGTCATCCCTGAAAATTGAGAGCATTAATGTCTGTGATTAGAAGGTGAACAATAGTTATGGGATGTGTAGTGGAACAAAAAGATGCATGGTTTAAATGAGGTAGAGCTACAGTTAAAATAAACTTACTCTCTGTCTGAGTTACATACACTCTGCACACGTTTGACATGAAAGGAGGCCATGGCGTGAGGATAGTTGTTGTAAGCAGAATGGTAAGCTCTCTTGAAGTTTTTGATGACAATGTCCGAGTGTTCCTTTATACCATCGCAATTGATATAAGGACACAGAATTTCGAAGCGACGCATTGCAAGATTCACGATGATGAGGTAGATAAAATGTGGATCCTTTCGCACATGTATTAAGACCTAAAACAATTGACAGGGAATAATATCATTGTAACAAGAAAAACTTGTAGAATAAAAGACGAACACTGGCCAGATAGAGTGAGTAGGGTGAACTCACGATGTTACATTTGTTGGGCAGTCTGTACCCAATAGTTTTTCCACAATCTGTTCCTTGAGTAGTTCTGTGCTTGCTCCTAGAACTTGAAATTTGTCCTGCATAAAATTGTAGCTGTGTCACTCGGTGTGGTAGTAGTAGTAACTGTTGTTTGTAATTATTATTTATGAGAAGCAAGAACTTATAGAAGCGTCCATGTACATTATATGCTTGTGCACAAATGCTGGCGTTGCGTAGAATTGTTCTTCCATCAGCAACGCTGAGTAAGCATCGACCACGAATGAGTAGATATATCTGTATACCATCATTGACAAACCTAAAGTTCGATGATCGGCCCAACGTCGATCGACGGAGAATATCCTCTTGCTGTAATAAAAAACAAATGAATTTTAAATCATAAGATTTTCTTTTTAAAGATAAGATGAAACGATTTGCATTATTAAACGAAGGGACCAAAACTTTATTGTAACAGGAACAACGAATTCATTACCTATCATTTTGCTTGATACCTGGTGTATTGTCGACGATTGTTTCATACACTTCTTTCTCCTTGTTTGTGGAATCTCTTATTTCCAAAAGTTGGTAGTGATCTTGATGGTCATTTCCTTGGTCAGTGAATCGAGTCTGTTCTAGCTCAGAATGATGTTACTGAGGCTGGAAGACATGACCACTGGAGTTCAATTGACCATTACTAATTTGCAAATGACCCTCATTATAATTGTTGTTTCTTTGGAACATTAGGCGTTGTGGTTGGTGCTGCATGTGCAGTTCTAATGTTCTGATAGATGGATTACCGGTTGAGCTTGAAGGAATATCTGTTGGAAAATGCTGGAGAGGATGGCAGGAATACTGCATGCTGTTGAACTGTTGTTGCAAGGCATTGTAACTTTGCCCATTAGACCTGCCTCTGTGTGGTTGCTGATTGTTCTGCTCTTGAGGTTGGCGTTGTTGGCACCGTGTAGTGCTGTTATTCTGAGCATCATTATGTTGGGGGTAGTGGGGATCACGGACATTGGTTTGTTGCTGGTACTGCTTGTGACTTTGGTTGTTCATCGCATATGATGAGCGTTGTTTGAACCATCGTTATTCTGAGCACCAGGATGTTGGTAGAAAGTGGTTTTTGATACTAGGAGCTGGTTGGTTGTAGTGCTGGGACAAGGGAGTTGTTGGTAAACTTTGGGACCAGACAGATTGAGTTAAACCTGTAGAGTATGACGTATCAAAGGCCTGTGTGGGGTGGCTACCACCTGACATTGATCCTGATCTGCTGGGTATAAGTGGCTCCGGATAGTTAGAAAGGGAAGATCTAGCTGAGGAGCTTGAATTATTGGCCAAGTGTGAGATAGTAATAGGTTGGCATTCTTCTGATGCTACTTGGTTAAGAAAGGGTTGTTTCTTTTTTTGTTCAATGACTCTGCCAAGTTGTTCATAGATAGATGGGTCAGACCATATTTGATCATCATCAACGAATCCACAACTAATGAGGCTTCTGTGGTTGTCAGCTTGTAGAGATTGGTTGTTTGCAGTTTCTGTTGAATTATGTGGAGGCTCCAGTATCCTAACTCTTTTCATAGGAGGTGCTGTACTCTTGTTACCTAGATCTTCTGACTGCTTTAAGGACCTCTTGTGAGGTGCCATTTGTTTTTCCGGTTCTGGCGGATGTGTGCTTGTGGTAATAGGGACGTTGTCTGTGGGATCAATAGGTGGTTGCTTCATACACTGTTCATGTTCTTCTGCAATGTTATTGTCTTCTGCATTGACAGATGGTGCAGCAACCAGTGGAGCATCACTAGTGATGGAATTGTTTTTCCTATTTCTAGTACTGAGCCAGAACCGCTGGCAGAATCACTGGGGACTTCTACTGTAGGAGGAAGAGAGGAAGTAGATCTTGTGCGTTCTGTTTCAGCAATGTTCTTCTCGTCACTCAAAGTTGAAACAAGATGGACCTTATCCTCCTGTAGCGAAGAAGAATGTTGTCCAGTGACATTGTTTGATTTTTGTGCAGGCTAGGATACAGTGAGGCTTTTTGTGTTGGTTGAAGAGTTGTGAGCGCTGTCAGATCCGCTGGACCGTGCAGTAGCTGGTGACGTTTTCCCGACGTGATAAATAGGTGCTCCGAGTGTATCTGCTGAGATTGGATCAGTCAGTAATTGTTTGTCAATCGCCGAGTGCGAGGATGGTGTTTCTATTGTAGTAGGTTTTGCTGTTTCCTCTAAGAGTTTTTCTAGTGGGCTTGTCAGAGAGTTGTGGTCTGCGGATCCTCCGGCAGAATTTTGGGTTTCAATCAGTACAGAACACTCAGATGAATTTTCACCTGTCATTATAATTGCCCCGCTCTCCAGCATCTCGGTTGTTGGCACAAAGGGCTCATGGACTGGCAAGCCATCAAGGCAATTGTGCATATGGTTATGTACTTTGTCCAGATAAATCTTGGCTTGTTCATCAATGTCCACTTTGTTGTGGTCGATCCTGTTCACTTCCAGTAGCAACTTAATCTGGGTTGATGATTTTAGGTGTGAAGATAGACGAATTTGGGACTGCTCTTTGTCGTACGGATTCTGGGATTTTGGGTCAGGGGTATCGCAGCAACCCTTTAAATTTTCCAGGGAGTATGATGTGGCGTGAAGGACACTGGTTGAGCCACTGCTGGAAGAACTTTGACTTCTTGTCGTGCTAGAACTTGGAAGCGTAGAATATGTTGAAGGGAGTGATGAAAAAGTTTCTTTTTCATTTGAGTTGTCCTGTTGCAAGTTACAATAAACGCCCCGGTCTCTGGTCTTGGTTTCTTTAGCACTAAGATCCCTACCAAGTGAAAGGAGCTTCTCCAATTTTTGCTCGAGAACTGGTTGAAACCGCGAGAAAAGTTCTGTGTACATTTCATTGATAACTTCGTCAATTTTCATCTTGGCCTGGAATTGAAAGAAAAACCATCAGATATTATTAACACCGAGAATGAAAAGAAGTTATTAATACCGAAAATTAAAAATATCTTGTGAACTACTGTACGTTGTGTCAATAATTACAGAAAGGGCATGGAATAATGTGCGCAGAAGGACACATGGTGTGCTGCGGGAAGCGCGGCTAACAAAGTCCATGAATCATGGTGAACACATTCCTTGAAAGAGCACAGTCGACCTACCTTACTAAGCATGGTTGATCTCCTGTCGTAGGGAAGCAGTGTTAGAATTAACACAAAGGCACAACTGATGTACTATAGGAAGCACTTCTTTGTTTAACACAAAGGCACAGTTAACGTACTATAGGAAGCACTTGTAGTTTTAACACAAAAAGCACGGATGACGTACTATAGGGAGCACTTCTATATTTAATACAAAGGCACAATTAACGTTCTATAGGAAGTACCTGTATTTTTAACAGAAAAGCACAGGTAACGTACTACAGGGATCACTTCTATATTTAACGCAAAGGCACAACTAACGTATTATAGGAAGCACTGTTAGTTTTAACGCAAAAGCCCGGGTAACATATTATATGAAAGCACTTCTTGTTTTAACACAAAAGCACAACTAACGTACTATATGAAGCACTGTTAGTTCTAATGCAAAGGCACGGCTAACGTATTATAGGAAGCACTTCTAGTTTTAACTCCAAAACACAGCTAACGTACTATAGGAGACACTTGTATATCTAACACAAATGCCCAGTTAACGTTGTATAGGAAGCACTTTTATATTTAACACAAAAGCACGGCTAACGTATTATAGGAAGCAGTTCTGGTTTTAACACAAAAGCACAGATAACGTCCTATGGTAAGCACTTCTGGTTTTAACATAAAGGCACAGCTAAGGTACTATAGGAAGCACTTTTACATTTAACACAAAAGCACAACTAACATACTATAGGAAGCACTTCTGTTTTTAACACAAAAGCACAGCTAACCTCCTATAGGAAGCACTTTTGGTTTTAACAGAAAAGCACAGCTAACGTAGTATAGGAAGCACTTTTGTTTTTAATACAAAAGCACAACTAACGTCCTATAGGAAGCACTTCTGCTTTTAACACAAAAGCACAGCTAACGTAGTATAGGAAACTGTCTGGATGAACATAATAGGATATGTATTTGTTTCGTAAAAACTTAGGGAACATCATTTCAAACATAAAATCATGTGCATAAGCTGGAAATCACTTACGGAACAAAGTTTTTCTTGAGGCACAAATTCTTCTATGTAGGCTTCTAGTTTGGGACTCATTTGAAAAAATGGCGCCTGAAAGCCAGGCGGTGGCTGGAAAGGTGTGCGCCTAATGTCTTTCAGCTGTCATGTGGAAGGAAAAAATTACAGTCAAGTCAAGTTAATATATGGCAGCTAAGTCATTATGTTGAGTCGAAAAGTTCGCCAAAGGAAAGTGATGAAAAGTTGACTTACCGTGTGTTTCCCAAAAATTCCGTCCTCCGTTGACAGGCTGTCTATGTTAGCATAATTCTTAACGGCCTCTGTGTCCCATATGACAAGTCTTGCAGGAGTGCCAGGTTCCAGGTCCATAATCTTCGTATCCAGGTACTCAAAATATGTTATCTTCAAGTGAGGTAGTGGTACAATTTAATCATGTTCTGTATCTGCTTGTGGGTATAAAGAAGTGTACAAGTTAGTGACCGAACCACTGGTATCAGGAGGCAGCCACACAGGGCGCCTGTGAATCCTTTGTCCTTGAAGGTCTGGAGTGATGTCACCAGTTTATCTGTGACAGCATTGGACCAATCATATGATGATATGTTACTTGCTGGTCCTTCTAGAGCGGCTAAATAGTCGGGGCTAACGCAGTCATATGTCGTTGGGCATAGAAATACCGCTTTTGTAAACATCACGAAAACCCATTGATACACTTCTCCTGTCAGCTCTGGGGTTATGAGATCAGTTAACTCTCTGATGTTTGGAGCATGCCCAGCACACCGAGTTTCAGACTTAACCTGACATCTGAAAGCTTCTGAGCATTTTCTAGGGATAATGTGCCCGCCCAGTGGAATTCCTAAGATCCGGTGCACGGTGTACGAGTTGATAAGGAATATGTATCCACTAGGCAGTATGAAACACCTGGAAGGACAATCAAAATAGCGGACAAGCCAGCGAACGAAACACCTTGGAAGCTCGCGACAGCATAGATCTAGTAGGTACCCAAAACCAATATCTCTGACTAGCTGTTTTTGTGGTTTTGTTAGCTTTTCACAGACAGAAATGAATTTCTGGAAGCTAAGTTTTTTGCTGAACTCTTCTTCGTATTCACCCATTGTAGCAGCTCTGCGGACATAGATAAGAAATGACCTTTAGCAAATTTATTGTTGAACCACATGCTTTTTCTGGCAGAAGCTTACATATAAATGCTGAGTCGGCAAAACAGAGATAAATATTTAAGCCGTGATTAAAAATGCAGCTAGAATGAGAGGCATTGATTTCCAAAGAAATTTCAACGACACACGCGAGATGCATGATAAAAAACACCTACTTCGAGGCAGCAAGCTGCTTCTTTGTCCTGTACTCTTCAACAAGCTTTTTGTGCGCTGCATGTTTGAACTCGATCCTTAGTCTCTCTGTCTCTAGTTGGTCATGAACCATGAAATCTTGGGTGACAATCTCCGTGCCATCGACAGACTGAGACTGAGTCTCCGATGGCTGTGGGGTGGAATCCATCTCATCGAACTCTACATAAGAGGTCATGAGACGTCATCGTTACCAGGTCAGCTATGTAAGACATTTGTTAGCAGTCCATGTGAGACTATCATCAACAGGCTGGTTAGCTAAGACGGGTTCTAACTCTGAGTTAGTAACTGCTTTGCAAAAACGGACGTAAATCCTTTGGATCTCTGCTATAGATTGCGGATCTATACAAATTATTTGACCTGTCTCTAGTTGGTTAGCTAAGACGAGTGCTTAAGTTTTGCATGGCTGGAGATATAACTCAAGTTAGCAAAACCACAGCGCAAGCATGCAGTTTGCATGGTTAAAGTGAGGTTAGCTGAGTCCAATTTTTAAATCTGTAACCCCTCTGCTGTTAAGTCGGCGCAATAGTTTGAGCATGGACCAGCTGAAGATAATTGGATGCGGAACCAATATTCAAATCGCGCCGCACCTGCTGTGTTGCGCACATGCGGTGTGTACGCAGCCCGCGGAATTGCTAGCACCGGTACTTTTTTTTGTTCAAACATTGAATCGGTGGCATAATCATGGCGAGAATGCAATGGATTGACGAGCGAACTCTGCGGAGGGATCAGGATTGGCTTTCCTTTGGAGAGCTCGCCTGTCGCCATCGATGCTAGATGGAGAGAGATCTGGAACTCATCTGCGGACGACCCCACAAGTTAGTCAAATACTTGGAGGAACTATTTGAGAGCCCACATGTCAGTATGAGCTTGAAGTCCACCTACCACATTTTCACACCTCAGATGGAGGTACTCCTCATAGGACTCATATAAGGCCGACCCCACAAGTTAGTGAGATACTTAGAGGAATTAGTAACTGAGAGCCCAGTTGTCAGTGTCGTGGACGGTCAAGTGAAGTCGACCTACCACATCTCCTCACGCCCAAAAAACAGGCCCATCTTTCATGCGTCGCAAAACTCACCCCACCTATCAGGTTATTCTTCTCCTGCACGCAAAAAAATGAAGTAGCCTCCCTCTTTCTTTCTCTCTCTCTCTCTCCCTCTCTCTTTCTCTTTTCTCTCTCTCCGAGATTCAAAATCATTGAAGGGGATCGCTGACAAACTGCAGGGAAGCAGACCCCTCACCATTTAGAAAGGTGTGACTTCCAAACAGTCAGCGCATAAGATTCAGCAATCAAAGGTTAGTAAAAAAAATTATCAATGCACCTTTTGCGTGGCAATTCCTGATACACGAGATTCAATTCATTAATGAATTTGTTGTGGTCGGGATTCATAGTATAAGACTGTTTAGTTTTACACTGTAGCTTTGATTTCAATTTGTTTTTTGTTTTGTATCTTCTCGTCCATGTAATACGAGGTTGTTACTTTTGTTAGGTTTCATGGTTATCTTTGTGTTAAGTGTTGCACAAGCAAATTAGCATGAGAGGATCTCACTTTGGTTGAGGTTGTAGTTTAATAAAAAATTAATATATGTATATATTTATATTTGTTAATTACATAGGACTAAAAATATATCTCTGTTGATAACGACTTCGAAAAGTTTCAACACTGATACTGCAGGTTTATAACCTTTATATTTTTTACGTCTCATTTTCAGGGCAGATGTTCAGGAGTGCGTCGTCTGGTCAGGACAACAGGGACGGTCGGTCTTTGAACGACATCGGCAAGAATTATGGGAGGCAGGTAATAGTAAGGCAGTTGAACATTAGTGTTTGGTCTTTTATTCCTGGGAAGTTTGCTGTCAAGGTGTCACCACTGAGAACACCAAATAGTAGATTATTAACAACAACAAAAATGATTTATATATCCTGGATGAATGCTGTAATATCTGTTTATCATGTGCATCTACTTTGCAGTTGAGTATCGAGAGGTGGAAGAATTTTTTTTACTACAAAACGAGAAGAAGATCAAGGATGTAGATGCTGTCAAACACGCACATGCCATGCGGGCTGGAATAATTGGAGCCAAGAGTGAGATACTAGTTCTTGGCAAATGCCCCAACCAGGAGCATGGTGTGCAGCAGACACCTGCCAAGAGGAGCATTCTAAGCAACAGAGACTCCTCTAAGCAGATTGTCCAGGTAACGACGAAAATTTCAAACGCTGGTTTTAACGTATGTGGAAGTTTTGGTCGCACGTGCGTCTAATTATTTTTTGGTTTGAAGGCACAGATGCCCACAAAGGCGCAGAGCGGGAGTTGTGACGGCCCAGCGTTTGTAGGCGGTCATAATGAAGAGGTGCAGGGTAACAGAATTTCCTTTGATGCAAGCAGAAGGATCATTGGCAACAAAAGCATTGGTGTTCAAGGATTCGGTACGGTTTGCACAAGCAAGAAGAGCCTAACGAAAAAATCAAACATAGGAGCAATAAGCTCTACCATACAGTAGAATCAGAAAGCAATACAGGTGACAACATATACGAACGTGCAACAACATTTAAAGCAAATGTATTTTTTTGTGAGCAATTTTTTCTTTGTTTTCATCTGGTATATTTAAATTGCAGTATCTTCCACACGCAGGTGTACGAGAAAGGAAGCAAGTATCGCGGTAGTCCACGAATTGATAAAAACATAAGGCAAGGTCCTTTGAAAGGATCACCTGTGGCGTTCAACATGAGGGGTCCTTCCAAAGGATCTCCAATGGCATTCAAAATCGTCAGCGAAATCACCAATGCACGGAGGTTGTCGCCAAGATTTGCTGGACAAGAGAGGCATGGGAAAACAAAGGTGACGTCAGAACTATGCTTTTTCAATTCAACACACAAACAATTTTATGGGAGAACATGGTAAAGTGGAGAACAGGAGGACGGCTGTCCGTCTTGTACGGATGTATGTGCAGTTGTTCTTTTATATAGGATGTTGTTGTGCGTCTCCGGTTGTATGGTGTAAACAGAAGCACATCTGTGCCTCTTTGTGCAGATGTGTGTCTAGCATGGTTGCATTCGTGATGTGAACAGTGCCTCTGGTGTATTTCTTATACTCGGTGAAGAGGCACGGGTCTGGTTTTGGTATACCAGATGAGCCCTGATGAGTCGTATAAATCTTTTGTTTAGAAATTAAAAAAGTGCATATGCTGCTCTGGATATCTAATTATGTTTCTTGCCATGTGTTCAGGATTTGGCGGAGGGGATAACAAACGAGGGAAAGAAATGCCATGGTTCTCCATCCATTTCGAAGGAAATGCAACGTTCACAGCAGCAAATAGCGTACAGTGCCAGCACGGATTGCATGGTAGAAGCAGCACAGTCCCTTGGTTGCTCGAGTGCCGGAGAAATAGGGAGCAGCATTGCACAATCCAACATTGGAGAGGCAGACTCATTTATGGATTTGGCTGTGGCATGCAGAAACGATTCTGCTGCGTGTGACAAACAACAAAGCAGCAGCAGCTCCGCTGTAAGTGGACCTGTCGCTGGTGATGAGACTGATGTCGTCAGAAGTGAATGCGATCAGACGAACGAAGACACGGTGGACAGAATCATCATGGCGCCGCCGACCATTGTAGAGAAAGAAATGGATGACATGTTTAAAGATTTCATATACCCAACGATTCAGGAGGTCACCGAAGCGGTCGAACCAAAAGGTGGTATGGTATTCAGATCATTGGATGAGTGCTTTTTCTTTTTCTGCAGATATGCTAGAAAGGTTGGCTTTACTGCCAAATGATCAACGAGTAGAAGATCGACATATGATCAGCAGCTTGACAAGCAGGTTTTTCAGTGCACCAAGGAAGGGCAGAATAAAACAACTGAGAGACATGTTAAGGAGAGAAGGAGCAACTGCTTGATCCGGAAAGCTGCCCAGTCCAAATAACAGCCAAGAGGGATACAGATAGGAGGAAATGGTATCTGAAGAACGTGCGTCTAGAGCACAACCACGAGCTTCACCCATCTAATTGGATGCTGAAATTCATGAGATGCTATAAGAAGATGACACCTCAGGAGAAATTCTTTATACAAGTGCTGCAGAAGGCGAGGTTAGAACCAAGGAAGGTTATGCAGATTTTTGCTGCCATGGGGAAATCGAGGCGAGAAATTATGTTTGACACGATTGACATAAGCAACATTGCATGCCGGGAGAGGGCTGGAGAGCGCGGCACTGATATCGCAGACACCATGAAACTGTTTGCTGATATGCAGAGGCGGAGGCCGGGATTCCACCATGTGGAAGAGACAGAGAACAATGTAGTGCGCAGCCTGTTCTGGACAGAATCCCTGTGTAAGATGAATTATGATCTATATGGAGATTTCGTGTCTTTTGACACCACATTCTCTACGAATATATATAGCTTGCCATTTGCACCAATTATAGGTGTCGACAACCACGGGTCGACCGTCCTATTTGGGGTAGGCCTTTTGAAGGATGAGAAAATAGGGTCGTTCAAGTGGCTCCTAAGCACGTTTGTCGAGGCAATGGGAGGTAAAGAGCCGAAATACATAATAACAGACCAGGACCAGGCGATGAAGATTGCAATAAAGGAAGCTCTTCCGAGGACGAGGCACAGGTTCTGCTGGTGGCATATTAGGAAGAACCTGAAGGAAAATAATGCAATAGTGTTTGCGCAACACCCAGGGATGTCTGATGATATATTTCGAATCGTCAAAAACTCACTTGATCAAGATGAGTTTGAGCGTGCCTGGAAAGCAGCAATTTCTCTGCACAAGGCGGAAGGCAACAAACATCTGAACACGCTATGGGAACTCCGAACTTTTTGGGTGCCGGCCTACTTCAAGGACTGTTTCTATCCTTTCTCGTCAACAACCACTCACAGTGAGAGCACGAATTCTATGTGGAAGAATTACGTCGACCACTCGGACACTATAAAAAGGTTTGTTGAAGCGTATCACATGATTCATCAAAATTGCCTCGCCACGCTTGACATGAAAAGATACCGAACAGAAGAGAAGGTGCCATCACTAGAGATGGGTTTTCCGATTGAAAGACAAGCAAGTCAAGTATACACGAATGAAATTTTCAGGAAATTCCAGCTGGAGCTACGGAACCGGACTTACTTCAAGTGCTCTGATCTGGCAAAGGGGAGGCAGTATTTTTAAAACAGGATTATTGATGCTGGAGATAAAGTGTGGAGACCTTATCCCGGCGAGGAATTTGATAGGTCTGAGTTCAGGGTAGACGTGGATGAGCAAAAAGAAATATACAGTTGCAGCTGCAAGAAAATGAGTAGGGATGGCATTCAGTGCTGCCATGTGCTTAAGGTGATGGACCAAACAGGCATGATTGATCAACTTCCAAAATCCTTTGTCATCCCCAGATGGACCAGGAATCTATCAGAGAGTCTGAAAGTTCTGTCTACAAGTCAAGGTGATAGCATGAGCATACAAGACGATGAAACTATGAGATTCGGCCTCGCTTACGCTGAGTTGTCGGATATCTGTTCAAATGCATGCAGAAAAGAGAAGGCATACCTTGTGCTGCATGAGTGTACGGTAGACATGAAAATAAAGGTCATGGCAGCACTTGCCGAGGAACCAGACACATGCATTCTTGTCGAAACTCTCAAGAACCCTCCCATGAGTGGCTCAAAGGGTACGAAAAAGGAGATCGAATCAAAGCTGGTTCTGAGAAGAAAGGAAAAGGCTACAAAGCCGCAACCAAGTGCGGCCGTTGTCGAGAAAAGGGTCACATGAAAACAAACTGCCCGGATAACCCAGAAGTGCAAGAGAGGATGAGGATTGAAGAGGAAAAGAGGAAATCACAGCTGGAGAAGAGGGCAAGGTCAATGAAATGGCCGACAACACCGACAACACCATCGAGGACATCAAACGGCTCAGGACAATGCACTCCAAGCCCAGGAGGAAGACGTCAGACGCCAGCAATTCCAACGACCCCACTGACAGCAGGGAGCATTGACCAAAGTCTTGCATCTACGCTAGAATCAAACATGACACAAGCCAGGCACACAGAATGCGTGCAGGGAAGTCCGGGACAAGGCACGGAATCTACGCAGTTCATTTCCAGAAAGGAAAGGTCTGAGTGGAGACTTTTTGGTACCGGAGAACCGTACGAATAGAAAAATTAAAAGGTAATAATGCAGCTTAAACAGGACGTGAGGAAAAAACAGTGATGACTGCAATCTTTCACTTTGTTTTTATGTATGAATATTAATTTTACAGGTAAATAGGTTGAATAGCTACGCAGAAGGGTCGGTTTGCACAAGGGTCGGGAAGGAAGTATGGATCTATTTTACGCTAGAAAAATATCAAAATTTATCTGTGTTGGCATTTTAGGTGCGGGCGTGCCAGTATACAACTGTATACAAATTAAAGTATTGCAAATACATGAAATGGAAATATAGATCATCAATAAGTTATATATTTCCATTTGTCATGTACTTTTTGTATGCGCCTGAATATGCATATGACGGAGACGGTTGTAAAGGGTTCCTGATTCCTAGAACCTCGAAAGGATTCTAGTTAATTACATCGGTGGATTGATACGCACAGAATACCTCCGATTAAGCTGCACAAATGGTCATCTTTATATCTTCATGGAGTATCAGTGTAAATAAACCGATGAAGCACATGCAAGAGACACATATTTTAACGTGGAAAACCCAAATTGGGTAAAAAACCACGGTGGCACGGAGGCCAAATCCATTATGTGAAATGTTTACATGTGAGGTGGGTACAACAAATCTTCTACTCAAAATAAGCCTTTCTATAAATGCTTGAGACAAAAACTGCATTGCTAATGATGTAGTCATGACAATGTCATCAATGGAGGAATATTGAGCTTCAGTTCTCCATGAGCCATCAATTGGAAAATATGAAGTCTCAAGTCAGTGGTCTGCCTTGTCAATCACGGACAGAATATATCTTGCCTCATCGGTAAGGAGGTGTATGGGGATTCGCACCTCATCGGTTGTGGAAGAGGATAAATTGGCTGAGACTAAAGGATGAACTATTGTATGATTTGAATCATGGCTGTATAGATTGTCAATGACGGTCTCTTATTCATTCCTGTGTAGATGTGTAGATGGCCATATGGGTATTATTACCAGATAAGATGAAAATACTCCTGGCATGACGTATGAATCTTCTTTATAAAGACTTGGCAAACTTGGCGTGCATGTGTGCTAAATGTTCTGATCACGACGTCAGACTTTGAGTGTCTGTGTGTAGGCATGTGGCTGTCCCTCAGAGAATGACAATTGTGTGAAATTTTGTAGATCACCACGATTCAACAACCGCAAGTAATTGACACATCTGCGACGACGGTTGGAACGCCAGGTAGAGCCGCGAGACGTCATAAATCTTCTTCTATTTTTATATTGGGTCATCAGTCACCACACATCAACGGCGACGATTAGATCGCTATGTAGAGCCACGAAATGTTATAAATCTTTTTATTTAGATCAGATCGGATCAACACACATCTGCGGCTTGATTAGATCGCCATGTTGAGGCGTGAGATGTCATCACTCACTTTTTCCATATCGGATAAACACACATCCGCGGCGACGATTAGATCGCTATGTAGAGCCGCAATGCCATATCTTTCTTTTTATGTATCGGATCAACATACATCCACGGCGACGATTAGATCGCCATGTAGAGCTGCTAGATGTCATCACTTTCTTTTTTTACTTAGGATCAACACACATCCGCGGTGACGACTAGATTGCCATATAGAGCCGCTAGATGTCATCACTCTCCTTTTTCTCATCAGATCAACACACGTAAAGTCGCTAGATGTCATCACTCCTTTTTTACATCAGATCAACACACATCTACGGTGATGATTAGATCGCCATGTAGAGCCGCTAGATGTCATCACTCTCCTTTTTTACATCAGATCAACACACATCTACGGCGACGATTAGATCGCCATGTAGAGCCGATACATGTCATCTCTCCCCTTTTTTACATCAGATCAACACACATCCACGGCGACGATTAGATCGCCATGTAGAGCCGCTAGATGTCATCACTCTCCTTTCTTACATCGGATCAACACACATCGGCGGCAACGATTACATCACCATGTAGAGCCACTAGATGTCACTAACCTTTAGCAGAGAGAACAAAAATAAAAGAAAATAACCACATGTTACCTTCATGCGATTAACTCACCAGGCAACGTCGTTGATCCAAGACTTGATGTTATGAAGATTGAAACAACCGTGTATGTGGAGGAGTATATGGATATGGACGTGTACGTGTGAAGGGTGAACGTGGTGTGACTGTGTGAGGAAAGGGAGTTTGATCCTGGTGATTCCGGCGTGGATGTTGTGAGAACTGCGCCATCGCGCTCGGCCGCGGCCCATCAACACTAACCCCCTCCAGCTTGCAACTCGCTAGACCCTTTTATATAAAAGCTAGATGATACATCCTCGAGTAGACTCAGCCGTTGCTGGCCAACGGCATATCCACTAAATCTCCGGTGGGGACTCCCAAGTATCATCCATGCGTACTTATCCAGTTAACAAACTCCAAGTGTTCAAGTCAAATGCCAACGGCAGGGTCACGCGTTGCATGGATACTATCCAACTAAATGATAGGCTTCAAGAAGTTTGAATTAGTCCGGCCAACGGGTCGAGGCTACACATGCATGCGTGCACCAAGTCCTGCACCTGTACGTGCCACTGAATAACTTGCCCATGCCAATCACTCAAGTCATGCATGTTTGTTCTTATCATTCCTTTTACTTATGGGCACCATTTGTAATATTTTTCCTTAAAGAAAGAAGCTGTCATATAAACATTCTAAGCTGTCACGAACGTGTGTCGTCAGTGTCTAAAATCTCAACCAAAAAAAATATATTTGTCTCGCCCCTGTACATCCTCGTGATTCTTCTTTTCTAACCTGGCAAATAAGAACACCACTGATATTTTTTATAGGCTTGCAATTGTGATTACAAATTTCTAAACTTGTACAATCATGAAAAATTATCATCCAACAGGATCGTTGAACATTCAAAAATAAGGCCGCGCGTGGAGCGATGCAATAGCAAGAAATTGGTTGGGATTGTTTATTTTCTTGTGCTGTGGTTATAAGAACGGGTTGTAAGTTAATTTGCTGCAGTTATAGAAACAAAACAAATTTAAATAAGAACGCCTTTTGCTTCTTTATGTTTTTTTACTCGGCGGACGAAAATATCAGAGGCATAGGTTTCCTGGTTATTTTCCGCAGCCGCCTCGGTTTTTGCACGTGGATGTTATAAGCATACAAGCATGCTTCTCTGCTGCGTGACAGAGAGATAAAATTAACCTAAGGGCACAGGCAGCCACGGCCATGCCACCGGTGAGTGTTCAACTGTGACTCTCACGGTTGCATGGTCACGCCCGCCGTTATGGAACGAATACATTTTTAAGCACGGAATCTGGGTTGTGCTTCTGGAGCTGCATAACTGTGGCTTTCGTGGTAACTGTGCCTCGCCTGTTCTAACGCATGTTCTTCTGTTATGAATGCATGACTGTAAGTAGTTCAAATAACCGTGCTTGCGATGCGTGTCCAACCGTGCCTCATGTGCCTTCACGCGGTGCTTCTGTGATGCAAAGATTTCAAACACAATGGGTCACGGTTGTGGTTGCGTTTCTGTTTTACAAATGGATATAGTGCCTGTCAGTAGGTTCACGGTGTTTGCTGTTGCTACTAAGGCACGTGGAATCATGGCCGTGCCTGTGTGTGGCATGTAGAACAGTGCTTTACAATGCCGAAGGCAGGACTGTGTGTCTCGTTCTTGAAAAGCCGTGGTTCTGCCATCACTTCATTCACTTGGTTTTGTCCGCGTTTTAGCAGAATCATCTACAAAGCAGAGGCACGGCCTTGAATCTTCTAGTGACTTAATTGTAACACACACGTTTGGTTTCCGCAATTAACGCACGAATGTGACTCCACGTAAAACACAAGCATGCCTCCCTGAGCAGCTTTACCTTGCCACTCCTGGTTATAGATCAATTGATGCATTTGAGCACAAAGAGACACGAAGGTGACCTCTGACTTGATACACTGACACACTTGACGGTTCGTGCATTTGAGTTAAAATCTTACAACGAAAACAATTGTAACACGGATAGTTGTCCGTTTCTATTAGGTTTCCGTAATAATCGCACAATCGTGACTCCGGGTAAGAATAAACCATGCCTCTCCACCGACTCATTGTGAATACAATTAGAAAACCTCTGTGCGTGACTCTATGTAATTAGAAGACCTTTGAGGGCTGTATGCCCGTGCTTGTGACCCTTGAAACTAAAACACAGAGTAAACGCCCGTGCCTCTATGTTGTATGTACGTGCTTATGCATGTACAAGGAAATACGCTTTTAAAAATAGGGTCTCTCGTATAGGCCATTCTGTGCCTCACAGAGTAAACGCCCGTGGCTGTGCGTAAGACTAAGGTTAGCGTGACTATATGTAATTCCACAGACCATGCCTCTAGGCGCTTCATTCCCGTGCCTGTGATAATTGTGATCCCGCGTAAAACGCAAGCATTCCTCTCTGGGCCTCCATACCATGCCTCTCCTGGTTTTAGAGTCAATGGAGTTATCTGGAACACAAAGAGACACGAACGTAGACACGAACTCTTGTACATGCCTGTGTGGCATGTAGAACAGTGCGTCACAATGCCAAAGACAGGACCGTGTTTCTGGTACGTGACAATGCCAAGCCGTACCGTGTGTCTGGTATGTGACATGCCGTGACAGGAGCGTTTCAGTAGAATCATTTGCAAAGCAGAGGCACGGCCTTGAATCTTCTATTGACTTAAATGTGAACGTGTCCGTGGGAAATTTTGCTGCTCGTAGAGGCAAGATGACTGTAGAACCGTGCTTCCGGCGTCAAACAGATTCTTCTATTGAATGTGTGCCGTAAATAATTAATACATGGACGGGCACGCCCCGTGCCTGGTCTGCGTGTGCAACAGTGCATCTCGTATCTTGAAAGTTGTGGTTCTATTTAATGTTTCAAGCAGTAACCTACCATTGAGTTGCTACGAGTAGTACTTAACCCGGGCCTCCCTGACAGAAAGAAAAATATAAGAAGTAATTAATTTTGACCCCCCGTTCCCTGTATTGGGTATTTAAGGCGTCTCGTGGATTGACAGGCTGTAATCCATTTCTTCAGATCCACCTCAGTGAGCACTGGTCGTGGGCGGCGCCACCCCAGCAACGAAGGTGGAGATGGAAAGCGCTGCTCGTAGCATCAAGAGGTCGAGAGTGGCGCCACCGGCAACGACGCCTTCTGGGGGTGCGCTGGTCGTCGGAGGGGATGGGAGCGGCGAACGTGCTCCCTCTCGATCCGAGGAGGAAGAAGAGGGATGTCGTCCGGATCTCATCGGCGATCTCCCCGACGCCGTCCTAGGTGAGATCATCTTTCGTCTTCCCATCAAGGATGGCATCCGTACTCGGATCCTCGCACATCGCTGGCGTCCTTTGTGGCCCATCACTCCTATGAATCTCGACTGCCGCCAGATCCCTATCCCACATCTCTTTAACGCCCTAGAAACAGTTCATATCGAGACTATGTCTCAGCTGTCCGCCTCCAGCAAGGAGCGCGCTCGCAAATGCTATTCCGGAACGCGAATCTGTCGAAATCCTGTTGTCAGTCTTCCGAAATCCATTCTGTCCAGCCATGTTGGCTCGGTTAGCCGCCTCTCTATCCCGGCGTGCTACCTACAGTGCAGACCCTCCATCGTCGATGCCTAGCTCCGATCCTGGAAGCTGGACAATATCCAGGTTCTTGAGTTCTACTACCTCTTCCCAAGAGTTTTGACGCAAGAGGTAACTCTACTGGATCTATGCACTTCAACTACGCCCTCGGCACCGGAGTCCGTGTTTCGGTTTTCCTCTCTCTCCACACTCTCGGCTTTGCTCTTTGCCAAATATCAGACAATTACGTAGGGACGCTTAAGATACCACTGGTGAAAAGACTCTCGCTTGTGGAGGTTGATATATCAGACGGGTCGCTGCAAAGCATAATCCACTCTAGTTGCCCTGCACTTGAGTCTCTCCTGATTGTTTGCATTAGAGGAGGTCGTCGCGTCACAATAAACTCATGTAACCTTGTAAGCATTGGCATTTCTTGTCCATTCGGAGACCTCATTATTGAGGATGCCCCTTCGCTTCGACGGTTGATTGCTGATTGTCTGGTTTACGACTGCTCGATAACCGTTGTCTCTGCACCTAAACTGGAGACGTTGGGTGAATTCTTGTTCGAGTCTCCCTCGACGTGTGTTGAGGTACTGACTTTCCTTCATACTGGAACTGAGCTGCACTTGTTCCGATGTTTGTTCTATTAATTTGATGGTCTATGTTCTATTATTAATGCAGAGTCAGGAATTGGAGTTAATAGGTGTCTCTGCGTTTGAACCGTATCCATGTCGTCTCACGTTTCTTGAGGTATTGAGTTTTCACGGTACTTCCAGCTTCACTTTGTTTGTGAGGAAACAAGTTTTATTTCATCCAACTTTTATTCTGTTAGTTTTGTGATCCATCTTCTGTTAGTTTTCATCAAGGGTGTTAAGGCAGTCAGTCTAACAACAATGCGTCAATCTGTCAAGACCTTGCTTATCTACATTGATTATAAGGTGGACACCGTCGTTGATTTGCTGCAATGCTTTCCAAAGCTGGAGAACTTGTTTGTCGAGGTGATGATCTTCAGAAATGTGCATACTGTAGTATTCGTTCCTTTTCAAAATACTTGTCTTAATTTTGACTGAAATTGATGCACTCGTATCTACACATGATTTATTGTTGGATACATCCATATAAAGACAAGTCTATGTCTAACTTCTTGTTACGGAGGTGGTAGAACTAATTGTTTCATTTGGTTTTTTGATGGTCTGTATCTCTTTTTATAGACGCTAAGTATTTTCAACCTATCATTTATATTTTAGGGATCGTTGTTTCCTTATGATGAAAAAAACAAATGGCGTCGTAAGTACCGACAGTTTCTCAAACATCACGACGTTTGTCTGAAGACAGTAACGCTAGAAGGTTATGTTCACTGTGCGAGTTATGCTGAATTTGCGATGTTCTTTATTCTTAGTGCAAAGGATCTGGAGACCATGACCATTAAGTTTACCTCCCCTCCCACAGAGTTCACGTCACTATTTTACGAAAAGCAACAAAAGCTTCTGGAGTGGCCTAGAAGGGCTTCTAAACATGCACGTCTAAGATTATCATCAAGTTGCAGCCACGCGCGTCCGCATTTAAGACAGAGGAGTGTTGAATACCTGGATTTGACGGTTCTGTTCAGGTGTCGATGCTGAAATCAGGCCTTGTGTTAGTTGTCCAGGTGTATGTAGTTATTTGTTGTTGTGTTCTTTTGAGCTTGGGTTTTATGTAAACTTTATCATACAACCGTTGTAGTCTTTGCACCATGTGTAGGGTTGTCTGTTTTTGTGTTGCGTGCAGTCATGAAGGAAAATGTGTGGCTTTGCGGTTTTGTACGGGCCGAAGGACCATAAAATGTTGTGGCACCAAGGTTAAGAGACATAAAGTAGATTTAATGTTTCAGTGGGGAGATGCTTGCTGCATGTTTAACCGGGCTGTGTTGTATGTATGACATGTATACAGCTCGGTTTCTGGTCCTCGTACTGTGGTTATAAAAACGGCTTGTATGTTTATTTGGTTCAGTTGTAGAAACAAAGGAAATGTAAGCATAACAGATTTGGCTTGTTTAGGTATTTTTATTACTCGGCTGGTAAAAAATTATAAGGGTGATAGGTTTATTTGTAAATGTTCGCAGTCCTTTCTTTATGAAGTTGGATGGTGTAACAATACAACCATGCGTCTCTGCTGCGACACAGGAGAGATGAAAGGAGCTGAAAGCATAGAGAGCCACCACAAGGGTGAACCAAACCTGTTTTGCGGGGCGTTACGTAGTGCTTCTGGTTACCGCACAACCGAGTTTGGATGCGGGTTAGTGCTTTTGTAGGATTGTCAGTTTGCATGCGGGTTTAACGGAGGGGTTTAATGGAGGCGCCGTGCGTGCAGCAGGCGGCGCAGTACTATTTGATTTGACAGCAGTAATGAGCCATCAAATCACAAAGGCCCTCGCCTCTCGTGAAACCGACCGAGCTAGACTGTCCCGCCCTCTAGCCTTTTAAAAAATGTATATACTCCACTTTTGTGCAGTAGTAGTATCGATGGATTGCGCCATGGAGCAAAACTTGAAATTAAAAAAAGGTGGTACATATAGAGAGCCTCGTCTCCAAATTATGCATATAGTACTATTAAAAAGGCTTGTCACAATGATGGTGTCCAGCACAAGTGCACAACCCACCCCTCAAATAAAACTAAGCACCCTGGAATTCTTTGACAAAACTAAGCACTCTGAAATTCTTTGACAACTAAACTGCCGACTATATGATGTTGGCCATATATATTGTACGTATATAATGTGAAGAAACGAGTGGTAGTACTATACCAACTAAAAGATGAAATGTAAGAAATACTAGTATGTACATACTGAAGAGTTAAAGTAACGAGAAGAAACATAACGTAGTTCTGCTAGGGGCTCAGCACAACACACCCCTCAAATTAAATTAAGCACACCTGAAATTAAACTTCGCAACTGTTTCAGTAGACACTGCATTAGAACCACCATGAGCAATGACACTGCCACCTTACTCGGAGTCCTCGTCCACGTCCTCGACTTTGTCCTTGTCCCTCTTCCTCTTGGCCGATACTTCTTTGCTTGAACCGCACACTTGGCTGTTGCTCTTCATCCAACCCTTGTAGATATTGAAGCAAAGGTAGCCATCCATTGCAGCGTACTGGATGTGGTCTATATCTAGTACATTCCGCTTCCATGCATGACGATGAAACGTGTATGGAGGTTTCACCAGTTTACCGTATGAAGGATGAACCATGGCTCCTACCAGGGTCAGCATTGAAGGCTGACGAGAGGGCACCAGCCGATTCTTCTGGAGGTCGAAGGGGTTGCCTACAACGAGGCCTATCCGACCCAGGATTTCTTTGTCGTTACCAAAGTCTACAGTAACGAATTTGACTAGGTTGCTCCCGAGGAAGTCCTTAAAATCCTGGCATTAAACATCGGCATGGCATATGTGGTAGACCAAGCATAAGTCATGCACGCAAACCTGGATCACGGCGGGCTTCTTCCTCTCTTCATCCTTTAGATCCTTCTCTCGTCCCAGGAATGTGGTGTACTCAACATCTAGCTCAGCGACCCACTCATCATCTGAGTTTTCGAACATGCGTCTGAAGTGAGAAAGGCATCCTTTCACCGTCGCGGAAGAACGGGTGTAGATGACGTCGAACTCATCGCCGGTGATGGTTCTAACCTTGTACTCACCGCCGATCCTGGAGATTTGGGACACCATGGATTTGGGAGAAGGGTTAGGATTAGTGGAACTGCCGTAATGAGAATGGACGGGACGACTAGGAGCGAACCGCCATAGTATTGAAGGACGTGCGGGGATGAGTAGGAGCGAACTGCCAACGTGCGAACGGAGGGTAGTGGCTTTCCATTCTCCCACGATACGAGCTTCCGAGAGCCCTTGGATCTGAGATCGAACGGGTGCATGGCGTGATTCTAGACCTATGGGTGAATATCCTATCCTGGAGGGTTATTCTGCAAATTTTCAGCAACTTAGCATGCAACAGTTTGATCTCAGATCCAAGGGCTGCCAGCAGCCTATATCGTGGTCGCGCCTACCACGCCCCTCGCATCGCTCGTGCGGTCGCGCCCTTGGAGATTTAACACGGTTCGTTAGGCTATCTGATGTTGGCATGTCATACATAGTCATCACCTAGTCATTCATACTGGCTATATGGTTGGCTATAAGTGTATTTAATTTTTTTTACTTCTCTCTAACTCTTTCTTCGTACTCGAGGATTTTAGCCGTGACACTACAGACTCACAACCATGCTTTTGACCTTGTCCTGGCATCGTGATGTTCGTTCTCTGCTTGTATAATGTGCCTTCCACAGCCACCGTACTCTGCGCGTAGCAAAGGAGCAACGTCAGCTGATAAAGTGCTTTTTCTACTACTAAAAGTGTGGCCCTCGTTGCATGACTTCCATGCGTTTGACAGTTTCTCTTTGGTATAGAACCGTGGTTGCAGAGAGTTCTTGCCCGTGCTTTTAAGGACATGCCTCACAAAGTAAACAGTGAGGGTTCACATCTGAATCGAATTCTGTTATGTTTCTGTAGTAAACGCATGAACGTGACTCTGCCTAATACCCAAGTATGCCTCCATGGGCTGCTCGTCCGTGCCTCTCCGTCTAAACGAGTTGACGGAACCATTCAGAAAATAGACACAAGCGAACATGACTCTGTATGATACCACATGATGCCTTTGTGGATTTGATGCCCGTGTCTACGACCCTTATCACTAAAATACAAAAAGTCACAAACGCACATAACCGTGGCTGCAGAGACTTTATCAAGAAAGAACCGTGTCTCTATGGACTTCATGTCTGTGGTTTTAAATACAAAGAAATAATCTTTTAAAATCAGCGTCTCTCATATAGGCAACTCTGTGCTTCATAGAGTAAACGCCCGTGGCTGTGCGTAAGACAAAGCACTACTAGGGAAAAGGCTAGCAGCAGCACGGGTACCCGCGCTACCAATAAGGCGCTACAGCTAACGTATAGTAGTAGCGCTGGTCCACCCGCGCTACTGCTACACAAGTGTTGCAGCAACGCGCTTAAAGGAACCTCGCTGCTGCTAATAGCTATAGCGCGCTTCCCCTGTGCGCGCTACTGCTACAACCGCGCTGCTGCTAACTTTTCTGCACTCGCTACTGCTAATTTTAGTAGTTTTTTGTTTTTTTTCTGGCATATTTGTTTTGTATTTGAACAGGCTTTATAGAAGAATCTTTAGCACATACAAAGGTCATCATGATACACATACAAATGCCTGCGAGACCACAAATGTAATCATAGCATATACATACAAATAGTCTCATCATAATCATCATCCAACACAAAGTGGTATCTTGTCATCATCTCGAAAATAGCGATACATGCAAGTCTCAAATACTTGCAACTACAACGTCATCCATCTAAACAAAGGTATACGCGAGAAGAGCTATCACTATGAGTGAGAGCGGAACTATGCAATACATGAGATGGCGGTTACGAGTCCTCTCTCGCGCTAGCGTGAACCTCAAGTAACTAGCTTCTCCTTCTTGTCTGCTTTTGAAGCCTTTATGGCTGGCGTCCGAGAACCCATTCACTTGCGCCTGACACTCATGCCACTCGTTGTACACCCCCGGAACCTTCCCTTTGTACACGACATAGCAGTTCCATCTCGCCATCAAGAAACTAGGTACCTGTTAGAGATGCATGTTCATGAAGAGGATGTACAATCATATATATGCAACAAAATATACTAAAGAACACCGAAAACAAAGGGTTAGCAACTAGATGCAACATACAGTATGCAAATTAATTAACTAGAGATACGCAGGTCATCGTACGCAAACTAACAAAGTAGCGTTACGCAAGTTCGGCAGGGATCATGGACATCACAAAGTTGCATCACTACAAATAGTATACAAGTTCAACCGACACATATCATCATCATCGGCATCATAAATCACTAGAAGTTCCATCCTTCCATATCATCGAGGATGGACCCTAGCTTCTTGAATGGCGTGAGGTCTAGACGTTGCATGCCTATGCGAGTTCGGACGTCAGCTCGCGATATAGGGCCATGGTGGAACATCCCCTTCTCATCGACGACTTCTTTCATGATGATCGTCGCAATGTCGCTTTGGATGCGAAAGAAGTCATCTCTAAGTTTATAATCCGCTTGTCCTTGAGATTCTAGCCACTTGTGGATATGATCATCATTTCTGCTTCTCATGCGAAGCTTTTGGTTATCGTGTTGAACTGATTCATGAGATGGAGGATGTACAATCCATCCTTCTTGCTTGGTTTTGGGACTTGGATGCAGGAGAAGTTAGTTTTATGCGCGAAACCCATCTTCTTGTTCCTTTGTTTCCTGATCTGCATGTGGCCACCTCTAAAGCTGAAGCCTTGGAGAGCATCATCTAGAATATTCATTATGTGGGTGTAGTCTTTTTTCTCGTAGTCTCTGGAAGGGTCAAAATACACGGCGTGGGAGACTTGCGGATAAAGAACGATAAGGACGGCACGCCCGTTGCTGCGGGGAAAAGACACCTCAAATTATTCCCCATAGAGAGAGAAGGAATGATTTAAATGTATGAAAGGGTTGTTTGAAGCTGACTTACTTTGGATGATAAGGCACGAGGACAATTTCCCGGTCCTTATTCTGTACCATGAAGTTTTGGAGGTAGTCCCTAGCATTTTCACGCTCAAAGTCGCCGAGACTCAAGAAAGACTCGTGCATGTAGTACGGATCCGCCACACAGATTTGCGAGACTTCTTCACTGTTCATGACAGAGCTCATATGTAGTGCAAAAAGGCGGACGATTGTAAAATCGAGCTGCCTTGTCAGAAACATCTCAAAGATATGGTCAAACCGCAGGAAGAACACCTCCGCGGGCCGTGTCTCGATGTAGCACTTCCCCTCAGGCACACGAGCCGCGTATGTCGGATATCCTGGATCCTTTGAGGCTAGTAGGCTTTTCTCAGTCGACAACACATGCTCGTGCAGTCTCCTGAGATCCCCTGATAGTGCCTCCAGTGGTTTCGGCAGTAGCATCAGCTCGCCCGTGAGATGGAACATGGCCGCACCTTTCACGGGTACACGCTCTTCAGAATGCATCGTTTGGCTGCTATGTGCTCTGGCTTGTTTGGAGGCAGCTATCTTCCCCGATCTCTTTCTCTCCTTTTTCTTGGGCACACCTTCTAGACCCTTCCTTAACCCCTGCCCCAGTGTTCCCAGGCTAAGTACTGTACGACCCTCGCGCTGGGATAGTTGAGCCTGTGTTGAGGCGGCATCTTCAGGCGTGTCCTGTGAGGATTTCATGAAGAGAGACTTTTTGCAATCCCTGCTACGACCTTCCTGCCCGGGCATATCATCCATATCCTCATTAGCAAGCTGATAGCCCGATTCTTCATATGGTTGACTCATCAATTCTATGTCACAATCATATGCATTTGTATTGAGGAAATCCATAGGGTCGACCTCCGTCTCATCATCCATTCTCTGTTCTACAGGACAAATTACATCAGCCAGCACTATTGCACCCCCTTCATCATGTCGTACGCCGCTCTCACCCAGCACTACAGGAGCTGGTAATTGCGTAGGCGGGGTGGTGGTCTCCGCACATGCTTGTTGATGTGTGGTTATTGGTGTGCTCTCGGCCGGCTCCAGACGAATAAGATTCTTCGGCCATAGCAGCACCCAACCCTTGCAGCTTCCAATCCGCGGCGGGGTCTCGTCGTCCGCTCCCACATGCTGTACTGGAGGAGGCAAATCCTCGTGCCCCGATTTCACACTGGACAAGCTAACCCTGAAGTGCCCAGTAGGGATCGGCTGGTTGTGGAACGTGGGTTGCAAGGGGTCCATTATCATCCCCTTTCCCACTTCCACCTTCTGGCCTTTGATCAAGTAGAGTATGGTGCACGGGGTTTCATTCACCTGCAAACACATATGTCTTTGGCGTAAAACATCCGAAAGGCAACAAAAATGGAATATTATATATATATATGTTGGTGAGACATGTAATTACCGTGACGGCATCGAGCTCAACCAAAGACGAAGGCCCACCAAGCGCGCCAGAGACTGAGGACGGGCTGCTATGAGTGGGAGCGGCTGCGAGAGGAGGCCCAGTTGCGTGAGCAAGTGATGGTGCGATGGTGTTGTTGTTCATGGAGTTGCTCTCGACGAAACTGGGCAACGGGAAATCATATACCGTCTTGTCTGGATTTTCCTTCGTCCAGTTGATGATAACTGGAACCAAGTTAGTAGCAAAATCATTTCATCTGCATTGACTGCCTGCTGTAGCAACTCATATTTGTCCTCGACTGCTTTTTTCGCGTCCTCAGCTGCTTTTTTCTCGACCGCAAGCTTCACCTTCGCGTCGATGTCCGCCTGACTAAACTTCTTTTTCTGCTTCTTGGCCTCCGGGCCCTCGTTGTAAAACACCTTCCATGTGGCGCCATCTCCAGCGCCGTGCACACGACCATATTGCGGCCGCTGGCCCAAAGGGAGTCCCTTAAGTTCGTTCAAGGCCCGGTTGAGAGGGGTGTCCCACTTGGGCCTCATCGGAGAAGTAGGGTTTTCGGCTGCAAGCTGGTGTTGCTTCTCCAGTAATCTAATCAATTTCCTCGTGATCTTGTCCGTGTAAAAAACCTTTTTCTCCTTGTCCAACTTGTAGCGGGCCCTGATGAAGTCATGCTCCAAGGGGTTGGTGAACTTCGCGAAGGGGTCTGGGAGACCCGTGGCTTCATGTTCCGCGTCCTCCTTATCCCATATGGGCCTTTTACCGAGGTAGCCACGACTTCCGAGGCGATGCTTCCCCGTGTTCCTTTGCTGAAGGCTCTTGAATTTCGCAGCCTTAGCCTTGGCGTCCTCGGTAGCGCAAGTGTCCTTGAACTTTTCGAACTCCTCTTCCGTAAGTGTCGGATTTTCCTCCAGAATCTTGGACAGGGGTTCCTCAGCCTCAATAGCTCGTTTCACCCTCAATTTCCAGGAGGCCAAATCATTGCTGAACATGCCCATGGCGTGATTGTTAATCTTTTTCATCTTCAGATCATCCCACGATTGTTCTATGTTATCATCCCGATCAGGGAACTTGAATCTCTTGTGCAACTTCGTTAGGAGCAACTGCGTCAAATGTTCTTTACTCCTTAAGTCATCGTCATTCATGCTCTCACATTCCCGTAGGATGCATCCTACTTGGTTCCCATAGCACTTGCGAGGTTCTTCTGGCTCTAACGGCTCAAACTTGCCAGGTGTCATCTTTGTGATCACAAGTCGTGCAATCCCTAGTTTGTTAGGTTTTCGTATCCTCTGCTTCTTATGCCTCTTTTCGGTACCGGCATCGGCGCCGGTATCTTCCCCGGCGGTACCTTCCCCACCGGTCTCGGCGCCTCCATCAGTGCCGGTGCCGTCGGTGTCGGTGTCGGCGTCAGTACCATCATCGAGGCGGACCTGCAAACCTTGCTTAGCAGTCAAAAAGTCGAGATAGTCTTGTTCACCCTCATAATCCATCTCGTCTCCATCTTGGTCAGAAGGCCCAGTTTCTTCGTTGTTCGACATGTTTCCTATGATTAAGTGTCCTCATTTATTTCTAAAAGTATGAATAAATGAGAAATGAGATAAAAAAGAAATCCATGTGCTAGCACTCGATATGCCAACTATGTAGCACAAATCATGCCTTTATTCACGGGAAATTTCGGCATGACCTTTGCTAAAAAATGGACATATCGAGCGCCTGAAATTCGCCGGAACGGAAATGAATCAACATTCCGGCGTAACATAGGCAACTCAGATCATTTACCAAAACATGACATGTCCAAAACATGACATATCCACATATCACATGTCCAGTTCAAATTTGCATATAAATTCAGCAAATTTTGAAACCTATCTAAATTCATAACTAAATAGATAACCTAATTAACATAACTAAAACCTAAGTAAATTAGCCCTAGCTAGCAGAGAGAGAGAGGGGGGGTGGTTTACAAAGGGTGCAGGGCGAGGAGGCAGGCCCGACGACGCCCGAGGTTGGGAGGGGAGGAAGCAGAG